>NW_025091222.1:1206662-1210235 GCF_018404265.1 Aspergillus viridinutans | reverse complement strand
AGAGTTACCTAGTTATTTTATTCTTTATTAATAAAATAATAGAGATATCTTTTAAGGACTTAGTTTATCTATTCTATTTAGCTATTAGTTTAGGCATAAAATATAGTTAATAATCTTTATTTAATCTTTATAATATAGCATAATTTTACCTAGAATTTACTAGTAAAGATTAGTCCTTAGTCTAAAATAATACTATTAGGTGATCTAAATTTTAATTTAACTTCTTAATAAAATAGTTCTACTAGTTCTGCTATAGTTATTATTATTAAGATAGGGAAGAGAAGTGACTATTTAGAGAACCTATTAATTATAATTAAAATATTATTAACTAGATTAATCCTATATAGTATTATTAGAAGTCTGGTTATAAAGTCTATTAAAAGTTTACTAAATAGATAGAATAATTATAGTAATAAATTAAGTTTACTATAAGATCTATATCTTAGTGCTATAGTACCTTAGTATATTAAATATTCTTTAATATATACTTTAATATTATTTTATATATTTATCTAATAGAATTTTTACCTTAGTAAAGCCTCTGTGCAGTTTCTGCTAAAATAACTAGTTAATAGTTTATTATAATAGATACTAATTAATTAGTTTCTTAATTATTTAATATTAGGTATAAATAACTTATCTTTAAATTATAAGAGGTCTTTAGAATTAATATTCTAATATTTTTACCCTATGGTATCCTACCTAATAGTAGTAATTTAGTATTAAGCCTTAATATCTTTAATTTATAATTATTTTATTAAACCCTTTAGGTCTTTAGTAGTTTCCTATTTATAAATATTTTCCTCTTAAGTAGTGTTGCATGTCAATCACATGCCCTTGCTTTACTGTATCTATCCATTGATAGCCAGTAGTTTAGGGAATAACAACTAACTTCCTCCTGAAATACAGCTTCACCTTGTAAGACCATACTAAATGGTAGCATGTCCTGGGCATTCAGGACTTAATTAGGGAAAACTAATTAGTTAACTTTTTATTTATTTTATTAATTTCTAATTATTAATTAATAATTAAAGCTACAGTGGTTTTCCCTATATCTTTTTAACTAATTCTACTACTAAGATATTTTAATATATTCTACTACTTTCCTAAAAAGGAAGTTAGTAATGCAGTAACTAGGACTTTAGTTATACTATAATTTATAACCTTAAGCTTATCTTTTAAATATCTATAAATACTATATATTAATCTTTTAATAAATTAATTAAAGCTTATTAACTCTCTTTTCTTATTATATTTTAAGTTTTTAAGCTCTTATCTATCTAATTATCTAAGTATTATTATTTAGAGTACTTTAAAAGGGTGCCTTTAGTAATTATATTTATTAATAACTATATTCTATATTATTTTCTATTATTCTAGTATCTTTATTATTATGCTCATTATTAATTATTAATATATTTATCTATATAATTAAATAGATTATTAATATATTATATATTAGTTAAAAATTCTACTTCTATAACTAATAAGATTAATAAGTAGCTTATTTCTCTTACTACTTAGCTTTAGTCCTTTAAGGAAATAAGGCATAGTTTTATAAAGAACCTTAATCTAGATATAATTACTTAAGTAATTTTCCTTCTTTAATATTAGGAATACCCTAAAGACATAGAATTTCTAAATAACTAAATATATATATAAGTAATTATAGGAGCTACTATAAAATAATTTCTAAAGCTTTTAGACTTTCTCTAGGATAATTAATAGTATCTTACCTTTTATATAAACTACCTAAAAAATAGCAACTAAGTAAAAAACCCTTTAGGTAAACTAAGAAACTTTATTCTATTAATACTAAAATACCCTATATTCTAAAAGAAGGATATTCTATTTGCTATACCTAAGCTAGAAAAATAAGAAGATAGGAAGATTAATAATAAAGTAGAAGATTAGTCTAATTTTATTATATCTCTAGACTTTAAAGTATAAGTAAGTTAGCTAATTTTAAGCTTATTATTTATCTATTATAGGTTAAATATTAAATTATTACTATTTAAAAAACTAGATAACTTATCTATTCTTAACTCCCTATCTTCTCTAAGGTCTCTAGAATTTCTATATAGTATAGTCTTAAGCTTATCTTTATCTAAGGACCTACTAATAATTAAATCTCTAATAGTAATAATAGCAGGTCCTAATAATAGTTAAAATAAACTAAATCTTATTTTCTTAGAAGTATAGAAGGATTAACTTAATACTATAGTCTAATAAGTAGTTATAGTATCTATATAAGTATTTATTAATACCTAGTTAAATAATTAGATAGGATGATAAGCAGCTGATATAACTAATAAGAATACTAGAAAAACTAGAGAAACTACTAATAATTAATATTATTTAGAAGATAATAATAGTTATAGTAGGTGCTACTAATACTCTAAAAGTAGAATAAGATAATAAAATTATAATAATAATAATCCTAGTAGCTTAAGTAGTAATAAGGGTAATAATATTCTATATTAATATTATAATAGTACTATAAGAAACTCCTATAATACTAACTATTAGGAAAGGCAGACTAATAGTAGCTAGTATTCTACTAATATTAGATTCTTTTATCTAGATATACTGTTTGCATGGGGTGGTGGTAAGATATATAAGAAAGATAATAAGACCTTTTATTATTTAGTAGTAGTATTTATAAATTAACTATATATAGCTAAATAATCTAGGTTAGTAATAAAGATAAGCTAAAACCTAGATACCTATTTCTATAGAGAAGTAGTATAATAGTGGAATTCTAAGCTTAATAATATTATTTAAAGAGATTTTATATATACTATAAATATTAAAGACTAGTACTCTACTCTAGAAAAATAGTTTAGATTACCCCCTAGCTAAGTATAGTAGTAGCTAGATAATATATTTTATATAGTAGTAGATATTATTACTAAACACCCCCTATTCTTATATATTATATTAATAGTATTACTAGTAAAATAATATAGTGAAGGAGACTTAGAATTTCTATTAGTTTTTAGAATATAGAGAAACTTAGATATACCTCTATAAGAGTATATTAATAAACTAGATAAAAAGACTACTATAGTAGATTTTATATTAATTTTAAATAAGAAATAAACTAACTARTTTAATAAATTCACTAGTATAACCCTATATTATATTCCTATATAGCAGGCTGCTTAGAATACCCTATAAAAAGGTTTTTATAGATACTATCCTTAGATCTAATAAATAAGAAATCTCTATTTTACTTCCTAAAATAAGTATACTAGCTATATATACCTCTATTAAGTATATAGCTTAACCCCTACTTATAATTATAGAAATTCTAATCTATATAATTTATATAGAAATCCTAATCTATATAGTCTAAGAAATATAAATTAGCAACCTTAGAGATAGGAATTCTATTATAAATATAAGAACTATAAGRATAAAGCTAATAAACTATCTTAGAGAATATTAGTTTTACCCCTAATACTAATATAACCTAATTTATAGGATTTCCTATACTATCCCTAGGGAGGTTTTTAGAATTAGAATTATAGAAACTATAGTTATAGTTTTACCTAAAAGCCTTATATATAT
>NW_025091222.1:1195065-1205363 GCF_018404265.1 Aspergillus viridinutans | reverse complement strand
TATTAGTATAGATAAATACTAATATAGTTAGAGTACCTAAAGAGAGGTGGATATATATTTATCTTAAAGAAGGATAAAAATAGTAAGTTAAGAAGTCTATAAAAATCTATAATATTAGTCTTAAATATTAATAGATTATAGATAAAATATTTAATAGCCTATATAAGCTTAGATAAATAAGTTTTTTAATAAATATTACTCCTTCAGGAGCTCTAGTATATATTTTAGATCTACTACTATAACCTATACCTCCCCTATTAAAGTTTAATAAACTACCTTTCCTACCCTTGCTAGCATTTATCATTGACCAACTAGTTAATAGGAAAATAAAGAGTTAAGTAGTTATTAATTTCTATAAAATTAATATAGTAGTTATTCCTAATATATACCTAGTACCTTTATAGATAGAAATTATTATAGAATATATAGGATGTCTATATATATCCCTTATAGATATAATAGTAATATTTTACTAATAGCTATTACACCTAGATTCCTAATAATTCATAGGTATTATTATATATAGAGGGTAAGAATACTTCTATATATATTCTATAGGCTTTATTAATAGTATGCCCTATATTTAATACTAAATAGATTTAATTTTTAAAATAATAAAAGCCTTTTTATAGATCTATATTAATAACTTTATACTACATAGTAGAAGCCTTAATAATTATATATAATATTTATCTAAATTTCTATCTAAATATAATAAGATAGGAATAATATTATCACTATAAAAAATATTTATTAGATTTCTATTAGTTTAATTACTTAGACAGAATGTCTTATCTCTTAGTATAATAGTAATAGAGAATAAACTTATAGTAATTCTAATACTTAAGTTTCTAGTTATACTTATAGATCTTAATATATATATTAGGCTTATAGGCTAATTAAGAAATTATATCCTATATTATACTATAATTATCTAACCCTTATAAGATTATAAAATATAG
Source organism: Aspergillus viridinutans (assembly GCF_018404265.1). Taxonomy (NCBI): domain Eukaryota; kingdom Fungi; phylum Ascomycota; class Eurotiomycetes; order Eurotiales; family Aspergillaceae; genus Aspergillus; species Aspergillus viridinutans. Next base: position 1,204,401 of record NW_025091222.1, on the reverse strand, counting down.
TTACTAAGTCATAGTCCTATAAAAGGTAAAGCCTAGAAATACTATACTAAGTAAATACCCTTAGATAATATTATTAATAAAGAAAAAGAGAGTTTTAATTCTCTATAAAGTTATTTTAAGAATCTATTAATACTTATCTACTAAGATATTAATTTACTACTATATATAGATATTAATTCTTCTAAATAATAAGGCTATAGTGTAATAATCTTTTATATTAGGTTAGATATACCTAATAACTCTATATTTAATCTAAATTAGGACTATTTAAAGGCCTCTCTATAAGATATAGTTTTACTAATTATATTCTTAAGTAGAGCCTTAATAGCTATAGAAAAAAATTACTAGCTAACTAAATTAGAAGTATCTAATATTATATAGGTATTATATAAGATTTATTATATAATTAATATATCTAAAGCTAGAGCATTTCTATATACTAATTATTTAGTAATAGTAGATATTACTAGATAGAAAAGTCTATTAATATTATCTATAGATAAGCTTAACTTATACTTAGTTTAAGTATCTTAGTATATCTAGTTATTTCTAAATTTAATATTATATTATAAACCTAGTAAGATATATATTATGCTAGATATATTATCCTACTTACTATTATTTATAAAGGATAAACTAAACCTAGTTATCCTTAATAATCTACTAGAAATTCTCTATAGTTATGCTTTCTATAGTTAGGCTATAGAAAAACTAATAATAATTAGGATTATACTATTTAATAAATTTAAATAGTGTATAGTTAAAGGGTATTATACTAATTATAGATAGTCTAAGGTCTTATAAATACTTTAATAAAATATAACCTTATAGGTGCTAGTTATCTTACTATATTATATCTATAATTAGTTACTTTATATAAATAATAGACTTTTATGCATGCTATACTTATTACTCTAAGAAATATTATAAAATACTTATAATATAAATAGCTACCTAGGTATTAATAGGATACTTAAATTACTTAATAGCTTAGTCTTTTATTATACTAAATATTAGATAAAGTAATACATCTAATTCTGCTCTAACTATTAGAAGAAATAAATAAGATAATATTTACTATATAGAGTATTATAATTATTAGTTACTCTACTAATTTCTTTTTATATTATAATAATTAATATTATTATTGCTTTGCCTGATATAGGATATTTTAATTCTATTATATTAGTTACTAATAAATTTATAAAAAGAATAATAGCTATACTAGGATACTTAACTTAGAAAGCTAAAAAATAGGTAAATATACTACTTATAGCTTTAGATATTAGAGACTAGGGTATTCTTAAATATATTATCTTAGATAGGGACCCTAAGTTTATATTAAAAATATAGATAGAATTTACTAAATCTTTAGGTATTAAATAGTATTATTCTATAGTATACTATACTTAGACTAATAGATAGAGTAAATAGAGTAACTAAATTATTAAAATCTACTTATATTATATAATTACCTTACTTAATTAAATTACTAACTAGCTAACTATCTTACTAATAATATAGAGGACTTTTAACTTAATAATAAATACTTTAACTAAGGAAATACTATATTAATTAATATATAGTCTTTAGTTACTAACTCCCCTTAATATAGATTATACTAAATTAACTAAGTAATCTTTTTCCTGCTATATATCTATAGTAGAGGCCCTATAATTTATAGCTATATCTATAAAGTATAGATATAATAGTTAATATATACTAATAGCCTTTTATAAGGATGATAAGGTCCTTTTAAAGCTATATATAGGTTATATTATATAGTTAACCCTGGGCTGGAAACTTAGAAACTAATATATAGGCCTATTTAAAGTTCTAAAGAGAGTTAGACCTCTAGCTTATAAACTAGACTTTCTAAAAGACTAGCAGCTATACCTAGTAATCTCTATTATCTATCTAGAGAAATATCATAATAGGGATCCTTTTAATTATAAACTAGAAGAACCTAGCCCTATTTATATAGATAGTAATATAGATAAGTATTAGTTCTATAAGCTTAAAAGAATCATTACTAAACATAAAGTTCTAGTTAAAGAAAAAGGTAAGAAGAAAGAAAAATTAATATAATATCTTATTAAATAGAAAAGATATAGTAATAAGTAGAACTAATAGATATTAGTTAATTAGCTTAGTAATATAAAAGAGTTAGTCTAGGAATTTAAGAATAAAGAGAAGAATAAAGAGAAAACTAAATTATAGTAGTCTATACTCTTATATCTATATTTATTATTATATTTCTATAATTATTATATAGCTATTTTCTATTTATAGCACCTGTGCTATTCACTATCTAGTTTTAATATATTATTTATTATTATTATTATACTATTCACTACCTATTTTCTTTAACCTATTTACTATTATTATTATTAGTTAAGTAACTCTCCTATATTTTAGCTCTCCCTAATACTTTACTCTATTCTCTCTTTATCTATCTATAATACCCTTTTCTTCCTACTTACTATAATACTTAGATTATTATTTTCTGCTATTCTAATAATATTCTCTAGACTTACCTATCCTTAATATACTTCTAGCATATCTATCTACTACTAGATATATATATTAAACCTAATAGCTCCTTATCTCTAGATAAGATTATTAAGTCCTTATCTATAGTATTCTCTAAATAGATATTTATGCATCCTTAAATGCACCCTAATACTAGTAAAAAATTAATAAAAAGACTTTAGGATTTTAAAACTTAATTACTTCCTAATTTACTAGATATAAAAGAATAGCTTTATCTACCTACTAGAGTTCTTAATAAGCTTTAAAAATAGATAGAAGTATAGCTATATAAAGATAGATTAATACCTCTCTAAAAGAAGTAGATAGCTAAAAATCTTATTAAAGATATAGCTACTTAACTAGAATCTAGTAATCCTATACTAGAAAATCTTATCTTAGGACACCTTACACTAGATAAGTAATAGGAAAAAGAGTTATCTAGAATTAAATATAATAATCTCTTATAGACTTTTAGATTAAATAATTATAAAACCTTAGATCCTTACTTAAGCTTCTCTACACTAGTGTCTTTTTAGCTTAACCTAGAAGATATAGGTAGGATAAAGAAAATAGAAGCTAAAAAGCTAATTAAGAAGTAGAAGAAAGAAAGAGAAGTAAAGAAGAAGAAATAATAAGTAATATAACTAGCTAAATTAACTATATATAATCTATTTCTTCTAATACTAATAAAATTCCACCTAAAAAATCTAGATATTAAGAAAATTATTTAGAATAGTCCTCTACTAGTCTATCTAAAATAGYAAGAATTAAAACTAGATATAATATCTATAGGTGTTATTCTTAAATAYCTAAATATATATAATATACTATAGAATGTTTTCTACTATCTATCCTATAGTATATTATTTCTTAAAGTAAAGGTCTACTCTCTATTTTATAAGTACTATAATAATATAGATTAAATAATTAGAGCTAATAAATATATATAGATTAAGCTATTTAATAAAGAAGAAGAATATCTATAAGCTATAAAGAAGTTACTTAAGAATTAGTTAGATTATCTAATAGAAATTAAGAAGGAATATTAGAAGTAAATAGTTAACTTCTATATTATATAATATAAATAGGAGATTAATATCTTATACTAGTTCCTGAAAAATAATATTATAGGAGATATATATAAATAGTAAATAACTAAGGATATAAAGGATAGTAATAATAAATATTAGATATTCTTCTTAAAGAATATTAAAACTATAGATAATTAATTAGTTCACCCCTTACCTTAGAACTTATCTAGAGATAGTAACTTAACTCTTTAGTTACCTAACTATCTTATAGCTTTACAGGAAGTAATTATAAAGGTTAACTAAGCTATTAAAAGTCTTAAGAAACTATAAACCTATAGTATAGTTTAAAAATAGATATTCTATAAGCTTACCTCTAATAAAGAGAATAAGAAGGAATAAAAAATAAATTTACCTAATAATCTATCTCTTTACCTTAACTAGGTTATAGAATAATATATAGAATAGGATATTAATATACCTACTAAGGAAGAAGACTTATTAGACTATTATAATATYTCTATAATAATTATAGTAAATTAGACTATATAGCTAATATCTTATAGACACCTTAGTATAATACTTAAAGTTACTAAAGATATAATAAACTTTCCCTARGGAAAACCTACCTATACTATATAATAGACCCTAGCTAAAGCTAGTAGTTATACTATAGATGTAATATATATAGAAGATACTATAAAGACTTTATAGTATATTAAATAAACTTACTTTAGTATAGCTAATTAGATAAAGCTATTACCTAAAAGCCTTAATAACTAGCTAATCTCTCTAGGTGTAAATAAATACCTTACTAGAGTCCTAATTAGTATTAGAGCTATAGTTATAATATACCCTGCATTCATTAAATAAGGGCTTTTCTTATCTTATAGAGATTCTATTAGCTTTTCTAATTAATTTTTTATAAGCCTGAGTATTAATGCTTAAAGAAAAGCATTTATAGACCTAAAGAGCTAATACTTAGGTATTATATAGCTAATTTACTATTAATAGCTTTTCTTTTTTTCTTATTTTTTCTTTTAGTTCAGAGGGATACTATTACATATTAATCATGTGCCCTTACTTTACTATATCTATCCATTAATAGCTAGTAGTTTAGGGAATAACAACTAACTTCCTCCTGAAATACAGCTTCGCCTTGTAAGACCATACCAAGTAGCATACTTAACTAAGGCTTATAGTATTAAATAATTATTAGTTAATTACTATAGATTATCTTAGTAAATCACCTCTTACTATAGATAGTCTTTATAATTATAAAGCTCTAATAGTATATTACCTAGCTCTAATTTATAGTTATCTTAACCCTTAGTCCTTAGTGACTGTACAGCAACTATTTACTAATAAATTAGTATAATAATATTATTATTATTAGACTATAATATAGTCTAATTACTATACTATTTTATAGATATATTAGTAGGGTTAGCCTTTCCCTTTTAATACTTAATAATAAAATTAAATAGTATTAATAAAATTAACTAATAGGCCTGTCTGCTATTTAACTTTAGTTATTTTATAAAATCTTATAGGTTAGTATAATTAGAAAAGACCTTAATCTAATATATAGCTCCTTTAGTATATTAATACTAATATTTAAAGAAATAAATAATAATAAATAATTCCTTATCTAGTATTATCTAATTTAGTTTAGCTCCTATAAACTTTCTTAACTAGAAGGTAACTAGATGCTATCTCTCTTATTTATCTAGTTAGAAGAGAATGCTAGCTATACTATTCTTTAAGATATCTATCTTTATTTAAATTAGTAGAGCTAGATTAAAGTAATATAAAAGTAGTACTACCTAAAAGACTATAATAAATCTTTAAAATATAAGCTTTTTAATAAGACTAAACTTTATTAATCCTAGTTTCTTTCCTTCTTTCATTCCTCTTAAGAGATTAGTTAAAGATAAAGTAATTAAGGAATAGTTCTTAATAAATTATTAATAGAAGTTATAGAAGCCTAAGAAGACTTAAATATTATAATAATTATAGAATTCCTTCTATATAATAATAGTTTCTATCTAGCTTATATCTATAGATATACTATTAGCTGAAATAATATATCCTAGGAATTTAATATAATTTTAGTAGAAGGTATATTTAGAGGATTTAGTATAAAGCTTTATCTTTTATAGTCTTTCTAAGACTTAAGAGATATATTTAGTATATTCTTCTCTTATTTAGGAGAAGATTAGGATATTATTAAGATAGGCTATATAGAAGATATTAAGAATATTATATAAGATAGTATTAATATAATTCTAGAAGGTGGCTAGTATATTTATAAGGCTAAAAGGCATAACTATATACTTATAATAGCTATATTAGATATAAAAGGCTATTTTCTATTTATCTTCTTCCTTAATATAGATTTAATAGTATATATCTTAGATATCTATCTTACTAAAGTATTTTACCCCTAAGATTTAATTAAGAATCTCTAATATAAGAGGTAATAGGTACTAATTCTTTATTATTATTTTATTAAGTCCTTAATAATCTATATATAGCCTTAACCCCCCATCCTTTTTTAGGATAAAGAGAATAGGGGCTCTAGTAAGGCTTTTAGAAGGTTAAATTCTTTTATATATAATATTTTTATCTAGATACTCCTTTAATTCATAAAGTTCTGCTTGAGATAAGGGATATAGTAGACTAAATAGTAGTAATTTATTAGGTTTTATTTTAATAGTATAATCCTAAGAGGAATAAGAGGGTATAATCTTTAATTTCTTTACTAAGAATATATTATAGAAACTAGCTAATTCTAAAGGTATATTTTTAAGAAAGTAATATTTCTTATTTTTCTCTTTTTCTAAGAGTTATACCTCCTTAGGTAATTTAACTAATATAAATATAGTTATATAGTTATAATATATTTTTCTAAACTTCTATAGGGTTATTAGGGAAAAGGTTAGTATCTTAAACCACTATTAGTAATTCTATAGTAATAGGTAAATATAAAGATCTTATAATATAGTTATTAAAAGAAGGATAGGACTTCCTTTAGGTTATAGATCCTAATTAATAATTATATAAGCTTATTTAAAGCTTTATCTAATACCCCTAAAATTATAGATAATAATAGGAACCTTCTAAACCCTATAAGTAGGAGTAATAAAGTTATTAACTACCTTAATAATAGAGGTAGTAAGTTTAGCTTACTATAGCTTTTATAATTTTATAAAAGTAATACTAATAATATTAATCTTAGTATAACTATTAAGATTAATATATATTTTAAAGCTATTAGGTAGCTATATTAGAATATAAAAATAGCTAGTAGTCCCTACTTCTAGATAGGAGGTTAGAGGTATAGGTTTTACTTTAATCTTTTATTATTTTCTATAATTAATTAGACTTTAGTGTCTCTTATAATATATTAATTAGTAAGATATTCTTTACTACTATATTTATAATATTTTAAGGGGTTCCTATCCTTATTAAGTTAGTTTTATTTAGATTTCTTAAATCTTTTAAAATTACTTTAGAAGTATTTTAATAGATTACTATCTTAAGGTTTTCCTTCTTAAGATTTTATAATATTCTTTCTCTTCTATTTTTATTATTTCTATAGAAAGATATAATATTTTAAAGCTATAGATATTATTTTATCTTAAGTATCTAGTAGCTTCTCTAGGTATTCTTAAATATAAGTATATAACTCTAGTATAAGGCTACTAAAGAAGGCTAGAGCTTATTACTTCTTATCTTATTATTAAGGAAAATATTATTCTAGAGAATCTAGATAATAATAAAATTCTCTAGGATCCTTATCTAGGTATTAATAAGCCTAATATAATTTAATAATAATATTAGCCTTAATAGTTTTAGCATCTTAGATTAGACTTAAGATCTAGTCCTTAAAGAACTACTATAAGTTTTTAATATTTTATTATCTCTCTATTAGTATTTTTTAGATTTTAATATACCATTACTGCCTGTAGGTGGAATCTATTTATATAATAATAGTAATAATTTTAAATTTATTAGAGCTATATTTCTTTAGGGCTCCTTAGAATATATATTCTATATCTTAGAGCTATTCTTCTCTTTTCTAGAGTAAATATTTAATAGTAAAGATAGGAAGATTCTTAAATTTAATTTCCTACTTATCTTCTATTAAAGAGAAGGTGTTATTTTAGTAAGAGAGTTATTTAGATTTATTAACTCTTTAAATCTATTAAAGATATTTAAGTTTAGTAATTTATTATAGAATATATTATAATTCAGCCCCCTTTAACTCTTAAGATTAATTAATAGAAGTAGAGGAGTTACTTAGATTAGAAGATATTTCTTTAATAGGACTATATTATTTTACTAGTAAAGGGGTAGAAGTAATAGCTTTATAATAAAATTTAATAGATATTATAACTAATACTTAAGTAGTTAAAGAAAGAAGGATTAGAAATTATAAGGATCTATATTATAAGGTAGATAGCCTGTTAACTAGGTAAGAATTAGTAATAATAATTAATAGAAAAGAATTATAGAGAGTAGTAGATTATTTTATAATAAAATTAATCTTTATCTTCTTAAATATTAGATAAGGGGAATATTATTTATCTTTACTATCTATCCTAGATATATTTAGTAATGATTTAAAAGCAGCTTAAGGTATGAAAATAGGAGGTTAAAAATAATTAAGATATAAGGGGTGGCTGCATAATTAAGTAGCTGGGCTATAGCCAAGCCTTTACAATTTCTTTATTACTATATTTTATAACACCATACTTTATTTATTACTATTTATAGATATTATTAATCACCTAATAATAAGTAAATACTATTATATATATAAGTATCTACTAACTTCCTACTCTCTCTACTATATTACTTTTCTTACCACCTTCTCTTATTACTTTTTAAGCTTATCTTTCCTAAATTATATATCTTTATCTCTAGATCCTATAACTTATTTATTACCTACTATTTAACAGCCCCAGAGTGACCTTAAACTAAAATACTAATAAATTAGGGACTACTAAAAAGCTTTCTTTATAGCTATTAAAATAGCCTTATTTAATTTAATAGGCTAATACCTTATCTATTAACCTTACCTAATAAATAAATAGGCACTAAGTGTATATCTAAGATAGATAAAATAACTAGTACTAAAAGTACTCTAATTAGGGTTAAGGCTAAAGCTAGTACTATAGTTATTACTAAAGTAGTTAATAAAAAGGTAGCTATATAAGTAGCCCTAAAAAAATATATTAAAGATATATAGAAGGCTACCTAAGATAAAGAATATAATCTATTTATCTTTATACTAATAAAATAGCATGCTAGTATTAACTTTAGCTAATTCCTATTAGTATTAGTACTAGCTATCCTAAAATTCTATAAAGATAAGGGCCTAATAATTCCTATTAGTATTACCTATAAAGAACCTTATAGTTATTCTAATTTATAAGATATCTACTATTATCTTATATATATTACTACCTAATTATATGCTAAAACCTATTCCCTATAGTATAAAATTACTATAGTATCTAGTAAAACCCTTATAAAGAATAAATATAATCTACTACTACTCTACTAGGATAAGATAGAATACCTTAAGCTAGTAAAAAGATCTTTCTAAGAATAAATTAATTAGCTCTTGATAGCCTATACCTAATATAGCCTAAAGATAGTTAAATTTTAAACTAACTAGTAAAACTAGACCTTAATCAATTCTCCTCACTTGCTTGCTCACGCAGCTCATCTCTCTTACCAGATTCTACCTTAATTAATTCTCCTT
>NW_025091222.1:1193307-1194910 GCF_018404265.1 Aspergillus viridinutans | reverse complement strand
CTTAATTAATTCTCCTTACTTACTTACTTATATAGCTTATTGTCACACCCTGGGATCCATCTCTGCTGTTCTCTGCTAGTTAACTACTTTAGGAATAAGATGATATAGTCCCTAGACTATATCTAATACTTGCCTAAGGCCTACCACTCTAGTAGCCTAATAATGTAATGATATAATAACCTTCTAAAGGTTAAGGATAATCTAAAGATAATATAAGAATAATAATAGTAGAGATAGAAGTAAGGCCTATTAGATATATATATCTAATAGTAAAAGAGTAATTAATAAATTAGACTAGTAAACTTATACTTAAGTAAGTTATTAATATTAAATATAAGAAACTAAACTAAGAGTACTAGATATAATAATAATAAGTATCCTTATATAGTTTCTCTATTAGTAACTCTATTTATAACTCCTATTACTATCTTTATAGTTACTATAGAGTAGATTATAGAGTAGCTTACTACTCCTTATCTTAGTATAGTCCCTTCTCTAGGATAGTTATTATATATTAGTATAGACTAAAATAGACATCTCTAGTATAATTATAAATTATTCTATCTAATAATTCTAGTATCTAGAATTAGTTAGTTATAGTTCCCTCTTCTAATTCTGCCTATTATATCTACTTTATATTAATATAACTATATTATAATATTACCTCCCTCTTCTTTAGTATTTTATCCTTAAAACTTTATTTATAAGGCCTATAGCCCCTGTAGTAAGTATTCTTTTATTTTTTATTTTAATATATTAGTATCCTTTCTAATTTTCTATTATTATACTAGTTAATAATAAGACTTATAAGAGAAATTAACTTATCTAATACTATATAATTTATCTTAATAGTTTCCCTATTAAATCTCCTTGCACCTGTTACATTTATTAAGGTGTTATATATATTATAGATTTAAAAAGTTAAAATTATGCTAAGTATACTTAGAATAGTAAAATATATAAAAAATAATTCTATAGTAAATATAAGTAGAATTAGGTTTTAAATACTTAAGAGAAAATAAAAGAAGATATTTTAAAAATAGAGTTAACTTTACTAATTTTAAATATAGAGTAGTCTAGGCTTTTAGCTTACCTAGCTAAGATTTCTTTAAAAATATTAGAGTTAATAGCTTATATCTATTACCTGTAGAAATAAGATAAGATATTAAAGATAAAGAGTAGTTATATATTAAATTATAATACTCTAGTTATAGATTAATTAGATAAGGAGGATCTACCTATTCCTAATAAGGATCTATCTCTTATTACTATAGATAAAGATCTCTCTTTAACTTAGATAATAAGTAATCCTTCCTTCTAGTTAAACTTTAAGCTCCCTTCTAGTAGTATTATTAAGTAAGTTAGTAGTAGCCTATTAGATTCTTAATAGATTCCTATATATTTTCTAAGGTATTATATCCTTTCTACTTTATAAGATAATATAATTTCCTACTAATTCTTTTATTACTTAGGATTTATTTAACTTCATACTCTTATTCTATATTATTATTAATTTCTATATTTTTAGTAATTTTTGTACTTTCTAGTGCTAGTTCTAATAATAAGATATAAAATACTAGATAAATTTTTAATATACTTTTTA
>NW_025091222.1:1187237-1192587 GCF_018404265.1 Aspergillus viridinutans | reverse complement strand
CTATTATTATTATTATAGTTAGGATTAAATAGATAAATTTTATAAGTCTATTAGTAACTATTATTAGGTAATTATACCCTTTTAACTCTAGTAGTAATCTAATAAAGTTAATAGTAATCTATTCCTATAGCTTCTTTAGTACCTCTAGTAATTATAACTTTCTATATAGCTAGTATCTAGCTAGCTTATCTCTAATATAAGTTTTATATTAATAAATATAGCCTTATATCTTCCTTCTTATATTTAGAAAGTAGTAGTTCCTTAAGATAGCTTTAGCTATTTTTTTAGTTCCTATATAACTATATATTAGATTATTATAATACCTAGTAATAATCTTACTTCTTATATACTTAGGTATATAGATAAGTCCTTATAGATATATTAATCCTTATTTATTAGTAATTATATACTTATTATCTACTAAGTTTTTAAGTATTTCTTAAATAATTTTATCTTTTTTTATTACTTTAATAATTTCTTAAATTAGTAAATCCTCTTACAGCTTAATTATTACTGTAAGAGTATAATAATTATATACTAATAATCTATCCTTTTATAGTTTTAATATTACTAGCTTAACTATTTTTCCTTATAATTTATAATCTAGTTATTAACTAAGTATATTAGCTTATCTATTCTCTATTTCTTTATAGTAAATAATCTTAAAATTAAACTATAAGAGTATTTTAGTCTATCTAGCTTATCTTCTTATTAGTTCCTTTATAGTTATAAAGAATATAAGGTTCTTATAATCTATTTTTATAATAACTATATATTATACTTCTTCTAGGTAAACTCTCTAGACTTTAAATACTACTACTATAGCTAGTAGTTCTTTATTATAGATATTATAGTTAAGTTCTACTTAAATTAACTTCTATAAGTAAAATATAACTAGTTATAGTTTTCTATTACTTTCTGGTTAAGTTATCCTTATTCTAATTATATAATCTAATATATTAGTCTTAATTATTATCTCCTTCTCTAGGTTACTTTATACTAATATTAGTGTACTAATAATTTACTATTTAATTTAATAAAAAGCTTTATTATAGTTTTTATCCTAGTTAAAGTCTTTTATCTTTTTAAGTAATTTAAAAAGTAAATATATAATTCTTATATATCCTTTAATAAATTATTAATAATAATTAATAAGTCTAATAAATTATTAAACTTCTTTAATACTTCTTAGTTAAGATTATTTAATAATTAATTTTACTTTATTAATTTCTATATAGATTCCTTCTATAGATATCTAATATCCTAAAAACTYAGTTCCTTAGATATAGAATTTATATTTTTTTAATTTTAGTTTAATATTTACTTTCTRTAGCTCCTGTAATACTTTAGTAATATATTTAATATATTATTCTTCTTTCTTAGAGAAGATTAGGATATTATCTAAGTAGACTATTATAAAGAGATAAAGATATTTATATAATACCTCCTCTATAAATCTTTTAAAAGATGCTAGTGTATTAGTTAGTCTAAATAATATAACTATATATTTAAAATATCTAAATTTTATTCTAAATACTATTTTCTATTCATCACCTTTTATAATCTAAAGATAATTATAAGTATTAGTAATATCTAACTTTATAAACTATTTTACTCCTTAAATTTAATCTTAGATTTCATAGATTAATAGAAGTAGATAATAATTCTTAATTATAATTATATTTAATAATCTATAGTCTATATAAAGCTATAGACTTCTATCTTTTTTAGGTATAAAGAGTATACTATATCCTACTAATAAGATTAATAATTATATCTTCCTAAGTTATAACTATTTATTAATATATTCCTTAAGCATCTATAGCTCTTTTTCTAATATTTAGTATATTTTCTTATATACTAGTAATTTCCCTTCCTATAGTAGGATCTTATAATTATATTTTTTATATTCTAGTAGAATATACTATTTTAGTTACTTAAATAAGTCCCTATAGCTATGGTACTCCTAAGGTAATATCTCTAAGCCTAATCTAGCCTTAATTTCTAGATCCTATATCTAGGTTATAGCTAGGTCTATGTAGGGCCTAGGTCTATAGTCCTAGATTTATTCTAACCCTAAACTTATATCCTTAAGGATTTCATCCTATAATATTTTACTTATATTATCTAGTATTATAATATTTATATAATTACTATCTTACTCTAGTGCCTATTCTAGTAGCTCTATTATTATTATTCTTTATAATAGCTTAATTACTACTAATACTACTATTATATCTTAGCTAATTACTATATCTTTTAGTTTACCTCCTAACTACTTAGTACTATTATTAATTTCTTTTAATCTAATATATTATAAGGTCCTAGCCTTCCCTTAGGTCTAGTCCTATTATAAATATTTATAGTTAAACTATAGACTTCCTATCTTCTAGTTAATTACTAGGTTATAATTCTTAAGCTATAGAATCTCTAATACTATATTATACTATCCTATTAGTACTATATTAAAGTTTAGTTATTTAAAATATCCTAATATAACTATAGATATAGTTCCTAATTTAATTATAATTAAGAGAGTTCCTAAATTCTCTCTATTTAGATTTATAATTAGTTTAGGTACTATCTTTATAATTTCTAGAAGTTCTAGCTTTTTTATAAATTCTAGATTTATATAGTTCCCTATTACTCCTAAGTTAATTATTACTTAGATTAATTAGCTTAAAATATAAGCTTAGAGCTTTAAGTATCTTCCTTATTATACTTTAATTACTATAAGGTATAAGTACTTAGTATCCTATTAGAGTAGTTAGAGATTTCTTAATAGTATAGAAAAATATCCTCCTTCTAGCTTTCCCTAATAGTGTATTATATACTAGTCTTTAAAATATATAGTCTAATATATTATATTATATTCCTAGTGTCTTCTATATCCTCTATAGAAGTATTTAAGTCTCTAATAAGAATAACTAATATTTTCTTTTATAACTACTAGCACTGCTAGCCAAAACTTTACTATATACTTATTATTATAGTAATTAGTATAGTTATTACTATAATAAGTAATCTATAGTACTTTATAATATCTTAAGTACCCTTAGAAATATTTATATAAGTATTAGATATAATTATATACCCTATAAAATAGTTCTAGTAATCTTTTTTCTAATACCCTTCTAAGCTTATAAAAGTACTTATTTAGCTATTACTTATATTTATTATATCTTAGTAGATATTTAGTATATTTACTAGTATATAGGTCCTAGGACTTAGCTTAGGTCTAATATTTTAGATTCTAATATATATATCTTTTCACTCCTTATTTAACTTTCTTAAGAATTTATATATTTAGTTAGTATACTTCTAGTTCTACTAACTATTTCCTATCTAATTATTATAGCTATATTATATAATAATCTACTTTATTATCATCTCTTAGGGAATTTTTCTAAGATATCTTAGGAATCTTATAGGGCTGCTTCTTATTAGAATTAAGGCTTACTTACTAAGTTCTATACTCTTTATTAAGTAGATTAATAGGTTAGTTAATTATAGTCTAATTTATTATAGAAAAATTCTCTTAATCTAGCTCTTTATAGTTAGTCTTTTCTTTATTAGAACTAATAATCTAATCCTAGTTAGTCTTTTCTTTATTAAAACTAATAATCTAATCTTTATTAGTAAGTATTATCTATTAGTAAATAGGCCCTCTAGGTATAATATTCTTCTAATCTATAAGACTATCTTTATTACTTTTTAATAATTTCTAATTAGTAGCTATAAGCATATTTAAATTTCTAGTAGACTAATTATTATTTATACTTCTATATTTAGTAGAGTTTTCCTCTTAAAGCTCCTTCTTAATCTTATTATTATTAAGAGTTATATATTCTTTAAATAATTTTCTTAGCTACTTATTACTCCTTTTCTTAATAGTAATAGTACTAGTTATATTATAGGCTCCTCTACTAGTATAGAACTCTACTATTACTCTAAGCTATTTTATTTTATCCTGCTAACCCTGCCTAGGCTATTATCTATAGTCTTTTAATATATATCTAGATTTCCTATACTAGAAATATAACTTATTATATCTTTACTATTCTCTTTCCTTACTAGAAAGTGCCATTTATTAAGTTATATCTAACTCTATTAATTATAGCCTATAAGGATCTAAATATCCTTAGCTCTATAGTTAAGCTAGCCTCTTATTATTTAGTTAATAATTTATAGTATACCTATTACTAAAGGTATTCTAATTATTTTATTCCTTCTTATATATATAAAAATCTTATAATTTATTATTAATCTTAACTACTTATTTAATTATTCTCTTAAGCTTATCTAGTTACTCCATCTAAATTAGCTTTTCTTAGATGTCTGGTTTTAAGCCTTCTTTAAATTATATAATATTTATATCTTTATCCTAGTTTAAGTAGGATATAATTTATTAGAATTATAATATATATTCTCCTATAGATTCTATCTATTTAAGCTACTATAGCTGTCTCTTAGTATTATACTTTTTATTAATATTACTAAAAGTGTTCTCTAACTATTTCTTAAATATATTATAACTAGTAAATATCTTATCTATTTTATTAGCCTAGTTATTATTAGCGTGCTCCTGATAATCCCTAATAAAAGGTTTAAACTAATTAAATACTAGTCTAGTTAGATAAATTATAGTAAACAAGACTTTATCTACTTTATTAATAAGTTTCTTATAATTTATCTAAATATATATATCTATCTGTATAAGAAACACTTATAACTTAGATTAACTCTTATTAAATAGTTCTAGTGGTCTAACTTTAATAGACTTAGCTATTAATTAACTATTTAGAGTCTTATTCTATTATATTAATCTAAGAACATGCTCCTGGAGCTATTTAATCCTATCTATTAGATCTTCTACTATAATCTAAGGCTATGCAGCTACTTGCTACTATAAAGTTCCTATCTAACTAATATTTAAGCTAGTAGAGGTTCATGGTGTATTATTTACTATAATATTTAATATTAAGTATTAATTAAACTTCCTAAAGTAATTTATACTATATAGTATTTAATTTATTACACCCTGGGATCTATCTCTGCTATTCTCTACTAGTTAACTACTTTAGGAATAAGATAATATAGTCCCTAGACTATATCTAATACTTACCTAAGGCCTACCACTCTGGTAGCCTAATAATATAATAATATAATAACCTTCTGAAGGTTAAGAATAATCTAAAGATAATATAAGAATAATAATAGTAGAGATAGAAGTAAGGCCTATTAGATATATATATCTAATAGTAAGAGAGTAACTAATAAATTAGACTAGTGAACTTATACTTAAGTAAGTTATTAATATTAAATATAAGGAACTAAACTAAGAGTACTA
>NW_025091222.1:869219-1186712 GCF_018404265.1 Aspergillus viridinutans | reverse complement strand
GCTAGCTAGCTAGCTAGCCAGGCCCCTTAAATACTAATCTATATAATAATTAATAACAGGGACCTTACTAGACCCTAAAATCTAACCCTCTTACCTCTAAGAGTTATCTCTATATAGTTAAATATATATTAACCTATTATTTTAATTAGCAGCTTCCTAATTAGGATCTTATATATTAATCTCTACTACTAATTAAAGGCCCTAGTACCTAGGATCTTTAGGGCCTACCCTTACTAATTAGAGGTGCTAAACCCTGGACCTCCCTCTAAGATTTAGCTCTAGCTATCTACTAATAATAACCCTTTAGGTAGAGTAGTTACCTAACTAGATTAGGGCTCTACCCCCTCTTATTAGACTATCTCTCTATACTAGATTAGGCTACTTATAGACCTTACTCTAGTATTATATACTATTATATACTTTAATTATATACTATCTTATACTTTCCACTAGGGCCTAGTTATTTTAATATTATAGCTTAGTAGCTAGCCCTAGTAGCTAGTAATAACTCTTCTATTACTAATCACTCCTTTTATTTTATAGTATACTATATAGATATTATTAAATTTACTTAGGCTTACCTTAGTAAGTCTACTAAAGCCCCCTAGGTTAAGGGCTTTACTTAGTAAGTACTTACCCTAGTTAGGAAGCTGCTGAATAGCTAATTCTATAATATAGTAGCTAGTAATTATAGTATATAGGCCCTAGGTATAGATAGTATAGGAGTAGGTAAGCATAGCTTAGCTACTTCCTTATCTATAACCTCTAGGGCCTAGGGGGTCTTTAGCTAGACCTAGTAGATACTAAGTAACCCCTCTTCCCCCCCTAATTATTATTATTATCTTCCTCCTACCTCCTCCCCCCTGGCTGCACCCCCCTATAATAATGAGAACTGTATCTAGATCTAGTAGTATAGGTATAGAAATAGCCTAGGCCTAGGAGCTAGCCCTTATAAGTGAACTACTACTATAGCTATTATAGATAAGATCTAGGAGATTCTCTACTATAGTAGCCTCCCTAGCCTAGCTAGCATGCAGGTAGTAGGGGCCTAGGTACTTTATAGTAGTAATCTAGATATATATACCTATTTTATATTAGATTAGGAGCACCTAATCTAGAATAAAAAGGTATAGCTCTGGGAGCTCCCTAAGGGTAAATATACCTATATTACTAATTACTAATATACTATCCTTATCTACTATATCCCTATCACTTTCCTCCCCTCTAATACCTAGAGTATGGTGGAATACCTCTAGGAGAAGATATTATACTATAATCTAGCACTCTGCAGCCCTATACTATATATAGGCTGGTGTAGGAATGACACTATAGTCTAATAGAATAAATAGAAATCTTCCCTAGTGGTTTCCTTCTAGGATGTATAGTTAGTAAACTATGCTATTTAGTACTAAATCTTCCTAGATAGCACCTTACTATATATAGAACTATTTAACCTGCTCTGCTAGCTCCTATAGTACACCTAATACCTAAATTATAGACACACCCAGCCTATTTATACAGCTAAAAGAGTTATATATCTATACTATACTAATACCTATAATAAGAAGTTCTGTAAGATTAAGGAAGTCCCTTCCTAGTACTGCTATACTATCTACTATAGCTCCTACTAAGCTAATAGTAAGTAGTGCCCCGTACACCAACACAAATACTAAATATCCTAAGATTGACTATAGAACCAACCCCTTTTCTTTACTAGCCTGCCCTAGCCTGCTAACCTAGCCCTAGATGCTGGAATAGCCCTAATATAGCCACCTGTGCTATCATATAGCACAGCTAGCATGGAGCCCCCTAGGCCTGAAAGGGCTGAAATAATTAGTAAGCTAATTGTCGCTGTTTGCTTACACTTATGGTATTACGTCATTCTGCGCACCTGGTTGATCCAGTTGCCCATATAGTAGAACCATGAAGGTAGTTGAACTTCCTATATCTTAGATAATTAAATTAACTTACCATATCAAAATGTATTGAATTGCTATAACTTGGTAGTATGTCTAGTTTCATTCTAGAGGGTATTCCTCTTAGGTTTATATTTATCTTTTAAAGCATATTAATTCTTAACCTCTACTAACTATTATTAAACCTCAGGATTCTGAGATATCTAACACTGCTCTTCCCCTCTGCTATTCACTGCTTTCTAACTAACTAGGGTTTAACCCTAGATACATAAGACTATTACAGGACCTCCCTACTAACTATCTTCTTAATTCTTAACTCCCTTCTATATTACACCCCACCTTCATGCTGCTGGTCTAACTAGTTTAATAACTAGTTAGTCTTTATGTCTTGCAGAGCTTGGTCACCAGATCTATTAGTTTTATAGATAGTCTGAAAGCTTATTTACTCATTAGTTTAATAGAGAGATAATTCACCTAGTATACTATATATAGTCTATCAAGCCTCCCCCTGCTTTATTAAGTCTCCACCCATATCCACCTAATTAGGATATCAACTATTCTACCCTGAATAAAGCTGCCTGTGAGTTCCTATATTTAGCCTATTAGTTGGATCTACCTGACTCTGAGGATTACCATCACTAGATTAATAAACATAATGCTAGGTCCGCTACTGATGTACTAGATAAGTCTGAATAGCCACTGGGCTAGATGCAGTCCTGCTCTTATTTAGTATTAACATTATCCAGTAATTTATCTAAACCATCTAACCAGGTAATTCCAGTTCAGTTAGGGTCTTCTATTAAACCTACTGTATCAACTCCTTAAAGAACCCCTGTTAAACAAGCTAGTCTGGTTATAGTGCAACCTATATAATATACCCACTCACAGTCTACTTTACTAGGATATATAGCTAGATAGTTATTCCCCCCTTTACTACTGCAGATCCAGGACTTACCGCGGACTAATTAACTATCTAATATAAATAATTAACCACTAAATAATACACGTCCTCAGGGACCAGATGCCGAACCTTCTATACAGGATCTTATGAATATGATACAGGCTAACTAAATTGCCATAGATTAGTAATTCAAATAGTTCTAAACTATAGTGAATAAATAACTTAACACTATAGATTAACAGGCCCTAGCGGACCCACCACCTCCTCTAAATAACCATCTATTACCTATTCCCACAATGAATGGTTAGAAGACTGAAGAGCTTAGGTATTTCTGGCCTAACATGCTAGAGGACACATTAATTAAGTAATATAATAGTAGCTTATTCTATAAGGACATCTATATATTTATTAATCAGGTTAGGGATATCATTAACTACAAGGGTAAGGCTATAGTTAAAGCAAACCTATAAGTAATGCTCTGAGGTACTACTTTAGATTAGTTTACTACTAAGCTTACTAACCTAGAAAAATATTCCCTTCATACTTTATCCTTAGACTAAGGATGGTTACCTAAGCTAGTTAAATATTTTAAACCACATGCTGCTAATGCACTAATTAAACTACAGTCTCTCTCCTATAGATATAATAATATACAGAATGACTGAACACCCCATGTATTTGCCTAGAAAGTTATCTGTTATACCTAGGCCGCCCAGATCATGGATATATTCAACTAGATCACTATGGTATGGACCCACCTTGAGCTGTACCTATAAAGGGACATCCCTGAGCCTACCTAAAATACCACCTTAACCTAGTTTCTTAAATAACTTAAGTCCTATACTAGTATATGGAAAGACATCACCACTGGCTACAAGAAGGACCGTGATAAGACCTATAGTAAACCTAATTACTATTAATCCCAGAGGACCCAAGGCAATACCTAGCCTCAGGAATATTCAGCTAACCAGAACAGAACCAACCAACCATATGTTCCCTAGTATAGATACAGTCATCCCTACTATCCGCAGCCTGCTCTGTAATACTAATACTAATCACAACTACAGGTATCCCTGTTCTACTAGTAAATGCAGCAGTACCAGTACCCTTAGTGACTAATAGGCCCACCATACCAGCATCCATTATAAATAACCATCCAACTGCAGATGACTGCTCAGCTGCAGGGAAATTAGCAAGCTAATCCACCTTTAAATAAGGCTGCTGCAAATTACAACCATCCTACATAGAATTAGAATAGCAAGCAGTTATGAAACTAGGCTTGCATTAGCCCCCTAGGATAATGAGCATATATTACTAATATAATAAATCCTAAATCAGCTGTTAAATATCTAATCTATAACAAACTAAAACACCTACTGTATATCCCAGCCAAACTAAACAAGCTATACTATCCTGATGATACTGATTTAGGCTACCAAGCATTTCTCAGTCATCTAGTGTTTAAACCCAAGGACTTTCCAGAATATAAGCCTAAGGACAAATCATACATATACACAGTTAATGTTAAACCTGTCATTACAACCTGTAATAGCTATAGAACTATATTCCCATTAAAGAATCACTTACATGCTCATCTTTTAGAATGCCTGCATGCGCATAAACCAATTCTTATCACTCCTACTACTAATGATCTGACAGCTATTTGCATTATCAAGTCTACTAATAAGCTAACTTTAACTGGGGTTGTTGGGATCTGTTCTTAGCATTATGCTACCATAAAAATTAGAATTAATAGTACTTTAGAATACTATAAGATATACCTCAACACTGGTTGCTCCTCTACTATTAGGAATACTAAATTCATTAAAGCATTACCCAGTATAACCATCACTAACCTTATGGATGGCATCACAGTATCTAGCATTAGATCTTATCACTAATCAAGCTAATCAGCCATACTGATGCTATGGTTTCCTAGTCTAATAAATAACAGTAGTTCTACTAATACCTTTACTAAGATTACTATTTACTGCTATCTAGTTAATAGATTAAAGCCCAAGCTGCTTATTAGAACTAATATTATCTACAGTAAAAGCTTTACACTTAATTTTAGATATAGCATTACAAAGATTAGATCTTATAATTAGCTGACCTTCCCAATCACTACATAGGCTAAACCATATTGGATTACCCGTGCAGTGGTATATGCAAAGTAATAGTCTATTATACCAGCATACTTAGTTAGCAAGCTGCTAGTATGTCTAAAGACTAATTTACTAACTAACCATAACTTTATCTTTAATCCCCTAGATAGTTCGACTCTGCATGGAGCCATTATATACATGTATATAGTTAACCATAAGTTCTCATTCATTAAGGTCCATAATAAGACAGCTGCTCCTATTACTATAGCCTAGCATACTTAGATAGGTACTATCTTAGAAGCTAATTTTATCACAACCTACTAAGTTAGTAAAGATGCTATTTTGTTAGCTTAGCTATTAGAATCTAGACTAAAGTTCAGGCCTAAACTAGTTCACCCTTCTGCCAGATACCGCGAATGTATTAAGTATCAACTTAAACACACTTACTAACTAACTATTAAACCTAAATCTACTACCATTCCATCTGACCTCTGAGACAACCAGACTATCTTACCAAATAGTATTACTATCTATAGCAAGGGTCCCAAAGCTAATTAGCTTACTAAAGTGCTCATAAGCTTTAATATCTAGGGAGATAATGGCTCTACCATCCATATACCTAAAGAAGAATAGATAGAAATTCTAATAAAAGAAGGTTAGGAAAGCCATCTCCCTAAGCCACATATCTACTGCATCAGCCCTAAGGATTATAAGTATATTAATCACATGCTTAGTCCCCTCTGTAAGGCTGGCAAGCTTAAGCTTACTACTAGTTATATACCTTCAGCATACCTAGTTTTTGTTATATAGAAGACTGTCACTAATTAGAATAGGCAGACTAAAGAAAAGGGATGTGTGGTTATTAATTTATAAGGTATTAATAAAGAGGTTATTCCAGACCTATACCCTATCCTATAATAGGAAGACATTATTAATATAGTCCATAGCTATTAGTATATCACAGTCATTAATGCCTGTTGGTTCTTCTACTAATGGCTGGTAAAACAGTCTCATTAGAATTATCTTACTATCATCAGCCATCGCGGCTAAGAAATATTTAATGTTGCCATTATAGGTTTCATCAATTCTGTTCCATATATCTAGTAATAGATGGATCAGATTCTGAAAGGCCTTCTATTTATTAAGATATATATTAATAATAATCTTATTACTTCTAGATTATTTAATAAGCATTTAGAACACCTCTGGATTATCTTATAATATCTATAAGAAGTCCAAATCTAATTAGAACCAACTAAGGCTTTTGTCGGATTCCCAAGTATTCAGCTATTAGGATAATAGGTTAATATATTAGGCCTGTCTACCCTTAATAAGAAGCTTACTACTATCCACACTCTAGAATTCCTGCATAATCTTAAAGAGCTGGAGCATTACCTAGCTCTCACCAGATGGTTCTACCATTATATTAATAAGTATGCCTGTATCACCAAACCATTACAAGAATACAAGACATAGATGCTTAAAGGTAGTCCTTTAAAGGGACCTAAACATCAGGCATTCATTACTAGAAAAGTAGTTAATATACCTACTAACCAGGAAGCTAAAGCATTCCATTAGTTATAATCCACTTTTAATAGCCTGCTCTTCCATGCCCACTTTAACCCTATAAAATGGTTGTATACCAATCTAGACATGTTGTATAATGGCTTTGGTGTTATGGTGTACCATATCTAAGATGATAATAAGTATACTAATCTATTAATTCCACCTATACATATAGTTATTTAACCTATCCTATTTCTTAGTTAAATGCTTACTAGTGCTGAATCATAATATTAGCTAACTAAATTAGAAGTAGCTTACCTTATATAGGCTCTTTAGAAACTCCACTATATAGTTAAATTATCCTATCACCTAACAGTCATCTATATAGACCATGCTTCTACTATTAGTATTTCTATACAGACATCCATAAATACTATTATACTTAAATAATTAAATTTATGGTTAATCCATGCTTCCTAATATATTTAATAGTTCTGGCTGCAAGTATTCCACCAGCCTAGTAAATTAAATATAGTAGCAGACGCGCTGTCCTATTTACTAATAAAATAGAATACTAAGCATAACTATGAGGAACCTAATCTTAACTCTATTAATGCTTATCTTACTATTACTTACCTTACTAATTATAGATATACCACATCATCTATCCAACTGTCCAAGGAATTTAAGAAATATATAACAGAAGGGTATTATGATAATCCCTAAACCACCTATATTATCAAAGTTCTCTGTAATAACTAAATATCTGATTTACTGACTATCTTACCCTACCAACTAGATGATGACAGATTACTCTATATAACTAAATACTGCTTAATTAGTAATAAAATCATTAAAGAGCCTTAGATCTACATGCCACATCCCCTTGCGCAAGATCTGTTCTAGTTAATCTATGATAAACAGAATCATCAGAGCATTAATAAGTGCCTAGCCTTACTTAATAGATTTATGTTATACCAGGGCTGTTGCTTGTTGCACCAGTATATTAAATATTATCTAATTTGCTTATAGAACAAGATCCATTATTATAAGCTATATGGGAGTCTCCAGCCTATATAGGTTCCACCTACTCCATTCAAAGTCATTACTATAGACTTCATTATGGCATTACTAGATGATAATGGTTACAACCAACTACTAGTTATCATTAACAAGTTCAGCAAGCATGTCAGTCTTATCCCTAGCAGAATAATATTAACCACTAAAGAATAGGGAGCCAGCATCCTGTGGTACTTCCAGGGACATAATTAGGGAATGCCCCACTTCTTTATTTCTAATTAAGATTCTATCTTCATAAGTAAGTTCTAGAAAGGCTACTTTACCACACTAAAAGTATGCTGGTTATACTCAACTATATTCCACCCCTAGACTGATAGATAGACTAAACATGTTATTTAAGTTATTAAGATTATACTATATTATTTATATACCACTGCAGAGCATCCTGATCTTTTCTAATAGATAATAAACATACTAAGCATCATATCCACTATTAATAAATTACTAAATAACTCCATGAAAGTAACTCTGCACTAACTACTCTTTAGTATTAACCTCTAGCAACCATGGCAACTCCTGAAGCAGTTCATTAAACAAGACTTCTTAATATAGCTTAATACTGAGGAAGCCATGAAATACGCATCTATATAGATAAAGGAGATCTACAATTAGAATCACAAACTAATTAAATTCTATATAGGCAACCAGATCTATATTTAACTACACCACAGCTATGCTTTACTAACTAAATAAGCTAATTAGAAGCTCTAATTATAGAATGCAGGCCTATTCCACATGTTAGAATATATTAGAAGACTCACCTACTATATTAAATTACCATTAATATAGAAGATCCACCCAGTCTTATTAGTTACTTATCTTAAGCCCACACTAAATATAGCTAATCTATTCCACTAGGAACTACCAAAACCTCCTGCAGTCATCAATACTGAGATATATAGCGATGATAATGATATTTATAAAGTTAAGCATTTACTGGCTAAATGCACTATTTAATATGGTTAGAATTATACCCCCTTTATTAAATATCTCGTCCACTGGAAGGGATATGAGCCAGAAGATAATTAATAGGTCTATGAAGCTGACCTCTAGGGATCTTTAGATCTCATTAAAGTATTCAATAATAGTTATATAACTTAGTCTGTACAGTCAGCCTGTACACAATGTGGATATTACTTTTTATTAACCCCCCATGATGTTGCTGTTTACTTACACTTATGGTATTATATCATTCTGCGCACCTGGTTGATCCAGTTGCCCGTATGGTAGAACCATGAAGGTAGTTGAACTTCCTGTATCTTAGATAATTAAATCAACTTACCATATCAAAACGTATCGAATTGCTACACTAATACTGAATTTAGAAGATATACATTAGCTGGCCGGCTAATCATCACTATTACTAGTTAATATGTTTAAAATAACATACCCTCCTATAAAGACCCCTATCTACCCACCTGCCTACCTACCCATCTATCTGATAATTAATATCAGCCACCATCTATCTCTGCAGCTCTAGCTAACCTATTCTATGTAAACCTACTTATAAAGCACCTTACCAAGGCAGCCCTAGAAAGTAGCTATAGCCCCAGACCTAGTACCTATATAGTCAGCACCTCTACTATTACCTATCTATAATACTAATTTCTATATACTAGTGCTAATATTACTATAGTTAATAGGTACTAGCATCCCTAGATAAGTAGTAGATTTAGCCTCCCTATCTCTATTACTACTCTCTAATCTAGCCTAATGCATCCCCAGACTCTCCTTATATATATTAAGTATATTAAGCCTCTTAGTTATCTTATATACACCCATCCTCCTAAGTAACCTTACCTGGGAGGTCCCTGAGCTACTAAGGCTAAAATATAAATATAGCTATAGCTAGGGCTGCTAGCCTGCTGTAAGCAGCCTAGATCTGCTTAATATCCTAGTATCTAGGATAAAATATCTAAAGATATCTATAAAGATATATAACACTAAAGATAATAGAACTATATAAGCCTCTGCTACTATCCTATAAGGCCTGCCTATATTACTTACTGGCCTAAGCCTGCCTACTAAGCTGACCTAGATACCTAAGATACCAAGCTAAGGGGGCCCTGTTAAGCCCCTTTTACTATAGCCCTAGTTTACTTAACCAGGGCCTCTAGTGTTAATCACTAGCACTAGCTTATCTAGTATATCTAGATTAGTATCTAGATTAGTATTTACTCCAGCCTCTAACTTAATAGCTAGCTTGGTATCTACCTTAGTAAGCAGTGTCTCCCTCCTGCTATTTAACCCTAAAATACTAACCCTATTAGTCTACTAAACTATACCTTTTCTACTAATATCTAACCCTGACCCACCCCTAAACTTAGAGGAAGCTAAGTATAATAGGTATTATATATACTAGAAGGCTAAAATAGAAAGTACTTAGGGTAGCTTAAGTATATATAATAGTAGTATTTATCTAGAGGAGGGCTGCTAGTATATAGCCTCTAGTAGCTATAGTTAGTAGCCTATCTATACCCCTAAGGGCTTCTGAATCTAAACTAAATAAAGTTAAATCTAAAGCTAAACCTAGTCTAGGGGCTGAAACTAGTACTAGAACTAAAGCTAGAGTTATACTAGACCCCTAAGCTAACTAAACTATCTAGATATTATAATATAATATTTAGAATTTACTAGATATTAGTATAGCCCCCCTCCTTCAGGACCCCTAGCTCTATAATTATATAGTTATTACTATCTAGGAGCCCTAGGTTAATATCTATAGAGATAACCCTCTAATATACTTCCTCTAAGAAGCTACTAACTACTTCTATATTATTTAGCTAGCTATAAGGTGGGGGCAGGGGTCAGGCTAAGAGGCTCTCTAGGTCTATATATATATATAGAAGGCCCTGTGCTAGTAGGTTATCTTTATCTCTATATATATCATCTTTACTACTATCCAGCTAGCACTAGGTAAGCTATAGATAGTAGTCTATAATATCTATAACCTACTATAGTCAGCAGTAAATAAGGGGGTGATAGACCTTATCTAGGCCCTAGAGGCTGTAGACTAGTAGTAGTAAGCCTCTAGGAAGCTAGTAGAGCATATAGTAGTTAGTAATTTTAATATCTATAATAGCCTCTAGGCTAGTAAGGTATACTAGCTCCTATAGGCCTAGTATAATAGCACCTATATAGAGGCCCTAAAGTAAATTATTAAGTAAAGACTACTAGAGCTAGTTACCCTAGTTAGTCTTATTACCTAGCCTACCCCTATCTCTGCATGGGCTACTAATAAGCTAGGTAAGATAAATAATAATATAGGCCTAGGGACCCTCTCTATAGAGAAGTAGGCTACTAGCTTAATAATTAATCTAATCTTTATCTCCTAGGGGCTTATAGACTATATCTACTATATTTAGGAAGCTAACCTAGATAGTAATTTAGACTATCTCCTAATTAAAACTAAACTAGATACCACCTTTAAGCCTGAACCACCCTAATAATACTAAAACTAGGCTACTATAGACCTTTAGAAGCTAGCTATAGCCCTTACTATATATCTACCTCTATTACTTCCTGCTAAAGTGACCTAGGTAGATATTAACTAGTTTATAGGTAAGCTAGTTAGTATACTTACTACTATAATTAATACTATAGTATTATAGCTCTATTCCTCTTAGTATTCCTACCCTAGCTTTAACCTAGAATGCCACACTCTTCTCTGGGATAAGAAGTATATATAGTAGATTATCTCTATATACTAAAGTAAGCACTACTATGAGGCCCCCTTACCCCTATAGATATAGCTAGCTTAGGCTACTTAGGCCTATAAGTAGGTAGTCTAGTAGTGCTAATATAATACCTTTTAGTAGTAAATTACTAATATTATAGATATAGATGATATTTAGTATACTATTTACTAGATAAAGAACTAGGGACCCTACTAAGCTTATACCCCCCTACTTTAGGACCCCTATACTAACTTAGTAGCTTATAGGGCCTAGAAGAAAGCTAATCTTCTTACCTACTAGTTCTTTCTACCACCCCTATAGACTAATCTAGATAACCTCTAGGGATATAACTACCCTAAGCTATTTAGTATACTAAAATTTAGGGAGTATAAGGTTCTCTATATTCTTTACTCTATTAAGCCTAATAAGGTACCTAGCCTAGATAGAATTACTAACTAGGTGCTATAGGCTATTAGTTATATACTAGTCCTAAGTCTAATAGGCCTATATAATTAATATATTTAGCTTAACTACTACCTAGAGTACTTCTATAATACTGCTACTATTACCCTCTATAAGCTAGGTAAGCTAGACTACTTAGTACTAAAGATATACTAATTAATTACCCTACTAAATATACTAAGCAAGCTACTTAAGGCCCTAATTACTACCTAGTTAAGCTATCTAGCTAAGGCTTATAGATTACTTCTAGATAACTATTTTAGGGGGTATAAGGGCTAGAGTATAGAGAATACTCTCTATATAGCTCTAGAAGCTATCTACTTAGGCTAGAAAAATAATAAGGTTATCTCTATCCTTCTACTTAATATCTATAGGGCCTTTAATAACACCTTATATAAATAACTCTTATATAACCTCTATACTAGAAGGGTCCTAGAGCCTTATATTACCTAGCTTAGTAGCTTTCTCTAAGGCTAATCTACCTTACTAGTTCTACCTAAATATATTATACTAACCTAATAGATAGAGACTAGCATCCTATAGAGCTTCCCCCTCTCTCTAATTCTCTATATCTTCTATAACACAGGCCTAATGGGGTGGGGGGACCCTAAATAGGATACTAATAATATTAGATATATTAATAATATAATAATACTTACTACTAGTAATAGTAAATATACTAACTATTAATAGCTATAGAAGTACTACTAATATAGATACCTTTACTAGGCTACTACTTATACCTTCTAATTTAAGCTATTAAAGTTCTAGCTTATTTACTTCTACCTCCTGGGCTAGCAGGCCTAGGGTGATGCTAAACCATCTAGCTAAGGTAGTAGGCTAGGGGAGCTACTAGACCTAGGTAATAGATAGGTTATTAAAGTTAGTATAATAGTCTAGCTCCTTAGGGTTATTCTTAACCAGAACCTTATCTTTAAGGTATATCTCTAGTATATTAATAGCATGGCTACCTAGCACCTCTAGGCTATTAGTATACTAGGTAGCTCTAAATAGGGCCTATAGCTCTAGGAGCTTTAGTATATATATACTACCTATATTACCCTAGTTATACTATATGCTACCTTAGTATAGTATACACTGCTAGTCTAGGGCTAGAAGTACATCTATAGCTAATAGATAAAGATACTAAACTAAATCTAGTATTAGGCTAGGAAGCTAATTATAGAGGCCTTCTAAATAATTAGTAAGGCTATATTTAATATTAAACTATATCTTATCCTAATACTATTACTCCTCTAATAGTACTATATCTAGACCCTTATCTAAATTACTACTACTCTAGCCTATTAAATACACATTCTAGATTACTACTAATACTACTAGAATATATTATTATACTTACTGCTAGAAGCTGCAGAGGAGGAGATTAAATTAGTAACTAGTATTAATTCTAGGGAGCTAGAGATATACTTATTATAGGTAGTATCCCCCTAGTGGGAGCTACTAGAGGTGGTAATTAAGAAGATAAAGAAGTAGTTAATAATCTATTATAATATTTACTATATTACCTACCTAGAGGCTATTTAGATCTATACTAATAGTTCTGATATCTATAGATGGGTGGGCACTACTATAGTATACCTAGACCCCCCTATCTACTAATAATATTACCTAGGGATAGATATTAAGCATATAGTACTAGTTATAGAGATTATAGGATTAGTACTAGCCCTATAACTTATTAAGTAAGATCTAATATTATATAATCTTTAGTAGGCACTGCTGGCTTCCTATAGCTAATAGAAGTAGGCTAAGATTTATTCTAATAATTAGGGTGTGCTATATATACTACTTATCCCTAAGTAGGGCTCTAGCTAGTATCTAGTTTAGGAGATGGTAGACCTGCTTAACTAGCTAGATCTAGTACTTAATATATTATTCCACTAGCTAGCAGCACACCATGGGGTTACTAATAATAAGCTAGTAGACTAGAAGATAAAGGAGGTAGCTAGATAGTAATAGGATATTATAGAGGGGTAGTATAGGCCCCTACTACTAGTTATACTTCTAGATCACCCTATATAGGGCCCCCTAGATACCTAGATTAAATAGTATACTAAGGAGTAATAGAAGGAGGCCTAGTAGTAGTCTAAGTATAGTAGATATCTCTAGTACTTCCTTCCTAAGGTCTCTAGATATTTACTTACTATCTATAATAACCTCACCCCTATAGAATGCAGTGTTCTGGCCTAGATATATACTAGGAAGATTAGGCTAAATTACTATCTCTTAAGTATTAACTAGGCTAATAACCCCCTCTGCCTATATAGGCAGGCCCTAGAGATAATTTACTATATACTATTTAGCTACACCTAATATAATGACCTTTAGTAGGTAATATAGACTAGTATAGAAAGGACCCCTTAAAACCTTATAGAGGCTTTAATAAAGAAATAGTATATTTAGTAGACTATATAGCTTATACTGAGTACTAGCTAGCTAATATATCTAGCTAAAGCTACCTAGCTAGTATAGCTTAAGCTAAGCACCCCTAGCAGTGCCTAGCTTCTAATAGCCCTAGTAGATAATAGCTAATAAACTATAATCATATACTATTATATACTACTAGTTACTCTTATTAGTATAGTGCCACCATCTATGGCCCTGACCTATATATTTATATAGTATTAGTATGCCAGACTAGGGCCCCTAGGGCCTGGGATAGCTCTATTTAGTAATAACACCCCTAGAATCCTTACAGGCTTGGGAATCTGCAGCATTCTAAATAGGTTAGTAATTATCTTAGGGGAAAGTGGGCCTGTATAGGCACCTAGGCAGGTGTAAGGATATATATAGGGAAGTAAGGAAGCTAGTGATTTTAGCTCTAGCTAAGATAGAATAATAGGGAAGGATAGTAGTACTCACTAATTTTAGCCCTAGCTAGAATAGATAGATTAATAGGGAGTTAGGGTAGTAGTACTTAATAATTTTAGCTAGGGCTAAAATAGGGGCATCTATAAGGGAATCTATAGGGGGTTTAGCCTAGCCTAGGTGCCTAGTATATATATATATATTCATGTACACTAGTGGTGTTGGTCCAGAAGGATGGCTATTAGTTAGATAGTTACTGCTCACTAGGAGCCTCCGGCATGGCCCAGCCCGGTGCTGAAACAGAGTAAGGAATTAATCAATCAATCAATCAATCAACTAGTAAAACTAGGAAGTTAAACTACTAGAAGTAGTATATAAATTAAATCTATCTAAAATATATAATAAATTAACTATAAAGAAAATCCACACCTAGCTTAAGCAGGAAAACTATAAAGATAATAATAATAAGTATAATATATTCTTCTATAGTAAACTAGTAAAATTAAGTAGTTAACCTATCTATCTAGACTAATAGAATTATAGTAGAGGCTCCCCCTTACTAATATAGATATTATAATAACTCTATAACTTAAAGATATTAATTACAGTAGTAGATATACTTATTATAAATCTATCTAAACTATAGATAAGATAAATAATAAAGGATAAAGGTAAAAAATAAGTATATGATAAAATCTATAGTAATTCTAAAGATAAATAGGAAGATTAAGTCATCCTACTATTAGACCTATTAGATTATATTATATAGATTATAAATTAACATATAGCATATAATATATTAATATTAGAGGATAATAAGAACCTAATTAAGAAATATAAGCTGCTAGAGGAGGTTAACCCTAACTAGGCTAAATAGCTATTAGCTCTTAAAGCACTAGGCATTACTATACTATATATTACTAAAGACCTTATAAAATACCTATAGGGAAAGCCTGCCTTTATACTATATTATACTCTTATAAAAGGTCTAGGCTATACTAAAGATACTATATTCTCTGATAAAGTAAAAAAGGCTATATATTAACTAGAATAATAGTATTTCTATTAGACTAATATAAACTAGAAAGACTTATCTGCGTAAGGCATTAATTAATAGCTAATAATAACTAAAATATAATAAGCTATAGCAGATGTATTAGCAGAAGTAAAGGCTAATAAGGATACCTATCTAGACCTTCTTACCTAATCTTTTATATATAATATTATATACTATTATTTTACTATTATATATTGCCTATATTATAATGATTCCATCATTTCACCATTATATATTATTAATATATTTTTTAGCAAGGTTACTAATTTGTTAAGCCCCCCCTATATTATGGTAGTTCATGTGACCTCCACTGTATATTGGGAAGACCCACTATAGATAGCTTTATGGAAGATCATTAATCAATACTATAACCATAAGACATATGAACTACCACACTATATAAATCTATAACCTAGATTCAGACAGTAAGAAATCACTAAAGAGTTCTAACTAGGGTTGCAGTAGTTAAACATAAAAAGGAGTATGCAAACAGTAAGTAAGACTATGTAACTACTATTATCCTAGCTGGATAGGAGTTCACTGGTGCCTAAGGCAGATCACAAGGGCTTAGTGAGTACAAGCATTCAGCAGGCCCTGCCCACTACACTATATAAGTAAATAAGTAAGAAGAATTAATTAAGATAGAATCTAGTAAAAAAGATAAGCTATATAAGTAAATAAGTAAGGAGAATTAATTAAGATAGAATCTAGTAAGAGAGATAAGCTATAATGCTATATAAGCAAGCAGGCCTCTATAAGGCTATAGCTGCTATATCCAGTATAAGAGGGTTGCATGTGATAATGGTTTTTATGAGCCAATAAGAAGGTAATGTTTTAGACTAATCAAAAGGCCAGAAAGCCTGATTATTCAACCAATCAGATTGAGCGCCAAGACAGGAAGGTAAAATGGGACTCAAGGCAATAAGACATCCAATGCTTTGCTTCACTCTATAATAATCCTATAAGAACCAACCCCATGCAGATTAGTTTATTATTATGTATGCATGGTGGCCGCATGTCTCACTATAACCACCTGTATCTCTCAAGTAGGGGGCAGGGAAGGGGGTGTTATGATATTACATCACTTATTATGGAGTATATTGTAAACACATCTCAAGCTGGTACTTGCTTGTATCATTACAATGGCTAGATTTCCATTCAACTATAAAATTACATTTTACACTGGGTTGATATTTCGAATCATACAAAGAATTCTCATCCATAGCCCCATAGGATATGGGTATTAAGTCTAGATATTTGAGCATGACTACACTTCTGTAATCCTATCAGAGCAAGGAATATATTCAAAGTATCCATAGCAACAGAACTGAACACAGCGGAGGACGCTCCACCCAATTCAAGCGAAAACTAAGGGGCAGTATATTGATACAAGGCGAAATAGAGGCGCGGAAATGTGCCAACTCCGCCAGACCTGAATGAGAGAGATCTAATTAGTCTGAGTGAACGCACCCTTCTCGAGATCAGCCGTTGCATGATCCTCCGTCCTCGCAGCACTGAACTCTGCACTGTCGCTACTCTCGTTGCCCTTGACGTCCGCATCAGCAGGGCCAAAACCGTACTGGATAGCCACACGCTCAACATCCTCATCGGAGAGGAATGGCAACTCTCTAGCAGCACGAACATAGCTTATGTTCTCTAGAAAGCCTTTCGCAAAAATAAGATCAATTTCCTCCAGTGACCGCCCAGCAGTCTCAGGATAGAAGAGATAAATGACCGGGAGAAAGCATGCATTGATACATGCAAAGAAAAGATAAGTCCCCCAGCCAATATTAGAAATCATGATGGGAGTCACCATGACGATGAGAAAATTGAAAAGCCAATTTGTGCATGTTGAGATAGCATTTGCCTTTGCTCTTGTTTTGATCGGGGAAATTTCGGCAGGGTATAGCCAAGGCAAGGGCAGCCAGGTGGCACCAAAAGACCTGAAGACGATCAACATATGGCCCAATATCAGAATCCTGGCCTAAATGGGTGAATTGAAGAGGCGCAGAAGGGCGATAAGAAGCACTTACGCAATGTATGTGAAGAGACCTACTGCAGCGCCCTTCGCAGCAGATGGAGTGCCTGGAATCAAGCAAGCAAAAGTGAGGACCATTGAGAGGCACTGGCCAACTGTGCCCCAAAGGAAGAGCTTGCGTCTTCCAACTCTCTCAATCAGAAACCACGACAATGTAGCGAACATTGAGTAGACGATCATATTAACGCCTCCCAGTATCATAGACATAAACTGTGTCTGGTTCAGTGAGTTCTTGAAAAGCACTGGCAGGTAATAGATGACTGCATTGCAGCCGCCAATTTGCTGGAAAAACTGGGAGGAGGACCCTAAAAGCATTCGTCGGAAATGCTGAGTCTTCCCGCCGGTGAAGACAGCAGACAAGGGGGTGTTCTTTCCCGCTTGACCTGAACTGTCAAAAAGTCAGCATCAGGCTCAATAGGTACACCGCCGGAATATGACTTACGCTCTAATTGAGTCAAGAATGATGTTTTTCTGGAGTTGCACATCATGATGGGATACCTCTTTGCCCATAAGTGCGGCAATCACAGTTTCGCCCTCCTCATATCGTTCGCGAGTGAACAGCCAGCGGGGAGACTCAGGCAGAACCATCATTCCAAAGACGATGAAAAGACCAAAGACTATTTGGAATGCAATGGGGAAACGCCATGTAAGGTCAGGCGAGCCATAAGATGCACCAAAGTCGATCCAATAGGCTATAAGAGTACCAAATGCGATAGTAGCACCTTCTATGCAGATAAGCAATCCTCTGTTGGAGGTTCTTGAGCACTCAGCTTGGTAAGTTGGAATTGTTGATGTGTTCATCCCATTTCCAACGCCAGTAATAACTCGCCCAACGATAAATTGTGCGAGAGGGACATGTCCCGGATACGAAGTTACTTGAATGATGACGCCAATGATCATCACGGTTGCACCCGCCATGATCGACTTTCGGCGACCCAGCCAGTCCCCAGCACCCAGTACAAAGACAGCACCAAAGAGACATCCTGAAGAGAACATCAGTAAAAGATTATGTTTTATTCTTTCGGGTGTCAAACATACCTATTTCGTAAATGGCAGTTACTGTGCCCTGCATAGTCGAATTACCTCTAGTCGCCGTAAATACATCATTGAAAGGTTGAGCATCGATGATGCTGCTCATAACACCTTCTGTTTCAAGTGATCAGCTGGGGACCAAAGAGATGACTCGATTCCAAGCGTTCGATTAACATACGATCGTAACCGAAGAGCAAGAAGCCCATGGTAGCTACGGCTGTCACTGCTCGCATAAGCAGGTCGCCGGACATGCCAGCGAACTTCGGGGCAGCCATGGTGATCTTTCTAGGCGGTAAGCACCTAGTAGACAGAAGCGATGCTCTTGAACAAGGAAAGTTTTCAACTGCAACACGGCGCAAGGTCCTGCTCGAGAGAACCGAGAAGAGTGAGTAGACCTATAGTCGGGCAGCGAGTATCGGCCAAAAACGGACTCCCAGGCCTAAATTTTTCAGACAAACTAACGGGCAGTCCGAGATGGGTTGCTTTTGTCAACCTGAGGAAGAAAGTTGGCTCGGTGTGAGCAGGAGGTTAGGTAGGTCGATACATGTGAGGAAGAAGCTCATGTTTATATATTTCCCCACGCACCCCCCCCAGAACATGGGAAAAAATGTGTGGAGTCATAATTGACCCGAGACTCCACAGTAATCTCACAAGTCTCAAGAGCACCCGTGGCTGATCCGTGAGCTGGAGAGAATTCCTCTAACTCTTGAATTTTCCGCTTTTAGCAAGGTTTCGAGGGTGGTGGGGAACATATTTCGTAGCAGCCAAAATTTTCACCTCCAGTATGCAATAAGTAGCCGTTTTGGTCAGTCTGAACTCGCCGCTAATCCACCTTGAGAAAAGGGTAGCCATCAATATATGGTGGAAACGACCAGGGTAAGATATATCATTGGGAACATGGGGTGCTAGAGGCGGAGATCTCCTGGGGCTAGTGCATGGAGTAAAGCTTTTAGCTTAGTGCTTCAAGTTTACCATTGGCTTAACATATCGGAAGACTTGACAAGCAGCGGGGCTCAGGCTGAAACCAACGTACCTAGGTAGGTGTGGTCACCTTGACCCATGGAAGTATTCACTTCAACAGTAACAAGTCATAATAATCAAAACCAAATTTCTCAGCTACTTGAGCAACCATATTATTTCTGAATTATTAAAACAGCGCCAAGAGGTTTATCATACGTAAGGTCTGGTTTATTGTATCCACAATCAGAATCAGAGACACCAGAGAGACGAAGAAACTGCGGAATTCGAAAAGGGCCTCAATGCCTTGGTTCTTTCTGGGATTTTCACATGGGGATATTGCGCGAATCTCATGGCCTGTCCTAGATAAGATCCTATCAAACTATACAGGTTCATCTTGTCCATTTTTTGTGTCAATTATTAGATTCTCTCATCTAAAACCAGATAAGGTAATATGTCAATATTGGGCTTGTATTGTGTCTATTACGTACGTTCCTGCAGAGTGTTAGATTGAACATTTTGTGGTTTGTACTTGTCGCCTGCAAACTAACCTATCCTTTTCAAAACTGTAACATCAGGTGTGGATACTAGGTGGATACCGGAAGCCACATCATGTCTTGGCTGGCAGTTTAGCACAGGTTCATCCCGATTCCTTCCTCGGTCATTACTCAATACGGAATTCCGCTGGTCAGTAAATAATACGGAGTACCTACCTGGTTGAGAGGTATCTGCATCTTAAGGATTTTTGATGAGGTACAGTAACCCTATTGGCACAGGTTGTACTTGGTATTGGTTGTGCGGTTGTATAGTATTATCAATTTGGTGCTTGGAGAGGTACATGTAGCTACTTTAGTACTCTGTACGGCCTCGCAGAACAGACTAGCTTCCTAAACACAAGCACGGAAAATAAAGAGAAGCAATGTGGCTTTATTAATGAATCATGCTTAAAACCTCTCTAGAGTTTAGGGGTACCAAGTTGCTTTTTAAGTTTTAACTTTCTTGAGCTTGTGCTTCTATACATTCCTTGGAAAGTATGCCGAGTTCTTGACACTAAATGCCGCCAAGTTTGCCAGACTCAGGTTTCTCAATAAATGATCGAGCGTGGTTCGGTTGTTTTTGGCCCCCTATGACATCTGTGGGATGTGGATGCGTGTCATTACCGCTGTGATAAGCATGACAGTGCTCCCGCGTTGCGTATGTGGCTGACCTTGAGATTTTGAGTGGGATCGATAGGGCTAAAATAAATTTGTTTTCTTGCTTTGATCGAAATCAGGAAGGTAGGGAAAATGGGATAAATGGGACTTTCAACAAATCGATAAAAGAGAAGACAAAATAATGATTATATGGGTTAGCTGCTAAGCATTCTTTACTACCCCCGCGTTACCCGAGCTGATGGGGATGTCCGTCCCCCTTCAACTCATTGTACTCTGACCGGAGTGATGCACTTTACTTGGTGTATCGAGTATTATCCTGAGAGGTGACAAATGCCTACCTAACGTCTTTGCTGGGCTAAGTGTAGGCTGACTATTGGCGTTTCCATTTGCATTTCCACGCTAACCTTACCTCTACCATAGATGAGATCATTCTACATATTGATTTGCCAAACATAACTTGTAAACTTTGCCGAGCTGTAGAATACCCCTTTGCATGTGCTTCTCCCACATGGTATCAGACGGACTTTTGTCATGGATAGAAAATGCCACTGGAAATATCGAAGGAGGAGGTAGAGAGGCATAATACTAGGAAATTTACCATGTCAGACCCTCCATCAATTATAGGATTGTTCGAAATACTCTTACGCCATATGATGTGCACGTTCTGGCTAACACTAGATCCTACGTGCTCATTGTTAGATTATGATGCTTCATGCTTAGAACATATAAACTGTGGAGCTGGATGTACAATTTAATCCATGATTTATATTACTCTGGCACTGCTTAGTAAACTATGTATCACCAGAGAGTTGTAATCAGGCGAAGAACATTACGTTCCTTGGAGACAGAGATCTCACAACCATAAAAGCTTGTCAGATAGTAGCCAGTGGCTTCACCAGCCAAAGATAATACACACTATTGACCATTAGATTTATCGCAGCAGGCATGATATCCAATCAAATTGAAATTGTCATTGCAGTACATACCCCATATGTTGCAAACAAGTACATCGCCTCTCAAAGGGAAGGAAATCTTTGGAAAACGACTAGGTAAGAATGAAGGAATGGAAACAGCCAATGTAAGTACAGAGGCTGCCGAACAGACCAGGTAGGGACTCGAGTTCCTCCGTCGAAGCCTTGATGCTTCGGCTTGACTTCAGCCTCAATCTCGGGAGAAATACCTGGTAAGTCAGAGCTGCGGCTTCCAGTACCATTGAATATTTGTCAGACTCAAAACAGGAAAATGATTCCTGGTAGGAGTTCAGCACAGCTTACAATGCCATGCAATGAGTAAATGCTACCAGTACCAACATGAGCGGAAATACCAGGCAGGTAAACACCTTTTCTGTCTGGATCGATAAGAAAGCTGTATCACGAGCCCACCGGCCTGTCGGTCCCGACGAGCAGAGTATAAGAAGCAAGCCCTCGAGCAAGACAGTCACTCGAGTCATGTCGGGGGGAAGAATAGACGGAGAAAAGAGGAAATCCGCCCGGATAAGGCTTTACCGTACTTATTCCTGGACATTGAGCCGGATTTCTAACCATAGTATCGACACAATCAGCAAACAATATACAATATCATAATGGTGGCTGAGATAGACTGATCAAGCCCGAGTTACAGTATCCACAAGAAGTAAAATTCTGATGTTATCCTCGCCAAGAGATGCATTACTGAAGTGCGATCCCCTGACGGCTGGCGACATCATCCACATGAACGCCAAATACCAGTCGATAAAGATCCCGCAGCCATGGATATTGACTGCCCTGTGTCGTCACTTGGACAGCCCTTGCTATATCCGCAGCGTTCGAGTGTGGTTGGAAGTCAATATTGCGAAATACTGGGTCAAGTGCCAGAAGACTCTTATAACTCCTCAGAAGTGACATTTGCCACGGTGCCGATCCAAACGCGTCCGATGAAAGCATCTTTACGAAGCTTGATAGACTCTGTGATTTTTCAGGCTGAAATCCGCTATCGACCGCGGTCCTGGCCAGTAAAGCTTGTATACATGCCAGGGTCGTATCGTTTGGCGACGTTTTTATAGTATTTGTCGAAGATGTTTGCCCAGAAGATTGGCTGATATCTGAGACTGTTGACAAACTCGAGGACCACCTTGCCTGCACAAATTGATCGGCATCTTTTCCCAAGACAAAAATGTTCTGAACTGGGGCGTCGTCCGGCGAAATAGTGGCGGTCTCATCGAAAATGGTTGTAGGAGTTTCGGGATTACCTCGCTGGCGCAGCCCTTCATCTGTAGCAGCGATTTCGTGTTGGCCGGCCTGCTGCATACCATGGGTGAAGGTGGCCTGACTCGGTCGTGGCGTTCCACGATCAGAGTAACGCAAGCTACGTTGTTTCCATCCCTCACGAAAAAGATCACAGAGTTCCCAGCAAGCTTGCACAGCGGAGGCAAGCATTTCTTCGTTTATCGGCCTCCCCTCCCTTTTACCTTGGCGGATTGTGAATAGCATCTCCGCCAGAGACCAAGAAGCCTTCAGAAGAGAGTCTGTCTCCGAAACACGGGTCCTCTGTTTCATGAGACGATGACAAAGGGTGATATAGAAATCCAGCGTCCTTTCCCTGAAAGCGTCTGGTAGATGTCGATCATGCGTGTTGTAAAGGTGATTATTTAATTCGAAACTGACCCGAAGCACTGAATCTGCAAGCCCGTTGTCACGGATGCGGATTTCAAATAAAGTCTGGCAAAATTCACGACACAGGTCTAACGTCGGCTTGACCTGCGATACATACTCATCTTTCTGACTCTCATATAACTTCTGACACAGCTTCCAGCATGATGTCCATGCATTTTCTTCGATGCGGCCAGTGCCAGCATTGTCCGCAGTACGCCCGCGATGGATATAGTTCAGTCTGGCTAATGTATTGCAGAGCGTCCAGCATTCCGCGAGCGCTGTTTTGAGTGCTTTGATCTCAGCTTCACCATCAAAAAGATGCCGAACGGCGGCTTCTAGTATGCTTGACCCCCCGTCTACTGTGGTAGAGCCACTTTTAGCTTGAACTGTATGTATATTCGGATGCACAAAAATGCTCGGCTCATAGAATGTAGAGTTCGTAGATGTATGTTGTTTAAGAGGTGAGATTTCGCTGGTAAGAACACTTGGCTGAGATTGGAGGTCAATGTTTTCGAAATCCTGCCTTGTTTGTGCTCGAGGAGTTGCTCGCTCTGACCAATCCTTCGCAGGTTCAATAGAAGTGGTTAAAGGAGAGGGTGATATAGAAGGCTTCTACAACGAAGTCAGTCGCTGCTAGCTTGGGGATTGGGAGTGATAAAGCACCTTTCCTAATTCGTCGTCTCGAACCATCGATGGTGTTATCTCGGCCAAGTTGCTGTGCGAAGATGCCATAACTGGGTTGATCAAGCTGTCGGAGTCGTCGTACGTGCCAAACTTCTAGGACATATACGGCTTCAGCAACTAGGTAAGAGCCCACAGATCGTCTAACATGATCCTTACAAATTGGCGAAAGCCGGGAGGTGCATGTATCACAGACTGTGGAGCATCATCATCGTTCGCTCGTGGCCCGAGACCGGCAAGAGAAGTCTGTTTTGTTTGTACCTATGTTTTGATGGAGGTCAACCACGACTATCAACTCTCATGCGTAAATAATACATACCCTGAGTTCTGTCTGATTGGTGTGAGATGTTCGCTGCTCGGGTTTAGTAGTTTTAGATGGTCTCTCCGAGTCATAAATGCCAGTGCCATCGTGCTCTACAGTGTCCGTCTGATCGTGTGATGGAATTGTTAGTGAAGTGTCCAACATATCCATGGTCTCGAGGCCATGTTTGGTAGGGCGATCATCAACGGACCTGGTGTGTTAGCAAATACAAGGTCACTCGACGAAGGTCTTCTCAGGTCCTTACATCCTGAAGGAGCCACTGAGCTTGTGTCCAGTATTAATTGAATCTACCAATCAGCTATAATGGAGTGCCAGTTTGTACAGTCAACCTCAGCCCAATAGTGCTCCTCTTTGACTGTAACAGCAAAGAACATGGTATGGCCATTTTTGGCTTAGCTCTGATTAATATGTACATCTGATCTTGGACGGGCTGTGCTGCGTAAAGAATCTCCCCGCTTTGGTACGAAGCAGTCAGGCGTCTATTAAGGGTCCAGGCCAAAAGTGTGTTGAAAGTTAGCTGTCATTGTTTAATGTTCACTCATGAGCAGCAGGTCCCTGTTAGGCAAACTGCAATATCATGGCATTGTATAGGGGTAGTATACCTATATCTTCTTTAAGACAAAATTTTGAGGATGAGGTGCATACCTATATAGTTTGTAGCAAATACCTCATAATGAGTGCGGTAGGTAGTTTAAGCATTTAAAGTATTTAAAGTATGAGGGGCTGCAGCCAGGTTAGCTTGGACATTCTTTACAGTAATGAGACATATCTGTCTTTGAGACTTCGTGACTGCTAGGCATTGGGGAATTTACAGTAATAATTTCCTTGTCATTGGTTCAAAATGCTGATGTATACTTTGTGGATGTACAGGTATCCTGAAGGGTCATTACTTTTATTGGTTTTCATGGCATCCGTTAGTGCAAAATAATTTCTGACAATTACTATAATTGCCAGTCTCAATCCAAGCGTAAGGATTCCACCGTAGTGAATACATATATTTCAGCTATCAAGCAATCGGAGCAAGGGCTTTGCTACCTCTTATTTGCGGCATCCATAGAATACGGAATTCAGATCGAAATGCCCGAATATAGTGGTATCAACAGTACTCTCATACATGATATAGAGAAGCTTTAGGGCTGCAGCATGGCAGCCGATGATATGACAGAACAATTTTCATTCCTAGGCCAAGATTGAGACTGGTGGCAAATAGGTCATACTTATAACAGGCTGTAAAGCCAGCTGCAATCAAAATAATAGCTAGGTCAAATCGCATACCCGTAGCGGAGTGCCCTGGGCATCCTGGTATTCTCCCAGATAAGAGCTCAACGATTGCATATGCAAACCACTTTCAAGCTTGAGTCATCCTCATCTCAGAGTCAAAATGAAGTCGATCCAGCATCCAGAAAGCACCTCGAACGCAAGGAATATGACAGATCGCCCGAAATTAACCATATGCTTCAAGGCTGGCAGCATGAAAGCATGAAAGCGACTCAAACAAGACTCATCTGGGATGCTGAGCTCTTACAATTCAGATTATCCACATGATCGACAGGCAAAGTAGCACAGGACCAGAGGCGTGAGGAAATGTGATCGACGCCCGCAGATGGAGGAAGAAAAAGGTCCCACTTTACTTCTGCTATACTTGCCTTTTCGGATACTATCGGTTTGAACTCGGAAGTAGGCGTGGCCCTCATGGTAATCGAGAGGCATGATAGCATTAAAACGACGAGGATGGGAAAAGTCGATACTGCCACCGAAACGGGACAAGCAAGGGCCTGCACTGTAAGCAAGGTCTCGCACTATGGGCATAACCCGGTCTTTCTGTCAAGTTGGCCAGGGAGAGCGAAATAGGAGATATTGAGAGTGTGTAGGCACAATAGATCCCACAGCCAGAAGACGGAAAAAATCATATTTGAGATTTCGCTCGATCTCTTTCAGCAGGATTGTACCTATTAGGGGAGTATAAGCTTAGCTGCGTGCGAAGTCAGGATCATATATACGCACCGAAGAAGCTTTTCAATGAGATCGACGTGTGTCATGATCATTCTGCGGCAACAGTACCTCTTGCAACCAAGCTGATCCATAGCATCACTTTACAAAGGGTATTAGCAAAACAATTAAATTTGAACGACAGACAGGGTAAATGGAGTGGCAAACTTACCCATCTGGAATGCCCTCATCAAGTAGCTGTAAATAACGTTCCCAGAGATCACCGACAACCTGTTTAGAAATCTATGAGCGACAGCAAGCAGCTTGTTAAAAGGATCAAGTTTACCTTGCCACAAGAAAAGCAACGAACAGGGATAATCATTGGCTCAAATTGTACGCTAATGAGCTTTTTGAGAAGATCAAGAAAGATAAAGAGGGTATAAGGTCAATATAGGACACAATGTAGAACAAAAAATGGTATTGCTTTATTGGATCCTGTTACTGATACTTGCAGAGATTGAACAGAAGAATGAACAAATATCCTGAAGGGTCTTAGAAATGCGGATATATAATTTTGCATTCTTTCCCCACATCACTACTGTTTTAGGGAATTGGCTAACCTCATATATACTAGCCCCAAAATCGGAGAGATCCCAAAAAGTTCGAAAGAGAAAAGAAAAAAAAAACAAGCCTACAAGAGTACCAGGACTCTTCGTATATCGAACTACCTCACGGCATCTCTGAGAATCATCGTAACGGTCTGAACTAAGCCGCATCGTTTTGAATTTGATGCCCCGGACCTCACTTTACCTGATTTCCCTTACAATGTCAGGTTCGAGTCTCGCAACAGGACATACAAAAAGATCCAGGACTCGCGATGCCCTGCGCACCGAGAAGGATAGAATAAAGCGTCGTCGATTTTCCAAGGGCGCACTTGATGTTACTGAAGACATACAACT
This sequence comes from Aspergillus viridinutans, assembly GCF_018404265.1. Taxonomy (NCBI): domain Eukaryota; kingdom Fungi; phylum Ascomycota; class Eurotiomycetes; order Eurotiales; family Aspergillaceae; genus Aspergillus; species Aspergillus viridinutans. The sequence continues at coordinate 1,159,474 of NW_025091222.1, read as the reverse complement.
AGCTGCTGAAGGAAAGACGAGTGAGAAAAACACTCGGAATGCCATTTCTCTCACACAAGATCCTTCTGCGCACACTCGTGAGCAGCAGGCGAAATTCTCCCGCGAAAATTGGTGTCTTTCAAGTCCAGTCGGTGGGCAGTATAGCAACCTCAACCCAATTATCACTTCGGATGAAGAGTGAGTCACCTCAAGAGTTAATGCGAAGGCTTGCTTATTATAGCGAGAGCTCTAAGTGATTTGTCTTTAGGTATCTTCTTGTCGGGACTGAGACAGCAATTCATGTTCATTCGATTGGAACCTCTCACCGGGCTCGTACGTTACACTTAAAGGATGGTCAGAAAGTCGTCGGTTACAATCTCTGCTCCGAAAATCCGCAACATCTTTATATCATCACTTCAACTGGTTGTGTGAGCAAGTGGGATTGGCTTTCTGGAGATCAAATTGCTTCTTGGGATTTCGCCCGAGAGACACTCCTAGCTGAATTATGCCCTTCTGAGGTCGGGAACTCAAGGTGCGAGCTTCTCTTTTCTTTGCGAGGGCGCAAGGATGGAAAGAGACAACTTACAGTCACCTTATTCAATGGTGAAACACTACGCGACATTGTTATCTTTGAAACGACCCAACGGATAGACAACTTCAGGGTTTTCAGCCAGGGACAAGCGATAGTCGCATGGGCTGGTCAGCGGCTTCTGCTTGGCACCAGGGAATTTAACGCGCCAGACCCGTCAACTATGCAGTACGCCTGGAGGGAGGTCGTTCTGCCTGTCCGTGTCACTTGCATTGATGTTCGAGAGAGCAGAGCACGAAATCGAACAATACCCCAGGGCTCACAGGACAATAACCTAGATACCATGGACCTTGTTTTAGGTGAATCAGGGGGCTCGATCTTGGTCTATCCTGACTTTCTTGCTCGTTTCCCTACTGGTGGTATTGACTCGGACGATAGCAAGGGTCTGGCTCCTCGACGGCTGCATTGGCATAGAGGTCCCGTCAATGCAGTCCGTTGGTCAAAGGATGGTATGTACCTACTCTAGCCAGTACAAGTAAGGCGGCAGCCCCGTTAACAGGATTCAGGTAACTACATAATCTCAGGCGGGGATGAGTCAGTCATGGTACTATGGCAGTTAGACACTGGTCGCAAGCAGTTTTTACCTCATCTCTCTTCACCCATTTGCAATCTAGTCGTTTCTACCACTGGGAAAGCATACATCGTCAAGCTTGCTGACAACTGTATCATTGTGCTGTCCGCGACAGAGCTGCAACCTTATGTTACTATCACTGGCCTGCAACTTTGCCCCAAAGTCGACAAGCCTGCCGATGCAGCTCTGCCAGAGTCGCGCATCTCATTTCGACCTCCTCCAGCTGTATTGCACCCACAATTCCATGATCGGCTTCTAGTGGCGGTACCAGCTTCGCGTCATGCCGCACGGGATTATCATTCTGTAACGAGTTCGTGCGTGCTACAGACATATGATATCCGCACCAACTCTCAACTATCCAGACAAGCCCTTGCACGGACCAATGCCACGACTCTGAGGATCAGTCCAGAGGGGACCGAAATTGTTGCCCCGGACGTCACTTACCTTGACATATGTCAGGATGGAAAGTGGATGGCGACGATCGATGACTGGATACCGCGCCCTGAAGATATCAGGGCTCTTGAACCAAATAGTACTCCGACAGACAGCCATACGCTTTACCGGGAAACATACCTCAAGTTTTGGAGATGGAACGAAGTTTCCAAAATGTGGGAGTTAGCCACACGTATCAACAGCCCTCACTCCTTCGATAGCGTTTCGGTGCCTATTCTGGGTCTCGCGTCCAGACCATACAGTCATGAATTTGCAACAGTAGGCTGTGATGCCGTGCTCCGCTTCTGGTGCGCGAGTAACAGGTCCCGCCTGGGATTAGCAACCAAACATCCAGAACACCAATATCAGACCTGGAAATGCCGAGGTACTATCGACCTAAAAGGCGAATTTATTGGTGGCAGAACTGAGCCTGCAAATGCAGCCTGTATGGGATTTTCTGAGGACGGGTCGGTGCTTGCTATTTGCGTGCAAACCAGGTCCAGTCCGGACTCCAGCCTCGTCATCCTGGTGGATATGCAGAATTGCAAAATTCATCACAGTAGGGTAGGGGTTTACTCGGGTCGTCCCTGTGCAGCCAGATTCTTGGGACGCTATCTTGTTGTTCTATCTTTGCATTCGGCGCATATTTGGGATACAGTTGGCGATATAGTCAGAACGACCAGTTCATCAGCCGTTCAGGATAACACTCCCTGTGACGATCAACTTCTGGCGGTGAGCTCAAAGTCGCAAACGTGTGCTGTTGCCTCAAAAGTCCCACAACATCTGGCTGGAGCGAGCAAAACATGCGGATCTCAGTTCGATATACGAGTCTATGATGTGCAGACCTTGTCCTTGCTTACTCGACAATCTTTGAAGCATTGTCCGGTATCCCTGCTCTCAGATCCACTCACTGGAGATTACATCATCATTGATGCCATGGCCAATGTGCAACGCCTCAGTTGTTCAGATAAAGCTCCCCAGTCAATACCGCAATCCAAGGACGGGTCTTCTCACAATCACGGGCTTGGGAGCTTATTTGGAACACGTTCTCGCGACATGAGTAGGCATAATAATCTTCAAGCGCTGCCTCTTCCAGTCAGCGGAAGCTCTTCAGCTTCGCAGTCGTCTGGGCTACCCAGGGTCTTTACTGATACTCCCCCATTTGTGTTGCCCCCCACTAGTGTTCTCTTCAAAAGTCTGGTGCAAAATCTCACAACTTGAATGGGCAGACCAGAAGCAACCAGAAGCACTGTACCTTACTTGTCAATATGGCACGGATAACCTTCTTTTATTTTTTTTGGTCTATTTGCTGTCCTTGTTGCCATTATTGACTCTGAGTGTCTTTATACAATTTCCTTGGTGGTCTGCATAGGCGCATCACATATATCATCGTGCACATAAATTGTAGGCAGATCGGACATTTCACCAAGCTCCGTGCGATCCCATTACGCAAATTATCTCAATTGATGTCACTCAACCACGAGTTTGAAAGGCAATATCAGCTTATAGCGGAAATTTCCTATCCTAAGCAAGATATCATGACTCGCATGAGGTCACTTTATTACAGATCGTCGAGGCAGGATCAAGCAGGGCACAATTGCGTAACAAATGGTTCCCGACTTAAAGCCAAACAATCGATCGGTCCGTCGCCTTTTTGTGTATTGGATACACATGTGGATGCCTTTTAGGGCCTATGCTAGGCGACAGACAAAGTATGCTCTCCGCCCATGTACATGCGTTAAATAAGCGTCGAGTTCATTATCGTCATGGATGTTGAATATGACTTCGTTTCCATGCTCATCCTGATCGATTCCCTGAATCTTGGTAACGATGGAACCAGGATACCTAGAAACAACTAGCTGGCGTAACTCAGTGACGGATTTTGTTGGTAGTTTCTCGACGCTGGTTTTCGACTCCTCGTGAACCTGGTCAGGAGGATAGACTCGCACATAGATCGGCACTTGCAGCGAAGTTGAATCTAGAATAGGATCTACATATCCAAAAGAATTCCCGGTATCATGAGATGCTGAGGCAAACGAGGTATCGTTTGCCGCTTGCAGAAGCGAGGGATCTATTTGCATATCATTTAAGTCGCCCGATGTCATCGGGGCGCTGGCGAGAGCTTGCGACGCAAGCGTGCTGATTCCATTAGTAATGCTGCCGAATGCACTATTGTCATGGGTGCCGGCAGCGTCTGGACTCGAAATATTGGTGCGAGTAATAGACTTCTTCCGAGAGGGATCTCGTTTGGTTTGGTCATCACGAAGTCGCTTCATAACATCGCGACAGAGGACTTCGAGAGCTTTCAATTTCGTAGCATGCTCCGGATCTGCCGAGCCAGGGGCAAGGATGCGTTGCAGCAACTCAGTGTCTTGAATCCAACTCTCCTTCAGTTGCTTCCAATGCTCGTCACCAGCCTCCAACTTGCTGGTAAAATGAGCCGCTTTTAGTGTATTGTAAAACGCGTTTCGAATCTGGCGGCTTTCTTCGGGATTGATCCCAAGGGCGTTTTTGGCTTCCGCGATTGTCATTCGCCTTTCTAATGTCCTCATCCGTTTAGTGACATCTGTACAAACGACATCGAGAGCGAGGGCTTTGGCATCAAGCTGGTTGGGATCTTCCCAGAATACACGCTGAAGATGTTCGGACTCTTGTATTAGTCTGTTTTTTGCCTCCTGCCATCTTTCAGGTCCAGCAACAGTCTTCTTGATGAACCCTGCCTCTTCACATATCCTCTGAAAATGATCTCTTATTTGACGGTAAACAGCATTGTCTAGGCTCAGGTATTTCTTACTCTCGTCGATTGTGGTCTCAGAAGGAAAGCGAGGTGGCCCAGGCGGGTCTGCTGGTAGTCCAGCCCATTCCCTGGTGCGTCGACGCCGTTTCCGGGAAGCCCAACGCTCAGCACTCTCTGCTTTCAAGCGTTCAAGTCTCTCTTGGCGCTTCGCGAGTACATCAGCTGATAAGCTAGGCGATGGAGGCCGCATGACCGGTGAATCGGCAGGAAGATTCTGAGCGTCGTAGAAGGGTTCTGCAGTCTTGTATACTTCCTGTTGGAGTGCCAGCAGTCCCTCGTCTTCTGGTAGTTGCACAGATGGTCGGATAGTGGCTTGCGACTTCATTCCATTGGGAACACGGAGTAGCCAGCGATTCTTCGCGCGCACTCGCATCAACTCTCTTTCTTTAATCTCAAAGCCTTCTTCATTCAAGACACGCAGCATGTCCCGTTGGCTTGTATTTCGCTCCCAAAGTTGTTTGACGCGAGCGACAAGCTCTGCATTTTTGTGGGCCGGATTCTGTTTGGAAGGAAAGCCCCAGCGCTTAAACTGGGTCTGAAAGGCGCGCTTACTGTTGGATGTATGTCTTAGCCAAATATGGATGAGAAATGTAACCGAATCCTGCGTCTCCAAGAATGGGCGACGAAGAAACATTGCCTTAATGACTATGTGCATACCTGGGTGAAAATTGATATACGTTTCGCATGTATTCCATAATTTCCTCCAGTGCTTTTTTATCTTTGATGTACATCTGATAGCATATTTCTCTCTTGCCCTCCCAATCGTATACCATGACGGAAGTTTTGGTGAGACGCTCCCTCCCAATGGAGGTGCGTCTCAGGAAGCGGATCTGATATCAAGAAGAGTGATAATGGGATCCGATAGGACAATGGAACAAGAAAGGCACCTGTTGTCGCTCCTGCAGACCGTAGTCGAGCTGCCGCTGTAGTATGTTGAGCTATCTGGCACGCCGTAGAATAATCCAAAAGTCTGGCTGCGCAGAGGCTGCTCCTGCGCAATTTTTTATGGTACCGCTCACGTGATTGGCCACCTTTGTGCTAGCACTCCTTACTGACCCTTTAACATCGAGAATACGACCCGTCGCAGGCAGCAAGACAAATCATTTGAGCAAGTTTCAACTCATGATAGTCTCATACGATCATTGAAGATCGCAGAAATGACCTAACTAAGCGGGTGATCCTCGAATGTAGGCACGGTAAATGCATTCTATCAAGGCCAGCCTTCGCTCAAACTGAATCCCATATCATGGCTCCACTGTGATTGGGACATTAGATAGCATCAGCCCAAACTTTGGAACTTCCTGCGCATCTTGAAGACCCTAGTCCGTAACCATGTCAAAAATAACATCCAAGTCGTCTTGGATTCCGATCTCCAAGAACCTGAATTCGACTTTCGCTGTGGTTGATCCGTGGGAGAATCTAGTTCTTCAGTGACACTTGACTTCTCAGATAGCCCACCCTTGGGTTCCTGCTTGTTTGCAACTGTAAGTGATGTGCGCCAGTCTTGTTTTCCCTTGCGTCTCCTTTGTTTCTCTTCAGCCCGCAGTTGCTGTTCTTCAAGCTTGCGTGCTTTGGCTGCTTCTTTCTCCTCAAACGCTTGACGTGCTGCTTGAATTGTGGCGGCACGAGATATAGGATCCATGCTTGTCCGTGTCTTCGATCGGAACACGAAATCTAAAGATGGTCTTGAGACTGGTGATGCTGCTTCAAGGGAGCTGCTGTTGTCTCGTGAATAGCCAAAAGATGTTCGTCCGGTCAAATTCGTTTGTGATATACTAGGAATCCTTGTGAACGAACTATCATGCATCTGCAACGAATGTCGCGCTGTCTGTGTAGCAAATCCATGAATAGAAGATCGAAGTGGATCAGATTCTGTCTGAGTGGTCCGTCCTGGCTCAGCCGAGACTCGTCCTTCAAATCCCTCGTTTTCCACGAGAGATGTTTGACAGGATTGACTTAATCGCGGTGTAGACGCACCAGGAACTTGGCGCATGGGATGAGCGCAACGCAAGTCGGAATTGCCCATGCCTGGGCTGCTCGCCGTAGAGAAACATGGTGTCCCGCTGATAGACCGGGTATGCAATGAAACAGTCCTCCTGGCACCAGTTGTAGTGTGAGAGTCGCTTCGACAGTCTCGTCTGCAAGAATTCGTGGATATTTTGAGACCTTCTTCCTCAAAAGACGACCCTGAGAGATCAATCGACATTGTTGATAGGGTATTGCGAGGTAATTTTGCTAGTAAGGGCATGATTTTGGACCTTCAATCATGTAAGGTCCCAGTGCTTGGGTGATTAGTCGGATCGTCGATATGAGTGACTGTCGCGCCTGGAACAAGACGGGCGAATTTGGAATCCTTCATGTATCGAATGAATTCTTGAAGATCGCTCAGTTGGGCCGAAGAGAGAACTGGCAAAGTAGTATCATGGCGAAATGACAGGACCCAATCTTCCAAATGCACTGTCCAAATATGCATGGAAAGAATTTGAATGCAAAGAGAATCAAATCAATTGAGTTTATTTGCAGCAAAGTGACTTTCGCTTGTGCCAAACGAAGGTAAGATAAACCGCCTTTCCTATTCCACGAGACCGCCCTGACGACAGTCTCCTTGGACCGCATGAGACAATATATGCTCAATGCTAAGACAAGGAATTCATGGCCGTCTCAGAGCACACCGAATAGCTAAGTAAGTGCAAGTAGGGCAAGGGAAAGCCGTTGTTAAGAAGCCGATATTTGAAGCTCGTAGTATTTATCTGATATCTACCGGAGTTGAACTGAGAGAGTAGCGGGGTAAGAATATGTGTGGGATCGGCCGGCCCAGACCATTGGCATCAATCAGAATTGGTGAAGCTGAAAACAAGAGATGCAGACCCAAAGACTATGATCAGATTGAATAATGAGGAAGTACTGGAACGGAAAATTGATATGTAGTTAATGATTTGCGCATCTGGGCACTGTTCAGCCACAGGACCAAGAAGCACACTGTGGATTTACCGGAAAGACGGAGGAGTGGTTTCCCAGACAAGGCTGGGAAAACATGTAGATAGTACAATACTCGTACAGAGTACTCCGTACAGTACAGCTGAATGTCGGGTACAATAATGTATCTCCTCACCTAGGTATTAGTATGGAGTAGCCTATTTGCTGAGTTATAAGCCTATGCAAAAGGATGAATGGTCTACCGTCACATCGTACCTAGGTACCTGGGTAAGCTACCCACTACTGTAGTTAGACTGGTATGTACTTTAGCTTCTGTGCAGGTACCGCGGTGAAGTAAGTACCTACATGTATGTACAGAGCACAGTCTTAACATGATAACACCCTGGATAATTATGATTACCAATGTGAATGGTACTTCATTCCTTGCGGATGGACTCTACTTAAGTGAGGTATGTGCCTTACCTGGGCAGACCACGGAAAACAGGACAAATAATAGAACACATATCTTGAAATACCTCCCTAGAGGTTGAGTAGATACTGACAGCACATTCCGCCACCTGCTATACTCTGTAACTCCCAGGCTGTGAATACTGTATATCTGTAATACAAAAGATGGCGTAGCTGATCATTATTCCATAGACTGTTTACTTCGCGGTGGCTGGGACAATGCAAGACTGGAACACATTCGGAGATAAATATGTTACAGTATCTGTAGTACCACAGGTACGTACTCCGTACTACTTAAGGTACAAGTACCTTAGGTAGTGTAAGGTAGGGTATGGTCTGCTGGGCGCCGGATGCGGATGGCCTTTAGTCCACAGTACCTTACCTACGGAGCACTCTGTACACCGTATCTTTCTCCAATAGTACTTGGTACCTGGTACCTCCATCTTAAGGTAATACCTTACATAATAACATCTTTGGATCGGCCCCTGAAAGTGCAGGAGTTTCTACGGATACCAGGTATATCATCACCAGTTCACCACCTATTCACAAGATGCTACTAGCTTATTATTGTTATTATTTGTCTGGGTTATTATTACTACTACCTAGGCTTACCATCACTATTGCTAGGTCCTAACCTCCACATGCTCAAGGACCAATAATAGTTCATAAATTTGCTCTTCAGTCCCACTACTAGCTATTTCGTTGGCATTTATAAAACCCTGGGTGCTGCCAAGATGTTAAGCACTGAACAACTGAGCATGAAGCCCGAGGGCCTGTCCTATCATTGTATGCCGCCAAGCGTCCAATGGGGGACTCGAATGGTGATAGGGCTCGTTAGTCCCAACTAAAGATCAATCACTCCACTCCTTGCTTACTTCCATTCTCGCCCAAGGCCTGAATCAAAACCTATGGCGGGGTACTCAACGGTCTCAACCTATTCCCCTCCCCCTCCTTGTCCAGGTACAGAGCAGGCGCCGTTGAATATAGTCAATATCTCTTTAACCCTTATCCTAAAGGAATATCTCTCTTACGAAGGAATTCTGACAATAGCAGGGTTTATATTTACATATTCGCTCATAAGCGTTATTCGAAATCCCGAACTCTGGCGCTCCCTGTTTTTTAACCAAGAGGGATTCACCAGCCATGGGGTCAAGCGTCCAGAGCCTGACCCTCTCCATTCTGCTCCTGTTATTGCTGTCGGGAAACGCCCACGCCTTTGGTGCTGGCAATATCGCATCGATTTCGCAAGTCGAGGGTCAAAATTGGCGCCATGGCGATATTGAAGATACATTGTTAACCTTGTTCTTGGCTCGTGCTGCTGGTGGCCGTAAATTTGGCAAGCTCGATGTGCAGCGCGTATATTTTGGAAATTGGCTTCGCGATTACAGCCAGGCCGTGGATGTGGGCACCCTGAAATATGTCAGCGCCGAAGCTATTCGCATCCTGATATGGGTTCTGGGGTTTCTTAGTTTTGGGTAAGCCGTCAACATTTCCAGGCATTGACGCAGTGATCACTTGCTGAAGAAGCGTGTGCAGCTACGGAACCAAAGAATTTGAGGTGACCACTGAGCGCCTAGGTTGCTATGAGCCTACTGAGCATATCGATAATCCTCTCGGTTATGCTGAGGGGGAGGACGCGCGCCGCTATGATCGTCGATTGAGAGGCCCTGTTGACGAGGAGCGTGAGCTGTCGGTCGATCCCAGGACAGGTGGGAACACCTTTTCCAATTGAAAACTTAGCCCTGCTGACGTCTCAAATCCATTACATCCAGGCCTGAAAAACTATATAGCTAGTGAGGATCTCGGCATCGGGACCTCTGCGGGCCTGGTCCGCAGAGTCTTTAAGCGTTCGATTGAGCTGGGACGGCGATATGCAAGATCACGTAATGATGATGACCTCCATGAAGCTCTTCGTTTGCTTGGAACTGGCCTCCATTGCTTGGAAGACTATGCAGCACATTCCAATTACACTGAACTGAGCCTTATTGAATTGGGAGAATCAACGGTCTTCCCCCACGTGGGTCGCAACACCAAAGTTGAAGTTGACGGTGCACGGGGTTACGTCTATCCCATTGTCACTGGCACTTTTGGCGGTGTGGACTTTTTTCACTCGGTACTGGGTGAGCTGTCGGACAAGACGGTTCAATCTGAAGTCCAGTCTCTTGAAGGGGTCATCAATGAGTCGCAAAGTGGAACCCCCTCCGAGAGCTTCATTCAGGACTTGCATAACAAGATCCCTGAGGGACTGATTGGAAATAGCGACGATCAAGCCAACAAAATGGACGAGTTCAAAGCCAAGTCTCAAGACGCCAAGCAGCACAGTCAAGACATCAGCCCCCGTGAGCCCGAGGAGTGGACGCGGTATTTGGACGATGTGCATCAGCAGATTTACCCTGTTCTTGAATGGCATGACGAGCTCATTAAGTCAATCAATCGCGCGATTGAAAAGATCCCAGTCTTGCCGGAGCTTATTGAACAGTTTCAGGAGCAGATCAACATCTTTGTCTTCTCCATTCTTGCGCCCTATATACTCCCCATCATCCGGCAGGTCAAGGTCGAGCTTCAAACCGGCTCTTCCGAAGTCATTGAAAGTAGCCGGGCACAGCAGCACGTTGTATTCAATGATGATGATTCCTCAAACCCCACCCACTCGATGCTCTCCAAAGATCATTTCTCGAACGTTCTGAACGAACCGGCCGGCCACATTGCCTCTCGAGTAGTCAAATGGACAGTGCCTCAGCTGATGGAGTGCTGGGACGATGAAAACATTGATGTAGACAGGACACTAGACCGGATCATCACGGGCGTCTTCCATCATCCGGCTTTACGTCAATATGGCGAGGACGGAGCATCTGATATACGCCAAATCATGTTCAACACTGTCGAGGAGTGGTGGGGCAGAAAAGATGAGGCGGAACAGGAGAGTCTTCGGGAACAGCTCTCTCGGGAGGGTGTTCGTGAGGGCAAGAACCACAAAGAAGGCGTGCATGATTCAGGACATGGATGCGGGAAGCCTCTAACACTCCATAGGGGTAAAACTAGCCCCGAGGAGAGTTATAAGCCGAGCACCGACGGGCTTGGTAAGATTGCGGCAGAGGCTGCGGGCGGTGGAGCCCTCGGAGGCTTAGTTGGAGGTCTTGTGAGTGGGGTCGGATCAATTCTCCTAAGCGATACCAGCGCCCGTCGGTCGGATAATGAAAGATACGAGACTGATTTTCAGGAGGATGGGCGCCTTGGACAATCTCACCCACAGTATGGAGGCCAGGGCCGATTCGAATCAGAGGCTGACGGCGAGGATCGATATTCCGGGGGAAGCAAGTACGGAAGGGAGGCTCGACAGGGATGGAATGAAGGCCGCCCAAGAGAAGATGATAACCCGACATACGAAAGCACCTCGAGCTACGCCCGCGGGGGAGGCGGGTATGATCATGAGCGAGGACGGGAAGGGTCCCAGGATTATCAAAGGCACGGTTCTCGAGATGGTAGACAAAAGCACGAGGATGCGCACGCGAACCCTGAGGGCCGTTCAGACTTCGAACGTTACGAGACCTCTGAGAGATATCCTTCCGTTGAAAATCGGAGAGGTGTAGAGTACAGTCGCGATCGACCAGACTATGACAGTGGTGAAAGTCGGTGGTCCCAACAAAGACCGCAGGCGGCTTATGAACGTGCAGATGACGATAGGAGAGACTATACGAATTCCAGGTACGATTATGACAGCGGCCGTTCTACATATGACACTGCACAGACTGGGTTCTATGAACACAGCAGACCAGACAGGTTAGTGAAATATACTTCCGGGGACTTTGGCCGACGTTGACTTTTCTACTCGAATGTATGACTGACCGTCTGCGCAGGGAATATCAGCCGCGGTACGAGGGCCGGCATGGAGCATACGAAGAAGTTGAAGAATATCACACTCGAGTAGAGTACCGTGGAGACGAGGAAAATGACAGCAGTGAGTATGCCGAGCCACGGCATGGGTACGGAAGGCGCTACGAAGCAGAGTCAAGGGATTACGGATATTAGCGACACGATCGGCCAATCTAATTGCTTGTATCGAAAATGTCGTGATTGCACACCATCTTTACTTTGCACTCTTCCTTCCTTTGACTTGTTCAAGCTACATGAACTGCCTTACTTAGTACTGCTGTTGTAAATGCCATTGTTCACCACTTCTTTACTTCCCCTGGCGTTGGTTGTTCTACTCGAACAACTTTGTCGCAATTAAGTAAGCGAAGGGGATCCAGCGCCATTTTTATCTGCATAGAGTCAACGTCGGGATCAAAACCAGTCCTACAACTAGAGTCCTCATAACTTACCCGCCGCATAGTGTCCACCGTGGTTTCCCCAACCTCATGCTGAAGATAGTCCCGCTTGATGAGGCCAACTCCGTGTTCGCCAGTCACTGTGCCTTCCATTTCAACTGCTCGCTTGACCATTCGGTGCACAACACCTTCCGCAATTTTCTTTTCATTCTCATTGAACAGGATAATTGCTAAGAAAATGGGGAAAAGATTAGCTTCATGCTTTACTTAACGATGGGAAAGCAGCAGGGGGGGGAGGGGGGTACCGTGAAAATTGCCATCCCCGACATGGCCGCAAATTCCGGCCAATAATCCGCTTTCCGTCATATCCTGCTTCGTTGCCTCGATTATGTCGGGCAGCTTGCTCATTGGCACTGCCACATCGGTCGTCCAAACGCGGTCCTCTGGACCTCGCCTCATGGACATCACACTCCACAGAGCCTCTTTCCGAGCACTCCAAAGTTCTTCCATTTCATTTTCCCCTCGAGCGAATTCAAATGATTGTCCTGCGCTACTAGAGACAATTTTCCGAACAAGCTCAATTTGTTCTTTGACACCCACGGGGGTCCCTGTGAATTTGAAGAAGAGAGTAGGTGACTCCTTCCACTGTCGACGAGTCGTCCGACTACCGTTGATGCATTTCATTTGAACGTCATCAAGGATCTCAACCCCCGCAACGGGGATACCTTCTTCCACCACGCGGGTCACGCACTCTGCCGCGTTGTGAATGGATGGGAAGCTAGCAACAGCAACGCTTTGACTCTTGGGCTTGACAGTCAGCTTCAATGTAGCCTCCGTCACAAGCCCGAGAGTTCCTTCGCTTCCAATAAACAGTCTGGTGAGATCATAGCCTGCGCTCGATTTCCGCGGACGTTGTCTTGTTTTGATAATAGTCCCATCTGCAAGGACAACAGTCAAAGAAAGAACCCATTCTCGCATTGTGCCGTATCTGTAAGCATTGGTCCCCGAACAGCCAGTGCCGACCATACCGCCAATCATAGCACCGGGACCCGGGTCAGGTGGAAAAAAGAGACCTTCTTTAGACAATTCCTCATTAAGGTCTTCCCACCCAACTGCAGGCTGGACCACAACGTCAAGATCCTTTTTGTGGAGCTCCAGGATACGATCCATGCGGCGGAAATCGATACACACCCCTCCTCTCGTGGGAGCAAAATGACCCTCCAGACTGGTACCACCGGAGTAGGGCGTCACAGGAATGACCCGTTGATGGCAGACTTTCATAATTCGGGAAACCTCCTCGGTGGTTGCTGGATAGAGGACAAGGAAAGGCCTTTCATTTTTTTTAAGTGTATACGAAGACCAATCAGAACCGGAATGTACATCGAGGTCACCATGTTCAGTGGATACATTTTCCTTTCCTAGAATCTCAACAAAGTCCGCCCAAGCGGCTTGTAAATTTGACTGTGAGATATTGTGGGTCGGCGGCTCGATTTCGAAGAGGGTGGTGGTTGACGACGTTGGAAGACTAGCGGGCTTCAATGATCCTAGGTAATATGCACCAGTAGAGAAGAAAACCAATGCTATTACGATGAGAATTAGAACCATATTGAAGAAAGAAGATGAGCTAAAGTACCCATGGCACGTATCCCTGAGCGGATCGCATACCGAACGTCAAAGCCGCATAGCGACCACCTGGTGACTGAGTCTGATACTGAGAAAATCGTTCCTGCTCAGCGCGCTCCCGCTTCAACCGCTGCTGCGTACTCTCATACAGCTGATTCTTGAAGGACTGCGACTTATCGTTGGCAGAGATTCGAGCAGTTGCCCTGAAGTATCGGTACTGGTACGTAGGTATGGTCGTTTTCGGCCGAACAGCATGGAAAACCGCCCTCCTCCAGGGTTGGAGGAGGACATTAGATCCGACCATATTGATGGTGAATTAAATATAAACCAAAGATGGCTATCTCGATCCAATCTTCAGGGAATTCAGATCGAAAGACGTTTGTTTTGTCCGTCAGGTCGGCGATACTCTGTTAACGACGGATACTTTCTCCTCAGCAGCTCTCTAAGGAAATATATCTGGCTTAATAAGCCGTCCCCATTGGTCAGTCCTGGGAATACACCTCCGCAGAGGGGTATTACCAACCAGTTACCTCTCGAGAGGTACCTTAGTGTTGTGATTATTACCTAGGTATTGATAAGGTATTATTGACATGTAAGCTACAAGTGACTTCAAAGACCTGGTTACAGTATCTTATACTTTATGTGGACCAGATAATCATTTTGTTAAAAGGAGGGTGAGAATTTAATTATCTCTCTTATTCCGCATGCACTAATAAACACTGGGTTACTTGCTTCACTGATAACAGGAAGTAGCATACAACGCATGAGTGATCCTTGACACTCATTGCTTAATTTTAATTTCTTTCTTTCTTTCTTTTTACTTTTTACATTTTATTCTTTGTTTGTGAGAGTTTGTGTTTTATAGCTACAGTATAAACAGTGAAAAGTTGATTATCAATTGTCCCACTGCATAGTCAAGCCATTCCTAAATCTCAAAGAACTGTTGTTGTAAATACAGACACGTTTTTCAGTTAGACTTCATCTCCACAATGCTAACTTATTTACCCGTCTGGCAATGATGGTCACGGGAACAGTAAATATGGGGACTATTAAGAGGAGATGAGAAGAAAGATGGTCACAGGAACAGACTCTTACTCTCAATGTTTAAGAGTACTTTATATGAGGAGATGGGAATATGATGTACTCATGGCAACTGCTTCTTAGGTGGGCTATGACATCAGTTTGACACCAACTACATCCCAAGAGTACCAGGTAGCCATATGAATATTAGGTGGCATGAGATGAGTCTAATCTCAATAAGTAGGATCAGAAGCTGAATCTAAGAGACCATTATTTTCACCCCTTCATCATCTTTCCCTTTTTAACCTCTTTCTCCCAGCTTCACCGGCTAAATAGGAGGTACCACACGGGTAATTTCCAATACCTACAAAGTAAAAGGGTCTCGCCCAACTCGACTCAGGTTAAGACGCTCCCACCAGTGTGACGAGACAACCTGGCGGGGACCGGAGATATTCAATTCGAGTCGTTATATTATCCACTGTCTAGATAGATGTCCCTCTAAAAAGCTCGCTGCCCCAATTCATAAGTTCTGGTCTGGATAATTTGGGTAGGCTTTCTTTCTCCACAAGGCCCCCCTCTCTTTTATCCTGTCGAGTATAACAGTAGCAAGCAACCCTCCTTCTCTTCCTCCGTCTTTCCCTTTCAGTTTACCTCCGTGTACCTTCTTTAGACCGCCGACCTTCTCAGAAAACAGCCGGCTGAGATCTCCTATATCAATAAAGGAATGATAAGAAGAATACACGGCGAATCTTGAGCAAAGACAAAAGCGATACAAAATGAGTACATCAACAGCCACTGCCCAGGTGTGTCCGCTTCTCTGGTGTCATCACCAACTATGAAAACCAATACGAGCATGGAGAAGGGGAAAGAAGAAGGAATAAGGTTAACATCTTATCGAAATAGAATCTGTCCTTTGTCCTCGAAGGTATTCACCAGGTCAAATTTGAAGATCGACCTATTCCAGAACTAAAGGACCCTCACGATGTACTGGTGAACGTCAAATTCACTGGTATCTGTGGCAGTGATGTACGTATCGGCGCGTTCAGCCTAACACTCTATATCCACCTGCCCCCCGGGATCGTTGATTAGGCTGACTGTTTCGCATCGGTTGCATTCAGGTCCACTATTGGGAACATGGTTCAATCGGCCAGTTTGTTGTGAAGGATCCTATGGTCTTAGGGCATGAGTCCTCCGGAGTCATCAGCAAGGTCGGCTCAGCTGTCAGAGGCTTGAAAGTGGGAGACCGTGTTGCCATGGAGCCAGGCATTCCATGCCGTAGATGCGAACCTTGCAAGGCTGGGAAATACAATCTCTGTGAGAGAATGGCCTTCGCAGCGACTCCACCATACGACGGCACCTTAGCAAAGTTCTATGTACTTCCCGAGGACTTCTGCTACAAGCTTCCCGAGAGCATCTCCTTACAGGAGGGGGCTCTCATGGAGCCTCTAGGCGTCGCTGTTCACATTGTGAGACAAGCAAGCGTCACCCCCGGCCAGTCAGTGATCGTTTTCGGAGCCGGGCCCGTCGGGCTTTTGTGCTGTGCCGTCGCAAAAGCTTTCGGCGCCGCTAAAATCATCGCTGTGGACATACAAAAGGTGAGACTGGACTTTGCCAAGAAATATGCGGCAACATCAACTTTCGAGCCTGCCAAAGTAAGCGCGGTGGACAACGCGGACCGACTGAGAAACGAGAACAACCTAGGAGTTGGTGCAGATGTGGTTATCGACGCCTCAGGGGCTGAACCGTCCGTTCACACCGGAATTCATGTTCTGCGCCCCGGTGGCACATACGTGCAAGGTGGCATGGGCCGGAGCGAAATAATGTTTCCAATCATGGCGGCTTGCACGAAAGAGTTGACTGTCAAAGGTAGCTTTCGGTATGGGAGTGGAGACTATAAGCTCGCGGTCGACCTGGTCGCGTCCGGTAAAGTCAATGTGCAGGATCTTATCACCGGCGTGGTCGAGTTCTATGACGCTGAACAGGCATTCAAGGAAGTCAAGGTCGGGAAAGGCATCAAAACACTCATTGCTGGGATCCAAGATTGAGACGAGCACCCCGATAATCATATGACTTTCGAAAATGTGTGTAATTCGAACCAGTGGTCCTGCGTCATTGCGGGCCCTACCTATTTTGAGACCAGGAGACGAAGAAGACATGGTAGCCGCTCTGGTGTCTAATATTTGGAATTAAACAATAATAGCTGTATATCTGAGCCCAACTCAAGTCAACCACGAATTTCACTGGTAACGCGACGCAGGAGTGGCAGAATTTCAGCTGCTGGCAAGCGACAGAGCTTTGGGTGGTTTCATGCATTATGAGGTATTCGCTGATTAGCCGCAATGGCAAGTAGAGACCTTGCGAGAGGACCGATGAGAGGGATTAGAGGGTCGCACAGCGTAAAAGAAAAAGCCAAAGAAAAAGTAAAAGAAGAAAAGAACGGAGAAGGCAAACGAGTATTTTTCATGAAAACAATCGAGCAGAAACGGAACCTAACTCCGAGGCAAAGAGGGCGATGTAAAGTATCTAGGGCTGTGAAGCAACCAGACAGAATAGATAAGGCAAATATTTGCACACCTCCATTATGTTGTATATGGGGTAAATGAATTCCGATGTGCAGACCTTCCAGAGCAGAAGGCCTAAGACAAGAGCAATGCGTGACTTGATGCAAGCGAAGGAAGGACACGCCCAACAATCCACACGTGCCAGAGGTTTGAAGGGTCAACAGCATCCGGTACCCTTCTTTTGGTGCGAGCCGCTGAGACGAAAGACCTCTTCCCATTCTCCGATGTTGCTTCTCCAGTTATTCACTCCCCTACTGCCACCCCGCCTTTTTGGATTCCTGCGATGCAGTTGCACGGAATTATCATCGACTGTCATCCGACTTCGAATACTCGACCCATCGCTGGTGCCCTGGCCATACAGTCCGCCGTCTCCATATTGAATGCCACTTTGAGGATCGTCGGGATCGATCTCCCCTAGCTCAATCTTGGTAAGGATAATTCGTGCCAATCGGTTGAACAATTCTTCCACGCCCTCTCCGGTAAGAGCCGACACCTCGACAGCAACAGGAATATTCGCCTTGGCAGCCCAGTGTGCTGACTCTTCGGCGCTCACTTGACGACCCTCAAAGGCATATGTCGCCGTGAGCCTTGTTCCAGTACCCAAATGGCTTGTGGAGCGAACAGAACCAGGAACCGAGTCGATTGGGAATGATGACTGCTTGCTGCTAGTGCTGGAAGGAGTAGGAGGGGCTCTCATGCTGTCATCTGCGAAATCGCCATGGGTCGCGGAGTCGGACGCAAGATCCGCCTTATTCCCGGCTAGTAGAACAGTGAGATTGGGAGATGCAAGAGCACGTGCATCCATTAAAAAGGTAGGAAGCGCTGCGAATGAAGCTTGTGAAGATATATCGTAGATCAGGATAGCGCCTGCAGCTCCGCGATAGTACGATCTTGAGACGGAACGAAATCTCTCTGTGCCCGCGGTGTCCCAAAGCTGCAGTTTAATCCTTGTTTTTCGGTGACCGGATCCAAGCCTGACTATTTTCGAGGAGAATTCGACCCCTATCGTTTGTGATGACAACACTCTCCCTACAGTCGCATGGTGTATTAGCGAGCCGGCTATCCAGCTCAGGGGGAGCGAGGGATAGGATCAGGCTCAGTCAGGGATCGGAGCCGTACATTCGTCCTTCACGAATCGATGTAATACACATGACCTGCGGTGAGCCGTACCATGTGAGCAACAGTAGCAAAAGAGACTTGGGAGGTTATCAACAGCAAGGCACATACTTTCCGGCACCGCTTGGCCCAAGTAGGATCACTTTGGCCAGATAATCATACATGCTCTCCAGCTCCTTCAACAGCGTTAGTTGATACGTCCTCATTGAGCACTAAGGGTCTAAAGTTCCCTGGGTACCTGATTTCCATCGGGAAGAGAAGGTGACGAAGAAGCATTCGACAGACCTCTTTGGCGCGCCATGGGTTCAAGTATGAGGAGACCAAGAGCGCGTTGAAGAGAGCCAAAAGGAAAAAGAGCGCAGATGCTCTTTGGCGTGGTCTTTATTTCTTTTTGGGAGTAAGGCTTTTGGATCTTGGGTTAAGGGGCATTTAAAATCGATGCTTTAACTCTGAATTTCGGCGGCACGGGACTACATGTTAGATCATGGGTAGAAGGCCGCTAAGTTCGACTGACCCCGTGTCCGGTTTACGCACTCGGCTTCATCTGTAAGGCAACTCGCCTCATGGACGCAGTCGTAAATCATCATTCTCATGTAGGGCAGAAACTTTTACGCTTTAAGGATGAGATCAATTCTCTCCGAATAGTGGTCGCTGTCGCGTTGTCTATACTGTATCCGCTGTCAATAGGCTTAGTGGTATGCACAGGTCTCAAAACGGGATTCACCGAGAAATGGGCCATCAAAGACATACAAGAACGTTCGCTCTATTCTCAGGCCTGTGCGAAGCGTTGAATGATCTCTGATAGTCACCTATCGAGTTGCAGTTTTTGCGTTGATATTCGACGACCTCCCCAGAACAGCGATGACAGGCTCAGGCCGAGGTCATACCTCAAGCTGACATGTGGGATGCTTCCTATTGGCAATGGAGCTTCGAAGGATATAGAGACTACGTCACATGGAAGTGGCAGACAGGACGAGATGTTATCCTCCGATTCTCGCTTTGTCATTGATCCATGGCCATTCTCACCCTTCTATGCATATTTGAGAATAGCGAGATCCTGAGGCGTGAAGAAGTTTACCAGATAGATGTGGAATCATATTTCAGGGTGCAGGATAGTCTATTGAGCATTGTCTAGTTTCAACTGGTTGTCAGTCAGCACAGGCGATGCCAACAAAGTAAACAACATCTAGTTCGAATAGGTTACTGGGAAGTAAGTGACAGGGAAGAATGATGGAGAAGTCAGGTAGAAACAACTAATGACTCAAAACTGCCTCTCGTGCTTGTAGACCGTGGTAGTCCATCCCTCACAACAAAGCCTGCTCATGGGATGGTCGCACCAACAGCACCGTAAGGGGGTGTCAGCAAATTGAGATCTTGTTTCCGATCCCAGTGTGGCCCTCTCGTTGGCAGATCGCTCGTTCAATAATGCAGACTTAATCTGGGTACTGCGAGTTAATTTCCGGCTCGCCTTTCGACCGGCGAAAGATGAACTTCGACCAAGAAGAGTGGGGCCATTTCTGGTAGGGAGTGAACAAGCATCAGGACTAGCGACCTTCGAATAACTCTCAGGCGGCATATTATGCCAGTATTTACATGAGCAGCAGATCACAAAAGTCTTCGTGATTGACTGATTCCTTTGGCAGGCTCCTGTCTCTGTGGTTGACCTGTCATCGTGCGGGTCGCCCACCTTGGATACCGCGACATCTGAGAATTTGCTCGCACGGGTGGAATCGTTCGATTCGACCATATTCTGCACAAGACAGGGCCCAGATGCTGCCGCAGACTTACCATCCAAGCAGTCATCATTGCCTCGGGGTGCAGATCCTATCGACCCAGTTTCATCGGCAGTATTGTAGTCTTCCGAAGAAGGCTCTGGAGATGAGCTTCGTGAAGATGCGCTGTCTGGCGTTGCAAATTGCTGGGCATCAGGTCTTCCACCTGATTTGCGCTCTGGCAGGGGAGGTATACCCTGCTTGGCCCTCGCTGTTCGGGAACCATGAATAGCTGGAGCTTCTTCTTGGTGATTATGTTGCAGGCTCGGATGATTAATATCCTTGTCATTAGTTGAAGCCTGAATACGTGACTTCACAGGCAGTTGTGGGGGGTATGAGACCGGTGCTGAGCTTTGCGTCAAATGACGAGTCCGTGGCTGTTGCGAAGAAACGTAATCGAGGGCCTCTTGCTCTTTCGAGACACGTGTGTGCTCAGAATTGTTCGATTTGGGCGTACGTTCAGAGGCAGCATCTAGTGCCTTACCTTCCCTCTCTGTCTCCGATTGGCTATTGATTGAAGGTTGTAAGAATTGCAAAGATCCCACAGCAGGAGACATGCTCGTTGCAACCGTCACCAATGGAGAGGATGGAGTTCGTCTCGCGCCGCTGGACCCTCCAGAATTGCGCAAACGCGAAGTGCTGGAGTTTCCAGCAAGCAACTGAGAACTCCCGCCGCTTGTCGAGTCACCTCTTAGGGGGGATGGTTTGAAAGTTCTCCTGGGAATAGACTTGACTGATACCTTAGTTGGTAAGCTGCTTGGGTTTTCAACTGCACTTGGGTTCGGTTGGGAAACTGCGCCCATCTTTGATGACCCAGGAGTTTGCGAGTCATAGGGTTTTCCATTCTGTGTTACATCCCTCTGGACAAGCGATGGGTGCTGAACCGTGCCTGGAGACCGGCCCTGGAGCTGATCGTTATCTCGAGCCCTTCTTGCGAGGTGTAGAGTCGCTGCGAACGATATCCGGTCCAAATCAGGCGATGTTTGTAAGCTACGTGACTTTGACGATTCGCCATAATCGTCGATCTGGTGCTTCGCATGGTCTAATGTTGGCTCAGGCTTCTGTAACGAGCATTCTTCGTTCACCTCTAGTGTCTCTGATTGGTTCGTTGCAGTTGTAGTTGCTGGTGGTGATGGCGAAGACTGCGCCGGTGGCGTCTGGTCTTGAAGCAGAGCATTGCTCCCAACAATTAACCCTTTTGATATTACTGCACTAAATCGTTCCGGCAAACTCGTGGATAAAGAGGGTTTAGCGACCCGTAAGGTCGAAAAATCGTCCGCCGGTGTTTTCGTTGGAACAGGTGCGCCATCTGTTGATTCTTCACCATTCCTGCCATTTACAGAGCTTGATCGCGACATTGATGTACGCCTGGATATAGAGAACAAAGCAGAAAGACGCCTCGAAGAAGGCCGAGATTCGTCAGCACTCACACTAGAGCCCCTGCTAGAGCTACCAAGGGGCTGCTTCTTTGTCAGGCGACGAGTCTCCCTTTTCAGTGAATTATGGTTCCCTGCCAATTGTGTCTGTTCGAGCTTCAAGAGTCGTTTCTCAAGCTCTATCCTCTCTGCTTCCAGGCGTCGCGTGACTCGTTTGTCCTTCTTTTGCGGGACGCTATTGGTCACATTTTGAGCAGTAGATCTTTCAATAGAGCGAACAGCATTTTCGGGCGATCCAGAAAAGTCTTGGACTTTCTCTACTGTATGCTCTAATCCTGTCGAAGATTTCTGGCGTCTAGAACGAAGTTGCGGTTCTCCGGACGCGGCGCCGCATGCCTGGGCAAAATCCAAATCGCCCAGATCAGGGCTCCCCTTCGTAGGCTGGTGAGAAGACTGGTTGTTGTACTGGTCATTGTGATATGATGTAGTGTCGATCCCTTCTTTCCTATGCTGGCAATGATGGTCAGGCGCAGCTCTTGCACTTGCGTTTGAAGGAACATGCCAGGACTCTCGCTGCTTTTGCTTCAAGATGTCAGTAAAGAGGCTTTTATATGCCTTGACTGATCTAGGTCGATCTATGCATATACACTATCCCACGCCACAGGACCATGCGGGATTAAGAAGAAATAGTCAAAAAGCAGGTGGACTCACAGATTCTTGCCTGTCGACATTGAAGATCCGGTGAAGTTGCTGAGTTATTGAAGAACGGCGTCTTCTCTTATTCTGGGGCTTTTGTTCCATTCTCACTGATGCTCTCTACCAACAATGGGACAGGCAATGCGGGGCCCGATCACGTATGGCGAAGCGTTAGATCAGAATCTGATGGCAGGGAAGTCTCCCCAAGTTATCCGTTCAAGCTTAGACTGGCAGATTTGCAATGAGATTTCCCATGGAACACAGTTAAAAAAAAAAAAAAAGAAAGAAAGAAAGAAAGAAAAAAGAAGCACTCTTGAAGCACTCGAAACACGACGAGGATTTCTTGATTTCGTCATTGAACGAGTAACATCAGTGAGAGCCGAACTGGCAGCCGACGTGCACCGGTTTAAAACGACTCTCCTAGTTTGAAATATCTCGAGATGGCGAAAAGGCCAGTCAACACCTCCAGGTTGAGAGTTGTGAGACCTCATGGTTTTTGACTGTGAACTGCTACCCGTCCTGACTGGACCAGCCTCAAATTTGCCCGATGCTGCAGCCGCATGTGATGCATTGATTTGATTGGAGAGAGGGGAAAGAGTCTAAGCTACCTCCAACAACCTTAAGAGACAGGTTCTCAAGCCTTTCTGTACTCCGTACTCCGTATCTTAGGAGAGTGAGTTTGTTATTGTTTATGCATAAAGTCTGACCCTCTCGAAGGCGGTAGTATCATAGATATTGAAGAGTCACTTGAGCCCCGACAACATATAAGGGCGGACGGTGATGACTGAGGAAAGTGAAAGATGGTGTTTCTGTTGATTATACCTGCTCGCGACAATGACTTAAGCTATGGCTTTATATTAATACTACCATGCACAAGCGAGCTAAATTTGATATTCATTCCCAACCAAGGTAGTGAAGTGGAGAATGGAGGAGGATCAATTCATGGACTGATATATTCCTACTCGGGCCTTGCCAGTTGCAGTTCCATGGATAGGTGGCTCACTCTAACTACCTAAGGTTGATCTGATAAAAAAAAACCGAGATAGAAACTTCCTTTGATGACTGGATAATTTGAGCAAGCAAGAAGGCATGGTGGCAGGGTACTCATAGTATCGAGGTTCAGCTCTTGCCTCTCTCATCGTTGTCGACTGCTTCTCCTCATTGAGACCATTGTATACGGAGTCCGCTCATCTGGATTGTACCAAGCATAGCCACGCTTGGCAGCACTCAGAAAAGCCAAACGGCTACAGAAGCCTCGCCAACCCAGCCGAGTCGCTGTCTATCATCAGCGTGTGACCCTTCTCTTACTTGCTAGAGAAGAACAATTATTTTTGCGCCCGCACAAAAAGGCCTTACTGGGAAGGATATTATTTGCGACAGACATTCCCTCGGTGGTCTGTTTACTATGAGTGACTGCCCCAACTTCCAGGCACCACCTCCAAGCTACTATGCTTCCCAAGCAGCATGGCATCCTGAGCAAATGGATAGCGGACGAGCCGAGCCTGCTCCTCCTCCATACCACAACTGGCAGGAACTGGTGCCTGACACAGCAATATTGCCTCCGCCGCCGGTGACAGGCTATTTCTGTTCAAATGCTGGCAATGCATCCCGTGATGACGCAGAGCGCGCTCATGAGTTCTGCGACAGAGTGCCTTTGCATCCGCCGGCGATGCCTTCGGCTGCTGTCTACGACTGTGTACGGAGATATGACCTCCGCCCTGTGCAGCCGAATGAGTTTCATGGTAGCCTTACTGTCGCATACCCAGGTCGATGGAAGGGCTCTACAACGAACGGGAACGGTGACTGCATAATTACCACAAGCCTGCCTCTTTATTTTCCAATTAATGATTCCCCTTATGCCACTGAAAAGAGCAAGACTATATATTTCGAGGTCAAATTGCTTGGTCTCCGTGCCGGGCCTGGGACTGGGTTTGCTGATTCGAGCGGGTTTTCTATTGGATTTGTCGCGCAGCCTTATCCCTCTTGGCGGTCTCCCGGCTGGGAAAGGGGTAGCCTTGCTGTCTTTTCTGATGACGGTTGTCGCTTCGTGAATGACTCGTGGGGAGGGAAGCAATTCACAGACGCCTTTAATGTGAACGATACTGTCGGTCTGGGGATGGTCCTTCGTCTTCCAGAACATCTAAATGGAGCTTCGCGAACCGGGTATAAGAGAGCCCAAGTCGATGTCTTCTTTACTAGAAATGGGCAGAGAGAAGGAGGCTGGAACCTCCATGAAGAAGTCGACGAGGAGGCTGGAGGCGTTGAGGGATTGGAAGGAGACTATGACTTATATGGTGCCATAGGACTCTTTGGTGGAGTCGACTTCGAAGTCTGCTTTCATCCCGCTGGCTGGTTATGGAAGCCTAGTGATGGGTCTGATATGTTCCCTCACCCTGGTAACTGAGAACGATAGCTGATGATCCATGTATTACCCTGAGCGATATGTTTCAACATTTTGATACACAATGGGATACTCTTCCAGTGAATGTATGCCATGAGACTGCGAAGCTCAAGAAGCTTGTCAAACAAGGCAGCCTCGGCTACTTATTGTACGTTTTCTGCATTGGTCGCCCAAGGGGCGCGGACAGAAGCATGGAGGAGTCTTCTCAGCAAAAGCTCCTCGACTTCTCCTGGAGGTACTCAACCCTGTCAAATCGATCTGATGATGTAGGGGGGTTAGAGTTTCAGAGTCGGAGCCGTAGGGGCTGAATGCGGAGTAATTGCCGAGGGCAAGAAATTCTAGAAGACTTCATGCGACATGAGCCAGGATGCACCCTTTTGCATAGACGCATTAGTGCTTCGGGGGGAAGCATGAGCTGCATTTCCGCTACCGCCTCATAGACCGATGTTGGCAGGGCCTGAGCAACGCCAGTGCGCCTATAGGCAAACCTGCTGATACCTTACCTGCCGGCAAAGGCAGCAGAATGCTGATGTCATGGTCTACCTTTGTGGATGAGCTGCTCATAGTAGGACTCTTCTCGTTGACCCAGTGAACACATGATATATGCAGTTTGGGCCCGGAACTTCAAAGAACCTTCCATGCCTGACATGCATCTCATTCGAGTCTTGATGCCAATTTGTGGAAGAGCACGCCCTAAACATCATCCGATGTCTTGATCCTAGGTATGATTGGTGATTATTTGCCATTTTGACACAGTGGGCGTTGAATTGACGTACTGCTAAGGTTCAATCAAAGCCTCACGCATTTGATCTTCCTATATTTTCTTTCATGGCTCTCGAACTCACTGGGCCCTCTTCAAGTGAAGAGGGGAAGAAAACTGAAGAGGGCCCAAGTACAAAACCAATGTCTAGTAGGCGATGTGACGTGCTGGATACTGCTTGCCGACCATTAGAGCATTTTGTAACCAAGTATCCTGGAAGGACAACAAGTGAGGATCATCATTTCATTGTTGGGTGCATCCTTTCCTGTAAGGCTGACCTGATGTAACCATCCTACTATTTTATTGTCTTCAAATAACTATTAGATAGCCTCCGGTAGATAACAATAATAACCAGGTTCCCTGAACTGCTTGTGGGGCTGGAGCTACAGAGTTTTGATCAAAAGGACCACAGCTCGGATATTTTCCGCACCTCTTGGCTCGGAGTTCAGTGTAAGAAGATGTCTCTAATACCTTCCAAAGGGAGTCACATACAGGACAAAGAACGCGGGAGGAGATTGTCAATGGGACTCCTGGCCAATTTTTCCATGTAATGCTCAAAAACGGTCATTAGTGTAAAATAATATCCACTGCCTCTTGGTTTTAGCCACCAGGGTTAATCAACTATCAAGTCAACAAGCTAAGTTGACGGTGGAGTCAGGCTAGTTAAGCTAGCTTGAAAGCGGACTGCAGTACCTCTCTAGTCAGTGCGAGTAGATGGACTAAGGTATCTAGACCATGGAGTAGCAGGGCCATGAGCAACTAGTAAACGTTCGCGTCGTGTGCGTAATAT
Organism: Aspergillus viridinutans; assembly: GCF_018404265.1. Lineage (NCBI taxonomy): Eukaryota > Fungi > Ascomycota > Eurotiomycetes > Eurotiales > Aspergillaceae > Aspergillus > Aspergillus viridinutans. The sequence continues at coordinate 1,133,339 of NW_025091222.1, read as the reverse complement.
AGGAACCTCGGATCTTTTGCGATGGAAATAATAGAACGTCAGAAATCGACAAATTAGCCAGCTAAATGAAGTGGGGCCAAAGTGAACAAAATCTACTGTGTACTCTGTTGATACAATATGTCCACACCATCGCCGCTCATACATTTAATCAATGGCCTAAGCAAGAACAGGAGGGCCAGCGATATTATGGGAGACATATCAGGAATGATTGACATTCCGGTCTTGACATTGATTTGAGAGAGCAACCCATTCTGACCTTCGAATCTAGTGGTACAAGATCCCGTATGCGGGTCTGCAGTCTCGCCGATATGAGTTGCCAGCCAAAGACAGTCCATTATTTGCTAAGACCACAAGGCACGAGCGGTCGCGCGATGGTGTCCCGACGGTCGGCGAACCAATGGAAAGCTACGACTCTCATCTAGGTAGCTGAGTGGAAGATACTGTTGAGAATTCAGGGTAAGCAAGTACTACAGAGTACTCCGTAGGTACTTATCTCGTTATCATACTTTCTCCCTGGAGGTTGTGAGTTGGCTGCGAGCTGCTCTGTAATTCATGCTTCAGCTGTGTAATTTGCTGGTCGCGACTTGAGCCATAATACAGCGTAATTTTATCCATTGGCTTAGTTAAGGGTCATTAGTCAACTATATTGAACTTAGCAGGTCCCCTAATCGTCCAAATTTACTACATACAACAGTTATCGAAGCCCTATCACTATCATATTTAACTATGCAAGAAAACTTGGTTTAGGCAAAGAATATTGATGAATGGGGACGACAGATATCGGTGGAAAAGGGACGAAGAAGGAAAAAAAGAGAGAAAAGGGACGTGGGGCCCGAGCCGCGATTCGAACGCAGGTCTCATCGAGACAAGGTTTGGAATCCCAAACGATGAATCTTACCCCTGGACTACTCGGCGATAATGTGGCAAAAATTCATCGAATGATTTATCTTACTATTCTATAACTCCTGAAATGCATTAGACCCTAATGGTCTAGGGCTACTTAGAATAGGTGATTAAGATAACCCTTAGAGAGGTACTGGCAATAATATGATAACAGTATCATCTGATATATGTGGCCCAATTTCTGAGATAATATGGCTTCTGATGAAGAGGAAAGAGGGATAAAAGGCCTCTGCTATGCTCCACAATCAAGCTTTTGTAGGTGTCTGTGATGCTATTATACACATAAGTAGTACTCACCCTTCACAATGCAGACAGGATGAGAAAATGAGAACTGTCTTTTACCTTGATGATGCTCACAACCTAGGATTGGCTGTAGCCTGAGTGCCTAGTAAATCATATCCGCGCTTATCTATAGCATGTATACATCTTGCATCACAATCCAATATCATACTAGCTTTAGACTTGTTAATGATATAAATTCCACCAGTAGTTTGCAGTCCTCAACAGTAATAGTCGACCATACACTCAAGAATCTTACGGGATGATAGTTCAGCGTTCCCACTTTATCCAACCGGCTTACGCTATTCCCCAGAAAGTGCAATAATGACAAGGCAACGGATTTGTACATCTACCTGCATGCAAATGTAGCCTAGTGCTGTCAGATATGCACTATGGTCAAACTCGAAGTCATCTATTAGACTGATTAAAGATTTATGCGAGCGTGGATAAATAGGGGACATTGACATTTGTTGGTAAAATATATTATCCCACAGTGTTCAACCTACATCTACCTACCTACTTGGACATCGTCACCATATCCATCCAGAGACTGGGGCCATTACCTTATTGTCTTTCGGTCAATCGTCAGTAGAGACTGTAATATATTTCAGGCGTGCGATTATCAGCAATGCAGAGCGGCTTCCGTCTTGATCGACATTACGAGCTGCATGTCATGCCTCTATGCGCACCATTGCCCGTTCCATTTCTAGCTAGACGAAGCTAAGGGGCAGTCCACCAGCGGGAAAACGTCGTCTCTGCCGCCTGAAGGATCCAGATTTCAGTATGAGGCCCACCGAGACTCGCTCTAACTAGGTGGATGTCATCTGTTGGCGTGTAATGTAATCATACCAGGTGGAGATTGCAGAATACCGTAGTAATATAAGTGTCTATGGATACGCAGATACATACTGTGTCGATCTGAAAGGCTTGTTATCATGAATGAACCCCTCTAATAGTTGTGAAAGATCATCTGTAATAGGAGCACGCAAAGAGATAGATAGCATTTCCCTTCCAGTGAATGGTATTGAAGTACATAGTACAAGGATGACTGGGTATTAATTAGGTATCTGACATAAAAGTAATCATCGGTACTCTGTAGCATGGAGTAGGATGTAGGCATTATCTACAGAGTACAGAGAACGACGCAGGTACTGTAGGTAGGTATAGGTAGCGCTGTCCGTATTATGTATCTTGTTGCTACAGAGTACAATAAGTACGTGCTAGGAGGCTGGAGCCTACCGTAGGACAGCTTGGGCTAGGTGCATATCGATCCTCGGCCATTCCCGGGTGAGGGTGGGCGCTGTGGGGAGGCGAAGGCAGCCCCAGTCTGAGTCCGTGCAGCCGAGATATGTATTTTTCAAGCTCGGAGAAAAGAAATTGCCCCAGGCTAGCGTGCTGCCGATAATGGCATGCAGGCAAGCCAAAGTAGTAATGATCTGTGCCGCTATGCAACCTCGACCCTCTTAAGTTAAGGAGGTAACTCGGCTGCATGACTGGTAGTATTGATAATTACTGTTGAAGATTAACTGCCATTTCGTTACTCGCAGTTACCTCTTAAATGGTTCGAGAAAGTCATGGTAAATGTGTAGCAACAGAAGAAAAATTCGAGTTGTCTCATTGTGTCATACTCAAAGGATTGGCCTTCTATGGGTCTGAAACCGTGCACCTTCCATGGCGGAGGTCAAGGTGTTCAAAGATAATAGCACATGTGCCCGTTTGCTGGGGTGATTATTGTATTATTGTGAACACTTACGGCGGACTATTTGTACAAAAGGGACTTTTGGTTTTTTTATAATGATTACATCTCACCACACTTACCCTCACTACAGTTGCACACACTGCAGTAATATTAAAGTAGTAATTATTAAATAGTAATATTGAAATCTCATATAGTAGGGATATCAAATCGAATAGTATCAATATTGAATCGAATTCTCATATAGTAAGGATATTAAATCAAATAGTATCAATATTGAATTCTCATATAGTAGGGATATCAAATCGNAATAGTATCAATATTGAATCGAATTCTCATATAGTAAGGATATTAAATCAAATAGTATCAATATTGAATTCTCATATAGTAGGGATATCAAATCGAATAGTATCAATGTTGAATTCTTATATAGTAAGGATATCGAATCAAATAGTATCAATATTGAATCGAATTCTCATATAGTAAGGATATTAAATCAAATAGTATTAATATCAAATTCTTATATAGTAGGAATATTAAATCCTCATATACTAAGGTAGTGCCCCTATGTACAGAGAGTAGTTAGAATTTATATATTTAAGACTTAGGGTACACCCTACCACTTATACTACATATTTAGAATATATATAAGTATAGTAGTATTTAATATCCTACTACTATACCTCTATAAGAATTATATATTACTACTATTTAATTCAATATCCCTACTATATAAGAATTCAATTCGATATTGATACTATTCAATTCAATTTGATATCCCTACTATGTGAGAATTCAATATTAATACAACTTTTAATGTTGTGTGGAGGTAGTGGCAAAAGGTAATACATGCGGCAAACAGTAAAAAATCCAAAAGTCCCTTTTGTACAAATAGTCCGCCGTAACACTCATATTATCATCAGCTCCACCAGAATCAAGTCTACAGCCATAAGCTTGCCCACATAGACGTGGAACTTATCTTCTCGGATTGTCGATCCTCCTACTACTTGAGGGTAGAATTGCAGATGCTCGTGCCATTAATCTGTATCGTCTGGCATGACTCTGGTCTGACAAAGTACCAGAGGAGAAAAATATTTTGGTCGTTAGCAAGTATCCTATTAGAGCCACTTGCAGAAAGTTATATTACCATCTGCAGCCACACTGCTCTAAGGCTGATGGTCTGCTTATGGCATCAGTAACTTAGCAAAATCTTGCGAGTAGCAAGAAATAATCATTTCAGGGATAAGTTTTATTCTTCATGTTATTACTACTCCAATTTGATCGCCAAGGTGAGCTCGGACCTCATGTTCGTAGTCGCTAGTAACGATGTATCAGCCTTTCAGAGATTTGCAAACCATTGATTCACTGGCAATTGGTTGAACCGCCCGAGGCTAAGGTATCTCCTCTAGATGACCAGCCTACGTAGAAATTAGTTGCAGTTTCAACCCCGGAGATCAATGGGAGAATCATTTGCCTGTGAGTTTTCCTTTCAACCTGGCAGGTATTATGATGTGACCGTCTGAAGTTGGGTCATACTATCTTCTCGCTTCTGGGACCGTTATGTCAGAAAACAGTGGTTGTTTACTCAATTTATACTTTTCATTGCGTTTTCTTACTTTAATGGATTATTCAAAATAATACGGAGTACAGATGACTATCTTATGAATGCTTTGTTTAGTGCTGAATGGTCTGAATGGATTAACCTAGTTTTCCCATACACACCAAACATGGCAAATCTTTGTGCTATTTTTCAAATCAGGATTTTCTTTGCTTCATCTCCAAGGATAAATACACGCAGCATTACAAATGTCTGTCAAGGTCCGTTCTAAGAATGGGCAGGGGCCAAGCTAATGCTAAAGAAAGCGTACGGGAACAAAGTAACCTATACTCTGTAGGTAGATATTGAACTTAAGGAGCTATGGTGCATTGGCCATCTTGTATATAATTAGGCCAGCAAATAATATGAGTGAGAGGCTCATTCTTGGAGGGCCAGTCTTGCAAACAAACTTCGAACTCCAAGTTCATTCCTAGGAAGAGCCTTTGGGACTTGGTCTCACCAACCACCCTCTTTGACTGTCACGAATTCAGCCTCTGGGGAAATACTAGTCTACTCCGTATTACTTCCGGCCTATGAGGCACGTTAGTCTACTCCACCGTAGCTACCTACGTACTATGGTTGCCATCCAGGTTTTCATGGCCCACATTTTCTACAGTAACCGAACGGCTAGAAAGCAAGAGAGCACACAGGCAAGCAACCTAATTCAGTGGCAGGTGGTGGCTGAAGCGCATGGGTCTGGAGATCGCTGCTAGGATCACTGTTACTCCTCTCTCCTGAATGTTTTCATTCTGAGAAGCCTTGGCTCCATTCTGCACAAACTTCATGCTGATGATATATGACTTCTGGCTGACAGGGGAGTCTGACAGGGAAGGTCGAATTCCATTCTGATATTCATCAGTCAGCTGAGACACTTCAAATAATAGGTGTCTCTCCAGAGCTACAAGTAGTTGCGATGTATTCTGGTACATATCTTCCCCTTATTTTTAATCTTACTTTTTCACAATGTTATGCACCATTAGAAAAGAGCTACTACTTGAAGTCTAGAGTTCTTAATAATGGTGAAGTTTATCGGAGTCTCCCCCAACCTGTGCCACATTCGATCCTTGTGTTTAGCAGCCACCGATAAAGGTTGAACTCTTGATATACAGAGTATATGCCTTCACCTCACGAGGCTCCCCCCCGGATACTGGCCCAACATGTGCGGTAATACCTAGGTTTATATGGTGTAAGAAATATTCGTGCTTCAAATCTAGCCCTGCTCCTGGCATGCAGGTTATCTGAATCCTATTCTTTGGGTTCACCAAATCGCAAACATTCCACCCTTGCTCCTCTTCTATCCTGATGTCATTTCAACTTTAGGGCCCTATTATATTGAGCTCTGGAAGGATAAACTTTGAATATGTACTCCATACAGGATAAATAGAATCGGGTCTGGCAGGTCTTAGTCGAAACCACTCCACAGTTCCACACACCACACTCGATGTCCGTGTGCCATAACTCGCCAAACAATGCTCTCTGGGCCAAACTTAACCATTCGATTCATCTGGAACGGCCGATAATAGAAGAATACACCACTGATGTGGTTGAATTGCAGACATGGTATTTTGAGAAGACAAGACCTCATAATCATGGAGCACAGACGTATAATGTTACATGTGACTGCTTTTCTTTTCCTTTTCTTTTATTTTCCCCTCTTTCTTCTTTTCTCTTTCCCCGTTCTTTTTGTTGTAAAATAAAAAGGAAAAAGAATGAATAATCTCCTAGGCTCCTTAAGTTCTTTCAATTCATATCTTCCTCTGTCACTTTTGCTCTGGTGTCTATGGCACAACCAAAGAGGATATCTAAAAATTAGACTTGTTTGATTGATGTGTAGTAAGTAGCACCATTCTTGGACTAGCGGATGTTCTTTAAATTAGCTTATAGTTCTTCGGAGAATCATATGGATTTAGTTACATTAGTAAGGTGTGTTTCATATACAGAGAGTATTATTCTCCTTACCTTAGGTTTACTCTGTAACTGCAGTAGCAAGCATCATTTATGAATTATTAAAAAAGTTTAATATGGTTGAGTTTCTAACTAGATAATAGAATGATCAGCGAACACAATTCTTCAAGATATGTAGGCCTTAGAATGAGTAAAGAGCTGATGAGAATCAGAAACATAAAATGAAGAGTAATAGAATATGTTATGATTATTAAGACCTAGGAGTCCTAAGAGCAATGGAAGGCATGGACTAGCTAATAACCAATAGTTATTATTAAGGCCGCCTCTAGAGAGGTACTCTTCTTTCTAAATAGTACCTAGCACTAGTGAGTTAGTTCACTGGTCGGTCAATCAGCATTACTTGCTCATCACTTTGTCAGGCTACTTAATTGAAGAATCAGTATGCATAGATAACATGTGAGCTGGTTGCAGATTAATATCATCTACTACCTGCGCACTTTTTATTATGTATTTACAGTTGCATGGGAGAGAGACCATAGAAACTAGTAAAAGACCCAAGGTAGCTAAGGTAGCTAAGGTAGGTATAACTAGTGATACACAGACACAGAGTAGGATCACCCAAGCTCATGCTGACAGCTGACAGTACCTGTACTTATCTTAGAAATGTCCTAGATAGTGCACCAATTTCTGTGCTAAAATATTATAGACTGGGTCCCTAAGCTCGCATTGCCTAGCCCCCAAAGGTAGTTCTGAACACCAGTATCTATCCAATACAGGCACTACCAGGCTAATTAGTATCTAGTACCTCACTGGGCTGACTACTTAGATACTGTACATTAAGGTAGGTATCGTAATTGGCCAGTGTGGTCTTATTAGTATTTTCGTTCCATTTGATTATCATTTTCATTTCTCCTTTTACCTTAAGTACAACACCCACCATCCACTCCTGAAAAGACCTGCTCCATGTCTCTGCATACACTACTAGCTGCATGGACCGCTGCCAATCCTTTCTCCACCCTCATTATGCTCCATCAGTCCATCAGTCCATCTAGATCCAGGGTCTCTGACGCACGAGGCAAAAATACAACCTGCATGACACTCAAAAAGACAAAGGACCTAGACCCCACAAGTAATACATGCTTCCCATTCGCTGACACTAATCGTTATTTCTATTTCTGTTGTTGGATTCTGTTCTAAAGAATGTAGTCGTAGTAACTGACTTTGTAAGCTATTAAGATACTGGACTACGAACAAACCTATGTTTTCCCTGTCACGGACTTCTGCATAAATGATAATTGCCAATGTTGCATGTCTGTCACTTATTTTACTGTCCCCAGAAACCAATTAAGCCGGAAGATTTCTCCTTCCAGTCTCTGGCGGAGCATCTTTCTCAAATAGACATTCATTCTAACTCGCCTCTCTCGCTTTCTCTCCTTCAGTCTCTCACTGTTGATCCTTTATCTCACTCCTGCATAGGTAGGAAGGCAATTCACACTCTTTTCCCTTCCTGGTCTTTTCGCCTCACGTCGACCTCGTCCTTTGTCGGTAACAATTGTTTTGCTGAAGTGGTGGCAAAAAGGTCGTCACTTGCTATATTACCTGGCTCCAGCATTTCTGTTCTGTGAGCTCTGTCTACCGCTCACAGCCACTTTATCGGGAGAGGAGAAGGGCTGTTTGAAAGATAGAACTAGTAAGGGAATATTTGGGGCAAGCTCAATTGATAGCAAAGAAGACCTTGTTGGTTGGTTGTCAGTCATGGCTTTCCCATTCATGCGAGCATTTATTGCTCTTTTGTAAGTAAACACATCAATCATGCCCCTCAGCCTTGGAAAATCTATCCAAGTGAGAATCTAGATTTATTGACCACTTCTCTTCTTACAGCCTTTATCGTTACTTTCGTCTGGTTGTGAATCTTGTCTCATTTTGGACTTTCAACCCAATTCCTCCACCGGAAAATCCGAAACTGACAGCGCAAGATGTGACTGTTATCCTTCCAACATTGGAGGGATGTGGTGACGAATTAGTCGAGACGATCAGAACGATCCTCGACAATCATCCATATGAACTTCTACTGGTGACTATTGAAGCGAATAGGAAGAAAGCCGAAAACATGCTGAGTCAAATGCCTGCTTCCAAATCGAGAATTCGTCTTTTCACCGTGACCCACCCCAACAAACGTCGCCAAATGACAAGAGCTATTCCGGAGGTTCGCACGGCCATCACTGTATTTGCTGATGACGATGTCAGCTGGCCACGTACAGTGCTTCGTTGGATTCTCGCCCCTTTCGAGAAAGACGAGAGATACGGCGGAGTTGTCACTTGTCAGCGATTGCGTCGTGCTATTGCGCCCACTTTCTCGCAACGTATCTGGGGCTTTTTGGGAGCTCTGTACTTGGAGCGCCGAAACTTTGATTGCGCAGCCACCACGCATGTGGATGGTGGATTACCCTGCATGTCAGGTCGGACTGTTGCGTACAAAACCCACATTCTTCAAGACGAAGGCTTCACATATGCCTTCACGAATGAGGAGTGGTGGTTTGGTAAATACCAATTAAATGCAGATGATGACAATTTCATCACGCGCTGGATGGTATCACACGGCTGGGAGACATTCATGCAGTACCATCCCGAAGCTGAAGTTTTGACAACCTTGGAAGACAATCCAAAATTTTTGAAGCAGTGTGCGCGATGGTCAAGAAGCAACTGGAGAAGCAACCTCACCAGTATGTTCCATGAAAAGCATATTTGGTAGTAAGTATTGCCTGATTTTCTTACTTCTCCGTTTCCCGGTTCCTATCATCTCTTCACTTATCCATTTTCACCCTCCTTTGCTCCTACGTCTTTGGCCTGCAATCAGGTTTGAACGCGTGTTATCCGTCAGAAATCAAGATCCGCACGAGAAAAGGCCTGCTGCACTGGCTCAGGAATCTCAAACGGACTGGGGTTCTACTGGCAAGTCAACGCATCGGTATTGATTCCTGGGTGGATATGGATGACACTTCCGTATTTGGCAAAGTACATAACCTGCACAAAAAAAAAAAAAAACACCAAGTGCCTCGTTTGAAGCCGCACGCTAACATTTGAGGGTCTGTGTCTCAAGTCGCCAACCTTGGAGTGCGTACGCTGTCCATCTGACAACGCTGTCCCCGCCAGCGCTTTTGGGTGACTTGCTGCTCCTTTTCCTTTGCCATAAAGCCACCATTTCATGGGAAGGAAACTCGCATGCTCTAGCTATGCAAGCCCTAGGAGTATGGATGTTTATTAGCAAATTCATCAAACTCTTAGGACATTACATCCGGTATCCGGTGGACATCTTGCTTCTGCCCGTCTCTATCCTCTTCGGTTATTTCCACGGAGGTATCAAGATGTATGCAGTGCTAACTCTGAATGTGGTAAGTTTCCCATTTCCAAAAGTTTGTCCGCTTGCACCATGCATGGAGTGGACTCGAGCCTGCTGTGTCCAGAAATTCAGATGCCACACAATTTCTTTTCTTTTTCTTTTCTTTTTCTTTTTATTTATTATTTTATTTTTCCATTTTTCCCCCTCTCTTTTTCTTTTTCTTTTCTATCATTCATCGGCAAAACTGCATTGTTCATGGTCCATGTCCACAAGAAATAATACAAACTTCTTGTTGATCTCTCTTCCACCCCCCTCGTTTGGCTCGGGTTACAGGCGTTACTTGTCCCCTCTCTGTATTTGAGTTTGCTTTTCCTTTCCGAGAAAACGACCCCCACAACGCTTTGAACAATCTATTCCGCTACTGGTGTTTACGACGAATCTCGCTAACATGAAGCCTGTGCTTCCTCTCGCAGACCACGTGGGGCAGCAGAGATGGTGCCGATGACTATGATGCAGAACGCATGAAGAGACGGACGGATATTGACCGTATGAAGCGGCCGTACTACCCCAACTTCATAACTCAATCATCACGGTTCTGCGCATCCTCTCCGTGCTCCTTTCCTTCATCGGGAGGAAGTCTCTCCTAACTGATCCGCTCCTGTTGCTTCAACATGGCCCAAGGTCCCAGCCATAGGGCACTCAACATTTACTGCACCTCAACGCTGTCATAGCATAAGGAAGTAGTGCTTATTGGATGGGTCAGAAAAGTTCTCGCTAGGATAGGACTTTGCTGCTTCTTCTGCGATAACAACATGCTCCCTTCGAATCAGCTCTTTTCAACCGAGCATCTGCACGAGCAAAGAGGCACTGATAATATTTGAAATGCTCTCTGTTTGCCATCCTCTTCTCCTCTCACCCTTCCTCCTTTCGTCTTCTCATGATGCCGAAGATCATTCTTACGATGGAATGTCTTAACGACACCGGGGTTCCCATGATCAGTTTTCAGCGCCACTTCTGTATTCGCGCAGAAGTTTTCAAACTCGTTACACAGAAGCCCTCTGGTGCCAGCACGGCGACGCTGGTTTCTATTTGCTCTCTGGTAACCTTTACACTTCCCTCGTCCCTTCCTATCTCTCTTCTGACCCAACACTGGAGTGAGCCAATGCTGGGCGCAGCTTCTTTTTCCTATCACCTCGAAATATATCCCTCTGTTCCCTGAGTACAGATTTCAACTGTCCGCAGTCGGCTCAACAGAACGATTTTCACAGAAATGTTCCTCTTAAACGCATACACTTGTTTGACTCGCTTTGGCATTTAAAAGATATCTTTTTCCGTGTAATTTATAGCAAAAAGCATGGGAGGGCTTGTTCATTGCTTGGGTCACTGTATTTCTGCCTTGTCGCATGATTCTTGTGCTATTTCTGAATTGGTTACCTCAAAATTGCAACCGGGAGGCTCTCTGATATGTCTGTGTCTATGGTTGATTTGTCGTTTTTTCCGCGGACTCTTCAAAACTAGCAGCGGTCAAGTTGGTCATCCGTTCCACAATAATATTTAATGATCCGGTGTCATTACGGTTCGAATGAGAACGTGTAGTTCCAACGACATTTGGGGACTCGACCTAAGATTATGCCTTCGGCCCTTGAGTTGCGGAGAACCGAAGAATGTGGCGTGCAGTGCAGGCTACGGCGATCTGGATTGACCCACCGTAATGATATCTGACAAGGATAAGGAAAAAGCAAAGATACGTCAAAAACCATCTACTGGCACTCTCACGGAGACCAAGCAGGTAATCCATCTTCCAGATTAACCTTCTAGAAGTTGAAAGTTTAACTAGTACTGATTATCGGCAAAGACGTCTAGAACAAAGATATTTACGTGTTAATCGTCGTGCATATCTCTCCACTTCGGATTTTGCGCAAGCAAGCCTCAAGCTGCCATGCCGACTCTTCCTCGAGCCGCCTTTTCAGTTCTCTCCTGCAGGCTTATATCGGCCGTCGGCCAGCGTGGACCTACAGCGTTCTATCGAACTTTTCATGCCATCTCACAGAAAGCTGCAGTTGCCCATCCTATCACTGCCCATGGACCCCCTCCAAAAGCGCCTTTGCCAGCTCCAGAATTCGGTCGTCCGACCGAAGAAGATAAAGACGTAAATGATGCAGGCAAACCACAAGCTCAAGTGTCAAAACCATCCTCGACTCTCGAGAAGCGATTTTGGAAAAATGTCGAGGTCAGGAAAAAGCCAGGTATCTCACCCTTTCTTTTGTGCGGATTGTTAAATTCCGCTCCGCCTTACATCGAGCTGACCTTTTCGTCTCTTCCGTCGTATGTAGATGGGGAGTACCAGGTTTTGTTAGACACGCGACCGATTCGGACGCCCACGAAAGATAATTTATCCATTCCTTCGACGAAACCGCATCTTGCACATGCTATTGCTCTTGAGTGGGACGTTATGACGTCCGCACGGCAAGCTTTGAAGAATCATCTTATTCCGTTGACCTCGTTGACTGCGCGAGCGGGAGATATTGCACAAGAAGATGCAAGGGGCGAGACTACCACGAGGGACCAGATTGTGAAACTCGCCATGCGCTATCTGGATACGGATACTCTACTGTGCTGGGTGCCCGAGAGAAATTCATACGCTGGCGAGGAATCTCAAGAAAATGGAGAGCGGCCTGAAAGCCTTCGAGAAGCTCAAATGAGAGTGGCCAAGGATATTATCGCCTTTCTAGGCACAAAGGTGTGGCCTGGTGTCGACATTGTACCCATTCTTGACGCGGACAGCATTTTGCCGGTATCTCAGCCCCGGGCTACGAAGGACATAATCAAACAATGGGTTTCGTCGCTGCAACCGCACGATCTAGCTGCTTTAGAAAGAGGAATTGTTGCTAGCAAGAGCCTGTTGGTTGCTGTTCGACTGGTCGTCGAGTGGAGTGAGAATTTCCGTCACTTGCAAAGATCAGGACAAAAGAAGTTCGGCATTGAAGAGGCAGCAGAAGCATCCAGTCTTGAAGTGAGGTGGCAGACTGATATGTGGGGAGAAGTGGAGGATACTCATGATGTTGACAAGGAGGATCTCAGACGACAGCTTGGAAGTGTTATCGTTGTGATCAGCGGAGAGACCCGTGAATGAGGAAGTGTGCAGTTTTTCGTATTGCATGACAGCTACGGACGGCTTTCATATTTGTCTTAAGCTGACATACTTGGCGTGTACTCGTATATAGACATCGGAATCGGTACCTAATCATTGTACAATATGATCACCCATGCTCAGGTATTCGACAGCTTCTTTCCATTCTTGCCCAAGCCTCTTCCGTAATTTGTTTTGTCTCTATAAATCCCTCTCAAACCCAGGAGGCTACCTTAACCACTCTCTAAACCTGGAATCGGTCGTCAGCTGGAATGTCTTCTTATGCATGTGAATTGTTTTCTACGATCAAAATCGCCAAGGCACGGGAACATTTCCCTTCCAGTTCAACCAAAGCACAGAGTACTCCTTATCATTTCCCCACTACCCGTCTACCACATATACATACATATATAATTATAAACCCGTGAGCTCATAGAACTACTGAGTTCTGATTGATTCTTTATTATTGCCAAGAGTCTATGCCGCTGCTTCGAGTTCCTCTATCCATCTCGGAGCTTCGTTTAGTGCCGATAGAGAAATGACGGAAAGGGGCGAAGGGTGAGTTCCTCTTGACTGATATCCTCGGTTTTCCGTGAACCGTTCCCTGGAGATACTATGTTATTTTTGTTTTCGATTGAGCTGGGTCCCCTTTAGAGATGCCTGGCTTCGGAGCTGCTCAGAGAACGTATCTGTCTGGATTGTCTTCACATTCGCTTTCTCTCTTCTCGCCATATTCAAATGATCCCGCGACGTGGCCACTGTACTGACTCAACACGCCATATTAGACACAAACGATCGAAGAGCGCGCTGGCCCTTGCAATTTTACATCGCGATAAACCAAAAGACATCAACGACGATCTGGCCGGTCGTGAAAGTGGTTCGCTTGAGTCTGGCGCGTCTTCTCCGGTTAACAGCACCTCCTCTTTCTCGCTGCTGTCACATAAGAATAGCAACCGCCGAAAGTCGCCCCAAGAGGCAAACTCACCTCCCATGGACTCAGAGACGACGCTTGAGCCAACCGGCTCCAATCACAGCACAGAAAATGTCGAGAAAATGCCAACTCTAGCTCATTCAGCGATTGGAAGCATGACACTTGAACAATCCGTGCGCACCTTTCGACTATTCGAGATTCTGCGGAGCGGGGACACAAATTCGATATCGAAAGCGATTAAGGAGACCAGGGAACCTCAAGGGGCAGGCGCTTTGACTGGCACAACGATTCTGCATTTAGCAATTCAATGTGCCGAGCCGCAGGTAGTCGAATTCGTCTTGTCTCTGGGAGATGACCTGGATATCAACGCCCGCGATCGGGATGGGAATACCCCTCTTCATCTTGCCGCCCAGCTAGGAAGAGGACCTCTAGTGCGCGAGTTGTTGAATCGTCCATCAGTGAATGATTCGATTGTCAACTACCGTGGCCAGACTGCCCTTGATGTTGCGCGTAACCCCGAAATATTTCAGCAGCTCCAGCTTGCAAGATCTCTATTTATTGACAGCAAGACACAAGAAATTCAGTCCCTTGTGTCTCAAGGCGATTACGATAATCTTGAGAAGGTATTGGAAGAGCCGCGCGTGGAGGGAATATTAGATGTGAACAGCCTGGACTTGGTCACCGACCCGACTACCGCACAGTCCGGAGGTACCTTGTTGCATGAGGGCGCTAGAAAGAAAGATACGAGACTCATTCAGATTCTACTGATGCACGGAGCTGATCCTTTTCGGCGCGATAAGAAAGGTAAGCTACCTCAAGATGTTACGAAAGACGATAAGACACGTGCCATTGTCAAAAGATCTCCTGCCGCAGTTATCGCACAGCGTGGCATTCAAGAGAAAGCCATCCTCGGCAGCAGCCCCGCTCAAGGTGTCTCTGGACGGTCAGGCGCAGGTGAGGCGCCGCTCGCCGGCAAAGATGCGCGTGAAATGAGAGGCTATTTAAAGAAATGGACGAATTATACCAGTGGATATAAGCTGCGATGGTTCGTGCTTGAAGATGGCGTCCTGAGTTACTACAAACATCAAGGTAAACCTATCTTTGGTGCCCCTCCTCTCTGAAGACCACGGGAAATTGACGTTTCGTTTAGACGATGCGGGCTCTGCTTGTCGCGGCGCGATAAATATGAAGATCGCTAGGCTCAGCATGGACGCGCAGGATAAGACGCGATTTGAAATACATGGAAAGTCGTCTGTCAAATATCATCTCAAAGCGAACCATGTCGTGGAGGCTAAGCGCTGGTTTTGGACCCTGAACAACGCCATACAATGGGCGAAAGACGAAGCCAAGGAGGAACAGAAACGCCAGACAAGACATGCTGAGGCACTTCGCCAGGCAAAGATGGACCAGATCGAAGGCCGGAGTC
Source organism: Aspergillus viridinutans (assembly GCF_018404265.1). Taxonomy (NCBI): domain Eukaryota; kingdom Fungi; phylum Ascomycota; class Eurotiomycetes; order Eurotiales; family Aspergillaceae; genus Aspergillus; species Aspergillus viridinutans. The sequence goes on along the minus strand of NW_025091222.1, from coordinate 1,118,132 downwards.
CAACAGAAACTGCATCCGAATCCCCGAACCTGGCCGCCATCAAGTCAAATGGGAAAGGTCTAGCACCTCCTTCTCTAAGCGTGCCAAGTGGTAGCACTCATAGACTCACCACATATGCGTCTCGTACAACCCTTGACAGCGTACCTGCAGATGAGGAAGCCTCAATACACGGTTCTTACGACCAGAGTGTTTTGCAGAACGAGGTCAATCGGGTGGTCAGTCATGTAACTAGCCAGCCGGATGGCGAAGGGGACGAGGACGACTATGGCGAGTACGCGTCTAGTCGCGATATCAGTTCTTCCGATAAAGATGCGCTGAACATCACGGCGCAATCTGCAAAACTTCAACTCGAGATTCTGGCCAACGTCGCCTCTGCGTTGCAAGCCGAGAAATCGAAGGATCCGAACGTGCCAATCTCGGACCCCACCGTTAGCCAAGCCCTTGTAGCGTATGAGGCGGCTGTAAGCAGCCTGCAAGGTCTGGTCCAAAACCTTCTCAAGATATCGCGGGATCGCGATTCTTATTGGCAATATCGACTCAACCGAGAGGCTTATCTTCGCAAAATGTGGGAAGAAAGCATGGCGCGCATTGCACAGGAGCACGAAGAACTGCAATCGAAGATGGGGGAATCCGAAGAGAAGCGCAGACGTACTAAGCGAGCTCTCAAAGAAGCTCTGGAAAGCGTGTCCGCGCGCACCAGCCGTCGCGGCAGCAAGGTTCCGTCCCGCATACAAGTCTCTGGGGAAGACAGCCGTGTTGGCGGAGATGAAGCAGAAGAACAAGTTGCACAGCCCGTGGAATACGTGACGGAATACGAGGAGGAGGAGCCTGGGAAGTCTCTGCGTCGCAGGAGGTCGGCCCTCTCGCGCATCAGCAGTCTGTACGATTCTGCATCGGACGACGATGATGAATTTTTTGATGCTATCGACGCTGGCGAGATAGAGGTGGAAGACATGACGGCCTCGAAAGTGGTCGAGGAGGAGAAGGAAAAGCCAGAATTAGAAAGCACTGAACTCCGAGCTGTGAAACGGAACGAGATAGTCCCCTCTTTCAAGGGCTACGAAGAGCCTGTGCGGACAAGACTCAAGCTGGACAACGACAATAGACCGAAAATTTCCTTGTGGGTAAGTTATTGCGGGTACCTGCTCAAGTTAGGATTGAAACAATCTAAGGTTATGCTTTAGGGAATCTTGAAATCCATGATCGGCAAGGACATGACAAAGATGACTCTACCAGTATCTTTCAATGAGCCGACTTCATTGCTTCAACGAGTAGCGGAGGACTTAGAATATGCTGACCTTCTGGATATGGCGGCTGACCGATCCGACTCGATGGAGCGTTTGGTGTATGTAGCTGCTTACGCAGCGAGCGAGTATGCTTCGACAATCGGCCGTGTGGCAAAGCCTTTCAATCCTCTTCTCGGAGAGACCTTCGAATATGCGCGGCCTGACAAGGGATATCGGTTCTTCATTGAGCAGGTTAGCCACCACCCACCGATTGGCGCAGCGTGGGCCGAGTCACCGAAGTGGGATTATTGGGTAAGATTTGAATAGCTCTCCCTCTTGTACCATCGTTTCCTTGTTTCTAAACTTCTTTTCACAGGGAGAGTCAGCTCTCAAGTCGAAGTTCTACGGCAAATCATTCGATATCAACCTCCTTGGAACCTGGTTTCTGAAACTGCGTCCCGTGTCGGGCGGAGAGGAGCTTTACACATGGAAGAAAGTTACCTCGTCTGTCATTGGCATTATCACAGGCAATCCCACTGTTGACAATTACGGTCTGATGGAAATCAAAAACTGGACTACCGGCGAGGTTTGCTACCTGGATTTCAAACCGAGAGGCTGGAAGGCGTCTTCTGCGTACCAGGTGACTGGCAAAGTTGTTGATCGCGACGGATCACCGAGATGGAGTATTGGTGGGCGCTGGAATGATAAAATCTACGCACGCCATACCCCTGGGTTCGAAGCGCAAGTGTCCGGTCAGGATCCCGAATCGGCTAAGACCTTTCTGGTTTGGCAGAGCCATCCTCGGCCAAGTGGAATTCCTTTCAATCTGACACCCTTTGTCATCACACTGAATGCTCTTCCAGAAGGTTTGAAAGAACATCTCCCGCCTACTGACACGCGACTCCGCCCTGATCAGCGTGCAATGGAAGACGGCGAGTACGACTTGGCTGCCAATGAAAAACATCGGGTTGAAGAAAAGCAGCGGGCGAAGCGTCGGGAGAGGGAGGCTAGAGGCGAGGAGTACCGCCCTCAGTGGTTCACCAGGGCTAAATGTCCGATCACTGGAGAGGAATATTGGGCGCACAATGGAAAGTATTGGGAATGTAGAGAAAGACATGACTGGAGTGCCAGCGAAGATATCTTCTGACGCTCGCTCATGGCTTGGGGGAAGGTGGATGTCTTGGAGATCGCCCATACTCTTGTAGATTATGATAAGTTGTTCATTATGCTCAATAAAGAAGTCAATAGTCCCGAAGTCACCATTGCACTTATTGGCTCTCTGTCTTACTGGTACATTAACATATGGATAACGGATTTCTAACTTACACAATTCCAACATATTTGCTGAGGGGGTGTTGTGCAATAGCACCGAACTAAACATGCCGATGAAGACGATCTTAGCAATCTGTCTGGATCACGTGGTACGACGGCATTCTCGGCGGCCAGAAATTACAGCTTCCAAACATGTGTACTCAATCGCCGTCCATTCAGCCCCGCGACAGTCGACATGCCTGGCGAATATACTTGCGGACGCTGTCTGCAGGTCCTCCAGCGAAGAGTTTCTATTCAAGGTTCTACGTTTCGATTGCAAACTGTGGTTAATTCGCCAGGACCACGCGACTCGCCCACTTCTTTCTCCCGAAGGTTTAGTTCGAAGGGCAGCAATCGCTTTCCATCTCAATCCTCCCAGGGGCAATTGAAACGGACGTCATGCCCATCCGTGTCGCCTTCGTCTGCTGCCTCTCCAACTGCAAAGCCGCTAGCGCACCGAGCCTCGTCCACCTCGTCGAGCCAAGCGCAGGAGACAAGAACTTTGCTGAAACCAAACAACCTCTTTCATCCTTTCTCGAAGTCCCCTGCACCCGCGATTAGACAGCGTGCAGCGTTCATCAAACAGAATGCTTTTTGCCCGCATCCCAGTCATCAACAAACTCGTGCAGCTCTCTCGCCTCACGATCCTGAGTCTCGGAAGAGCCCCGAAAGCGCACTGCCTCCGGCCCACTCTCACTTTGAGTGCCCCGATTGTGGTGTTCCCATCTACTGTTCCGAGGAACACTGGATGGATGATTTCGAGGCGCACCTGGAGATCTGTGACACTATCAGACAAATCAACGAGGACGACCACGATCTTCATTCCGGGCGCTTTTTCCCCGAGTTCACCTACCCAGGGTTGCAGGACGACAACTTCGTTATTAACATGACCAATTGGGACACTTTCCTTTATACACGGGAATTTGATGCGATCAATCATGACCAAAGCATGCGACAAGTGACCAGAATGCTTACATACCCGCTGACGATCGGAAGTGTTCTGCATGAGCTGAGTCCTTACAGCGTTCGAAAGGGAGGCCGGCTGACTACCGAAGGCCTCAAGAGCGTTAGCGGTAAGCTGCACCTCTCCGTGCTCAGTTAGTTGCCTGCAAAATGTACAAATAGTTGACCGTTCTTCTTTTCAGCTCTTCGATACACGTTGCACCCTCCAAAGACAGGAGAGGGTGTCGATATCCAAGGTCTGCGTCTGAAGGCACCCCCAGTTCGAGTATTCATCCTCGGTGCGCGTGCGGAATCATCCCTTCCCCGCGACGTCTGGTTGCAATTGAGCTACATTTTCCCGCGGTCCTTGATACACTTGATTTTCATTGGACCTGAGAGTATGGCCAACCGTGACGCCGAGTTCCCACTTCCCGAGCGTACCCCTGAGAATCCGTTTGGGGGCATTGTGGAGGATCGACTCGGCGGCCAGTTGAAGATCACAACGTATGTTGACTACTTCCACACCATGTATAAAGCGCAATACTTTCAGCCGTTTGACCCCTATCTGGACTGCTTTGTACTTTTCCATCCGGGCCTTGGACACCCTGCGAGCTCTCATGAGTGGGAAGAAACTCTGCCACAACTCTTGGAGACCAAGGTCCCCATCATTACCACTGGGTACACACAGTGGGACATGGAGAGGGATATCAACTGGGTTCGAGAGAAATGTGCTGGTGAATTCGACATACTACTTGAGCCCGGCGAGAATATCTTCCGTAGTCTTCGTTGGGATCTGAACGACCTGGACCCTCACGATGTTTCTTGCGGAAACTGGGGACTGTGGGCATTCAGAGGAAAGAGGTATGTGATCCCTGTTCCAATTCTCCGAAGAACTGGCTAACTTCGGTCCGGCTTGAACAGATACGAAGCTACCTACAGGGACTCATAAGATGCTGCGAACGTGTGCAGCTCTGATGTATATTCTTGTACATTGTAACATAATAATTTGCATTCCTCTCCTTCCTATAGTCGAGCTCCATTGTTCTTTCTGTAGACTACAGCAAGCGTAAGCACGAGAGTGATCCCAATACTTGGCTTCTTTTATAGCATAGCATTGGGTGTATGCTCATGTATCTTGACTCAAGGTTTTGCACTTTAGCCGGCTATGTCATGATAAGCACCGTATGGGGTACTTTAGTACTTCAGAGACAATAGGAACAAGTGACGTGGTAGAACCATCAGTACCATCTATCATCACGAAGAAATCTAGTAAATAGAAGTGAAGAGCACTGAATTTAAGAGGCAAGAGGCCAGAGGCTTCTTGAGAGACAAATTAAGGGTATAGACAGACATAAAATAGAGGACGTGAAGGTGAAGTGATGAATGACAGATCAGCCCGACCAGATCGTAAACTCTTAAACAATGCGTGCGTGGCGGATGGAGTCGAGTTCAATAGAAACAGGTTGGAAGACGAGTGAAAATGTATATATGACAAGGTGGGCGACGAGGATCGTCCGGCGAAGTAAGATAAATAGGAAAATAGATGTCCGAGTTCCTCATTTCCCGAACATTGATGCTCGATCATGGACGGCTTCCCCCAAGCCCGAAGAGGAACGAGATCGCTTCAATTGTGGCTATTCAAGAGCTGGAGGTCTGGTAGACTCCGATTTACCGCTTAAAACATGGCAAAACCCGCGAGAGCCATGACAACAGCAGTCAGAGGGCCGGAGAAGTTGATCGAGGAAGCGGCGCCGCCCTGGGATGGTGCCGACGAGATCGCGGAGGCAGCAGCGTTTGTCTGCGAGGGGCCACTGACGGTGGCAGGAGCTGTCACCTTGACGATCGAAGAGCTGGTTGAGTTCCAACGGCCGGAGCTGGGGAGATAGATGCCACCGGTGGGTCGAATGGAGGGGCTGCTGCTGCTTGGAGTCATGCTGACGACGCTGCTGGTGGGGGATGGTGTAGGAGTGGAAGAAGCGCCAACCCTCATCACCTTGACGGTGATGGTGGTGGTTGGCTCAGCTTGCACTGCAGCGGATGCGAAGGGCGCGACAGCCGCAGCGGTAAACAGGAGAGCCTTGGTGAAATGCATCTTGATCGTATAATTGATTGATAAGACTGAAGTTTGAGATGAACAGGCTGCAATTCAACACCGGTACTGGAAGAGGAAATAGCTTCTGGAGTGAGCTGGTCGATGCTGGACGCTGGTATATCGATTTGGATAAGCGAGAAAGCTTAGGAGATAATTTTGCAATATTCGACCTTTTTGCCTTCGGTTGTAAGAAGTAAAGAACGAATGGAGCTGGAAACGAGTGACAGCTATGGTGTGTATAGAATGTAAAGAACGAACGACAACGCCTTGAGGCAGTCAAAGTCTGTAGCAGTGAGTGGTAACTCAAGTGAAGAAGAGAAGACAACGATGATAATAAGGCGCAAAGAAAAGGGGGGTTGACCTGACCAGTACCTGGCACTAAATTGTTAGCTAGACTGTCGGCGTAGACATTAGACTCCTACAAGAAAAGTCTCCCGGAGACCTGAGTCCTTGAACCGACCAAACGATACCAGAATCGAAATATGGCCCGAACAAACAGCGAATCAGCCATGAAACTGGTTGTCGTAGGCGTATGCTTGGCTCGAAGTCGCTTGAGTCTAGCCGCTCTAGCGCGATGTTGTCGAGCCATCCATGGCTGGGGATGTTCGGGTTCGTCACGATAATTTCGAACTGTCGATCCCTTCGAAGCTCCCGCTTTGCGGTGCCGGTGACAAAGTATTAAGCGATTATTCTCTAGTCGCTGATGATTGTCGGTGCCAGCAGTTTGTAGACTGAGAGAGATGCTAGGTACGCCTCTATCCCGTGAGGTTCTGTGCCATACTCTGTCCTGCAATTCGTAGTCATTTGCAGTGCTAGCCGTGGGATAGTCCAGGATTCCATGGGAAACGTGTCGACCATGTTATCCCGATAGGAGGCTAATGCGATAGCGCAACGTGGGCCTTGCGCCGACCCAAAAGAGACGATGAAGTCTGAAGAACGCGAATTGCGGCTGTCCGGAAGATCTCAAGAGGCCATTGACAACATTAGTGGGTCGAAATTGACGCGATTAAGGTAATGAGCAATGCCGATTTCTGCTTGAAAGAGTAGTCCAAGGCTTGTCATTTTACAGTCATCCACTGTCTCGTCTCGCAGCAGCGGGGAGAAGATGGAGTATCGTAAGAGGTAGTCTCGTGGGGAAGCGAGTCAGTGCCCAGTGCCCGCTCACGGCCTGAAGAAGTCAAGTGAAGTCAGACTACAGAATAGATCGGTCCTTCGTGGTGAATACCTGGTCGGTTTCCGGGGAAGTGGAGAATTTACAAAAGGAGAGGAAGTTTGGAGGAAGCCAAGTGACAGATAAATTGCGAAGGGTCCATATTTGGCGAATGCGCAAAAAGATTGATAGTTCGAAGGATTGATCAGAGCTCAAAAGACCTGAAAAGACCTCAATCATCTATGGAAACTACCTACCTTGGAGCTCAAAACTCGGAGCGTGAGTTATGCGGTTGATAGTCATATAAAGCGTATTAGAAGTGAGCAACAGATAGCGATCTATCGTACAATAAGGTTCTCGGGAATAATCAATAGGAAGTGGTATCGTAATCATGTCCAGCGAAGTGAGTAAACAAGCATCAAGAATTTCACTTTCCAACGCCGAATGAGGGTATCAGAGGTTCTCGTGCCATTCAAAGCAAAAGGCCACCAATCAAAGCGACTCGACAATATGCCCACAGCAAAGTCCAGCAAATGCTAAGACAGGGAGCTCATGGATCAGATTTGGCTGGAAGGAAATAGAGCAGGAAGCAAAGTGCCAAATTCAGAAAGAGCAAAACGACAAGAGATATTATGATGGAGCATAGCGAGCAAGTGGCTCATCGGCCCAAAGGTTATGAACGCCTTCATCGCGGGAACATCCATCATAGCGCCCAGACCATGCTAGCCACCAGAGCGACCATAACCCAGTACCCGCTGGCCTCAAGGAGGGCTGTAGCGGGAGCTGAGGAGGTGGACGAGCTCGTAGGCGTCGTTGCATTCGGCACAGTTCCGTTGATGTAGATGGTCTCGGTTCCGTTGGCATTGATAACCTTGGCGATACTTGAGTCCACGGGTTGAGAGCCATTGAACAGCGATTGATAGTAGGTGCTGTTATTGTTATCATCACAGCCGCAATCCGAGTATTCTTGACACAAGCAGACTACCGGCAATGACTCGTTTTGGCGGGAAGTCTCATTTGTATAGTTGTAATGATGACTGTAGGGATATGCATAGGCTCCGTAGAGCCAGATACCAGGGAAAATGGCCAGTGCAGCGACTGGCAAAAGGAAAGGAGTGACTCCCAGAGGTGATCGCGTGCCGGCCCTGTATGAAGATACGGCACCGCCAGCGTAGTAGGATCCACCAATGCGACTGCTACTAGAGGTGGAACCAGAGGAAGATGAGCCTCCTGGACGCCCCCCGACACTTCGTGCAGAACAAATGTTAGCCTCGATGTTTATGAAGATAACAGGCAGCTTGGCAACCGCTCACCTCGATGAACTACTGCTTCCGCCGCTTCCACTGCGTCCCCCACTGGATCCTCCGCTTCCGCCACCTCGTCCACCGCCGCCGCCGCCTCCTCGACGTTTCTCGAGATCTGGGCCTCGAAATGAATCGACCGGGGCTATATCACGAGCGACCAGATCCGACTGCGGAATACTGTAGGAGGTGACGCTGGTGGACGACAAGAGAAAAAGGAGAACCGTTGTGTAGGCGATTTTCATCTTGTAATCTCGTTTTTCTAGGCAAAGAAGTGTTTTAGACGCTCAAATAGACTTGCCGTAGTCTCAATATGGAGGGTAAGGGCGTGTAACACAGTATTGATGGAGGTAGAATTTGATAATGTAAAAGGTAAAAAGCGACAAGAAAAGAAGGCTTGTCAGAAATGAGGCAGTTCTTTCCTAAGGGAGAGAGACTGATGTAACCTGCGATAGCGGACGGGGCTTAATTATTAAGGAATTCTTGGAATTCTTGGTATCCTTTCATCATCTTCCAACTTGCCCAGAAAAGCCTGAGCCCCAACGTCCATTTAGTTCTCTACTCCGTACTATTGACTAAGATGGTTACAATCCGCGATGCCAAGGGGCCTTCCAGCCGTACAGCTTCAATTTCCCGAGAGATCAAAGAACCGACATGTCATCATTAATTCTCATCCATAAACTTCCTTCACTAAGAATCGGAGATACGGATCAATCGAAATTTATCTGATTATCGATGAAATCACAGTTGGCCTCTCCCAACTCCACATGCTGTACGACTGTTGGGTAGAGACTCATAGTCATAGGCTCATAGCCTGTAGGATCCCTTGCCCACGAGGAGGCGCAGCAATCAGCCATCAGCCTCCATAGTTTAAGCCATGTTGCTCACCCAAAACCTGCGATTGATAGGATCAATGGCTATTGGAGCGGATAAATCGGCCCAATTGAAGTGTAATCAGGAGCACGACCTGTCAGGCTTCCACAAGGCTTCTTCAGTCCGAACATATCCAGTGTTTGACAGCTTTGATCAGTGTTTGACGATGGATCATTGGGAACATCAGCAGTTGCAGGTCTTCTATGCTTGTCCAGTGTGACAAGATGTACATTCACATGGCACTACGAAAATAGAGCAATCTATCTGGGATTTGACTACCGTCGCTCGCGTCGCCTTGAGGTGAGCTCTCGGCCTCGTTACCCAAGTGATCTAGATATTCTGCAGTAAGATTCAAGGCCCGAATCTTCCATTTTGCGCTGCAAGTTTCACTCCTGCTTCGGCTTTGAGAGAGGACGGTAGACAGGGTCCCACATTTGTACCCGAATCCACTCCTCCAGGTCGTCGTCGTCGGTAGGAATGCCTTCTTCCTGGGCATGCCCTTCTTCCACTGCCGTCTTGATCACCGCCTTGGCAATATTGACACTGATTTCCCTGACCTCCTCCACATCGGGTAGGAGAGGCTTGTTGGGATCTTGAAGCGCAGGTGATCGAGCTGCTAGCGCTTTGACCGCAGCGACCAGCATCTTGTCTGACAGGACGCGTGCCCGAGACAAGACGGCTCCAAGCCCAATTCCGGGGAAACACGTTGAATTATTGCATTCCGCTGTAGGGTTCTCAATGAGTCATGTCATGTCCTGCAAATTCTACCACATTGACAGTCCGCACTTACCAATCTCATACTTTGCCCCGTTGCGATCAACTGGGGGGAACGGACTCCCAGTCGCTATCAACGCTCGACCATCCGTCCACTCGTTGAGATCCTTGGGCTGTGCCTCATGCAGCCGAGTAGGATTACTCAGTGGAAATACGATTGGGTTGTGGACATGCTTGGCCATTTCTCGGATTATGTCTTCCGTGAAGGCGTTTGGCTTTGTCGATGTCCCAATCAGCACATGGGGCTTAACTCTTTTTACTACAGATAGCAGATCTCGCTCCCCATCAGGCCATTCATCATCGCTGCGCGCAAAAGGCTTTTGTGCCGGCGTCAATTGGTCACCTAAGGACTTTACTAGCAAGCCTGGCTTGTCCAAACACCTGGAGAAAGGTTCAGCAAGTTGCAAGTGGGCACAGCATTAATTTCCCGGAAGGCTTACCAGATTTGCTTCGCCGCTTCGTCCTTTGATTTATGGGTCTCAGTCACAATTGTATCAGCAATTTGCTGTGCAATACCTGTTCCAGCGGAACCGGAGCCAAAGATAACGATGCGCACGTCCTGCAATTTGACATCACTGACGTGCAAAGCTGCCATTAATGCTGCCAACGTCACACACCCGGTTCCTTGGATATCATCATTGAAGCAGGCCATGTGTGGTCGAAATTCATCGAGAAGCCTTTTGGCATTATGCAGGCCAAAGTCTTCACTGCGAAGGGATGTCAGCCGCTTGGCTTGCCGTTTCAAATTGCTCGTGGAGACGAGACTCAATTCTACTCACAAATGAATGTATGCTTTGGGGAAAAGCTTTCTAGCAGTGTTGACGAATTTATTCACAAATCGATCATACTCCTTTCCTCTAGCTCGGGGTTGTCGAAGGCCGAGGTAAAGCTCATCGTCAAGCAATTTTTGATTCTGCAACCGGTGTTAGCAGGCGACGCTCATGTTGATGTTTTTGAGCCCTACATCTGTACCACAGTCCAGTACTACTGGAAGCTGCCGGCTTGGATGAATTCCCGCACAAATAGTTGTGATGGCCAACTTGGCGACGGATATCAGGATAGCACCAACCCCTTGGTCGCCAATTCCGAGAATCTGTAGTTGACCCTGTCAGACTCGTGCGTGAAGTAGCAGTGAGAATGAAAAAGATCATAGGTACCTCTTCGCCATCGCTGACGACGATGTAATCAACATCCTCACCGCGACCGAAATTGGACAAGCACTCTTCAATCGCGTCCTGGTCATTGATATTTAGGAAGCAGCCTTCTGGTCTCCTGAACAAACGTGAGTAGTTCTGAATGGCGTCACCTTCGGTGGGAGTGTAGATGACGCTGAACATCTCTTTCAGATGAGTTTGTAGCAACTGACAAGTCATTAGTAGCTGAGGAGATTTTCGAGGCCAATGATCAACTGTGGACATAGGAAAGAATGTTTCTCAAATCTCCGCTTTCCCCTTTAATTATAAACTAGGGTACTTACTTTGAAATACAAGACTTCATTTTGCATTTTCATGCTGGCCATGAAAGTGTTCTTTGCTAGGTCATCCCCTCGGCTACTATACTGTTCATATGCACGATGGACTTGTTCCTCAAGCGTCTGCGTATTCGGCGGCACTAAGCCGTGCAGCTTGAAATACTTTCGCTCCTCTTCAGTGAAGGCAGAGCCCTTATTGAAGGTGGGATTATGTATGACACTCATCCCCTGAACGGGCTACATCAGTATGCCATCCACTGATCACTCCGGATAATTGAGATTTAGCTCTTCCTCACCTCATGTGGACATTCCAGCGGTCCCGAAGCTGCTCGAGGCAGATGACTGAACTTGGAAGGCTTTGTGGACGTCGACATTTTGCGAGCAATTGATCGTATAAGCGGACTATGCTTAGACAGAACAGGAGCGTTCAGCCGGAGGCTAATCATAGCAAGAAAGGATCGACGTGAGTAATTAGGTGTCGTCCAGATTCAAATTAAACTTACAGCGGAAATACTAGCAGACACTTGTCGTCGCTAAATCAAGCATTGTTTATAATGTTTGCGAGAACTTCTGGTGGGGTCACAAACTGGGATAATAGTGGCATGACGTATGGGTGGATGTATTTCTGATCTCGACAAGAATCATGTTATCTTATCTATTGCTCAAAACATAAGGTATAGTATACCTTCAGTATCTAAATGGCCTAACTCGGACTTCCTCAATTGCAAACTATTTGACAAGATCTATTGAAGCATGTTGTTACTATGCAGTGACGTAAGGATCAGTATCAAGTCAGCTGTGCCTTGAAAGCCCCTTTCCAACAGTTGACTGAAAATTCACTTCCAATTCTAATAGTTGAGAGGAGGATTCAGATACAAGGAGACGAACTCCACCAACATCCTCCCTATTTGGCTACTACAGCTCCTTGTTATTAGTTGTTACTCCTAGACTCCTAGTACATCATGGTGATGCTTATCTTTATCTCTGATCATTATCGGCACGTGGTGATAAGATAGCAGATCAAAACATCTGACTAAGCTGACACTAAGCGAGAGACTCTCACCCGCAAGATTTTCCCTCTCTTTCGCTGCAAACTGCGGACTGGGTCAATTTCGAACTTTGTCAGAATGAGAAACTGTTCAGCTCATGCTGCTGGAGATAATCTTACTCAATCTGGTAGATTCGATCATTGAGAATGAATTCACCAGTTTGATTCCATGGAATCCTGGATACAATTCGAACGATTCCAAATATTCTCTCGTTGCGAACCCGGCAGAGGAAGGATAGCTAACCTGCATTTTCTCACGGCAGCAGCAGTCACGGAACATCAGTGTCTATTGTGTTAAAATTTTGGCGATTCGTGCGGCCCCCTAAGTCTACACTGTCCCATACCGGCGCAACTACACAATCCAGCTGTCCGAGTCTCCCTTCTCTATCCATCCGCGAGGACCTGGATAGGGCGTTTGACGTGCTCTCACGGACCCTTCTTGTCGAAGGACAGTCACCACACGTCACGTCTTGTGACTGTGACCGACTGGAGCTGGTTTGTAAGAGCTCGTTTCGAGTTCTCTCATGATCTGAAAGTTGCCAGAGGAAGTTACAGGGCCTTCATAGTTCATGTTTGCTCGCGTTCTCTACATTCTACGAGAGCATGACTCCTTGCGCACCTACATCCACAATTTACCGAGGATAGACGTATTAGTCTTGATAGAGCTATAATACATAAAGGCAGGCATGTCGTATATGCTTAGTGTTATTTCGGCTTGTTGTAATAAAATTAAACAGCGGTACAGGTCACAGCTTGCTCTTCGCTTCATCATCAATCACCTTCACCACCACTTTACCCCAGGTTTCTCTGCTTCCGAGAGCCTGCAAGGCTCTGGGTACACTCTCCAGCCCCACAAAACTTTCATCTGTGAAGGCCGTCCCTCTGAATTTACCCTGGGCCACCAGATCAAATATTCCCTTCCAGACGATGCCTACCGTCTCCTTTTCAAATTTGGCGTACTGGCCCCAGTGCAACCCGACGAGACTGACGTTCTTCAGCAGTACCCGGTTCAGCGCGACCTTCTCAATCTTCCCGGCCGCAAACCCAATCACCAGCAACCGCGCATTCCACGCCACGCACTTGAGACTGGCATCAATCATGCCAACCGGATCATACACGATGTCCACGCCCGCCTTCCCATTCCCTGTGCGGTGCTGCGCACACAACTTCTTCACCTCCTCAGGCCACTTCTGATTGCGGTAATCGATGACATAGTCCGCCCCAAACTCCCGCGCGACCTGTCTCTTGCGCTCCGTCCCCGCAGTCGCAATCACCGTCGCCCCCTTAGCCTTGGCAATCTGCACCGCGGCCAGCCCGACTCCACCGGCCGCCGCATGCACAAGGACCCAATCACCCGGCTGCACATTGGCCCGATGCACCAGACCGCCGTACGAGGTCGGCGCTGTCACAAACAAGCCGGCGGCGTCCTCGAAGCTCCAGCCAACGGGAACGGGGAGCAGCGACGCCTCGGGCGCGAGCGCGTGCGTGGCGTAGGCGCCCTGCGTCGCGCCAAACACCCGGTCCCCTACCTTGAATTGGGTCTTCTTCTGGCCGGTTGGCACAGCGAGGATCGTGCCGGCGAACTCGGCGCCTCCGACCCAGGGGAGCGGCGGCTGGTGCTGGTATTTGCCCTGGATCTGTAGCAGGTCGAAGAAGTTGGTCCCTGCCGAGTGGACCTCGATCAAGTACTTGTCTGGGGAGGGGGAGGGGGTAGGCAGTTCGGTGACCCGGAGGTCGAGAGGACCCTAGTTGAGCTTGCCGTTAGAGAGGAATTCTTCGATAAAGAATTTTGATCAGAGACGGATCTCAACATACAGTGACGTACTCTTTGACCTGAATGGCCCTCATGTTGATCAACGGAGAAAGTCAATCGATCGCAAACACTTCCACGTAAAAACGTCCACAATTCAGGGAGGCGTAGTTGGATGATATAGTATTCTATATATTACTCAATAAATTCAGTGGGAAAGAATCGGACAGAAAGCAGACGGACTGAAAGTGCACGCTGCAAGCTGCAAGCTAGAAGCTGTGGACGGCGTGGATTTCCCCGCGATTTCGAACGAGCCGAGGTCGGTTTCGGATAACTGACCGAGTAGATCTGCATGGTTGCTGCTGGCCTACCTGGTAGGTTGCCCGTACAAGGACATCAATCTCTTCAGACAATGAATTTCGACAATGAGTCTAAATCTCTGTGGAAAAAGAAATAATCCCAACTAATGTGGCTGCTTATCATTGCAATCTCAATTTCTCGGTAGTTGGCCAAAATACGGAAGAGCATCCAAAAGGGGTGGTAGAAGAGACGGCCTTGATCCTTTTTTTTTTGGAATAATCGAAAATTGCCAACCCGTACATGATTTGGTCAATACATTCACTTTCGTGCAATACATAATACGCCCGTAAAGAAATCAGTTATAAAGCCATAACACCCACTTTGCTCCAAATTTGACAATCACTCGAAGAAAATACAGCGCCTCCCTGAAGTTGGTATATAGACCGATTGCTGCGACTTGTTAAGACGGACCCATTAGAGTGACAAAGAAGACAAGATCAGAAAGGAAAGACAAAAAGCAATAGGAGAAGAAGAAGAAGTATTCAATTAGCATGACCAGCATGCGCAGAGACAAAGCGAGGGGTTATTGAATGAAGAACGGAAGAAGGATTACAAAGATCAAGGTCTCAAATGAAGATGAGATCAAATGCCTCGGCCCTGATCTAGAATTCAATGCTCGGCGGCCTGTGTAGAAGAGGATCTGGGCCAGGGTAGGAATAGATTGGTCCGCACATCATAGGATTTTGCTCATGAGGGAAGAATTGTGACGGCGGAGTCATGAGCCCACTGGAATGATGGCTTGACATCTTTGAGGGTAACGACGTCTTCCTGTCAGCATAATTTAGAATCTCAGGTCGTTCGCCTCCTGAATTGAGCGCCGTGGTGTCAGGCGTATATTGAAGAGACATAACCCGTTTCCATGACTTGACTCCGTCGAAGTTTTCGGGCATCTGATGCTGAGAAGGTCCAGGATAATTGCGCGAATACATGGAGAAGTCAGCCTGTGAGTGCGGTGCTTGCATTGCAGGGTCCACGGGACTTGTCAACGGAGGGCTTGGAGGAGCAGGAGGATAAAAGTGAACTGGCGGAGGTTGAGAAATGGTTCCCGGAGGAAGCGGGTACCAATGAGGGACGGTCCACTGAATAGGTGCTGTTGCCGCCGTTGTAGACACTTGCTCCGGCATGCAAGCTTCAGTGGTGACGGCAAATGGGGAACCGCTAAAAGCATGTGTCATTGTGGATGTCGCGTTGACAAATACTGTGTCCATCACCGGGGAGATGTGGCGCTGATGGAAACCATTGGAGCCTGACATAGCTACGGGAGAGCCATTGTGAGACGTATGATGATCCGACGGGCTCGGTGATGGCTGTTGGCCAGCCAGCAGAGGCCAGTCATTGGGGATAGTCTGATCATCGGCGAAAATTGGAGCTGAAGCTCCCTGTGATGGCGCGTATACCCCGTGGCTCATATACCACTCAGGCTCTGTAGCTGGAAAGGCTCTCACAGCTGGCTGCTGGTTAGCATGTAATGGAGTCCTCGGAGAGACAGATGATGTCTGTGTCTTTGGAGATGCTCCATCGATTCCACTGTCGTCGTCGGTGGGCTTGGGCTGGCCATCGGGAGACTTCTTTCGTGTTTGCCGAGATGGCTTCGTGACGCGCCACTTCTTCAGTCTGCTCCGAAGCTGGGTTTCACTATATGGGACATCGATTAGCACAGGGTAATGCTTGTGCTTCCCGCACTACTCACCTTGGGTTGAAGTTGTCTGAGCGAATCTTCTTGATGACTTGTTTGAGAGGCCATTCTTCCTCTTTGTACAGCTTGGCAATCAAAGCTTTCTTCTTCTCCCATACGTCTGATGGTATTGAAGTCTTCATCTCTCTGAAGGGAAAAGAAAGAAGTAGACAAGAGTTGGAGGATGTCAAGCAACAGTGATGTGTCGTGTAAGATAGTGTAGTAGAAGCAGGTTTAATAAGTATACGCAGATCACTCAGGATGGAAGTATGCAAAGTACCACAAGTGTAGTTGGAAGTACCGATCGTCGAACAAAAAAAAAAGTGAAGAAATATCTAAAGAAAAAGAGCGCGAGACCGAGGAATCTATATGTAATACAACTACCTATAGAATCAGATAGGTACTAGATACGTATACCTTACTATGCCGGCCGGAGTCGAGAAAGGATCGACGGCGCTGCGGAGTGACAAGGAACACTCGTGCCGGGCCAATGCCACTCGGCGATCATATGCATGGCCTATGATACTACTAGTCAACGCCCACTTCCCGAGGACTCCAAAGTCCACACTTCAAGGATAAAATCATGATTGGCAGGTTGAATCGCGCAGTGGATTCCGGTTTAGCGTTAGGAACTAGGAATTGCTGCAGTCCATTGTCTCGGGTCCTGTCAATCAGGGACTCGCGGCGTGTCCCCCGTGACTGAGGTACTTTTCGGACGCTTGGAGTGGAGTTGGAGTGGAGTTGGAGCTAGTTAACGAGTACCTTAGATAGGTAGATCGGTTCGGTGATAAAGTGATAACGCAATTAATCGAATTAATTGATCCATCTATCTACCTAGGTACCTAGGAAATACTGTATTTATTACCATGGTGCTAGTTGCATGTCTCCAAAGGTCAGGGAAGCTTGAGTGTCGATCCTTGGGTCGAGCAGAAAGTGCCGTTTTGATTGGGTTGGATGGAGTAGTATTGTTTTACTGGGTGAACTTCTCCAATTCGATCCAACCTATGTTATCCATCGTGATTCCCTGTAAAGTCAATGACTTGTAACTGTATGTATGTAAAATCTACCGTAGATACCTTTACCTAGGTATACTTCCAAAGTGCCTCCTCGTTTCGGAAGTAAGTACCCATATGATAGACTTTAGACTCGATTCGGCCGGAGCTATCTACCATCTAAGTAATATACCCTCCACTCTCTATAGTCAATCAGACCTTGGTACTTGCTAGGTTTCTCTCTCTTCATTCCTTTTTTTGGCCAGATCTTTATTTGTACTTTTTCGGCTTTTTTTATTTTGACCCTGGGAAAAATGAGGTGCACGAGAATCATGGACTCATGGATATGGATCTAGTGTCGCCTGTCCACTATCGATTGATCCAGAATATCCATGACAAAGACTTGGTACCGAATGTACGATAAGCGATTGATTATTGGAAAGTAGCCTTGCAGATGTCCCCCTCCAGAGTAGTACCTATCTACTTTCCGTTCTCGTTGCTTTTTCTCTTTTATCCGTTCCTGGTCTAGCATACCGATCTCATTGGGCTGCTTGGTCTTAGTCCCGTCAATAGTTCCAATGCATCGTTCACGTCAAGGTCGACCCCTCTCTAGAGTCTGCCTTCGCTTCGAGGTTCTCATTTCTTTTTTCTCATTTTCGCCTCTCGTCATGATTGCAGTGAGTTCGTACAAACGACACCACCTTCTGCCTTCAAAAGTCCGATAACCCGAAGGTGCACGCGTCCTGGGTAACGGTTCATGGCCTGGTAACAGAGGCGATACCGAATGTCGGACAATGATGATGCCCATGGTAACTATTCCTGCCAGTAAACGACGACTGCTTTGCTCTGTAGTCCGTACCGATGATGGCGATATCAACTTCGTACCTGTCGGCGCGTGTTTTCCATTAAAGAATGACGCTGGATACCTCTGTGCAATCAGAAACTAAACCTTCTCGAGTGCTTGGCGCAGTTGTCGTAATGCCTAAACGGGACAGCGAAAATGGAGCTGAACTGCGGAAGACAGCATATCAAAAAATATAATGAGGCAAATATGCATACTGACACTATCTTGAGACTAGGGTATGGAGTACATATACTAGGGCAAGATCCCCCTACTAAAGTAGATAGGCAACCCATAACTCTGTAATTATTCTTGAGAAAATCCAGATCTTGACTGACTTACAGCTTGAATCGTCTTTTTAAGTTTAAGCAAGGAAAGAGTACAGACCATCTTGCATGGCTTTGCTATTTCTTGCGTGATAAGAAGAGTTGCTTGGACCACGCTCGGGTATGTTCTCCATAGCGTTCTGCCTTCTTACACCAAAGGTTGATGAGTGTTTCCAGGCATCGCTTCATTGGTTCTTCTCCATGACCAAGACCTGTAAGTAAAACGTAGATACTTAGAAAGCTTGAGACATATAATCACCTCACAGTGTCTGTTTTTGTAATATACATAAGTACACCTTTCTTCTTCCAGACTAGTAAGATATGCATATGAAACCGTTTCAGGCAGATTTTCTTTGTCTCTGTTATCATCGACTTTTGCCGAGTTCACCGCTAGAGGACGAGGCAATTTATGGCAAGTTTTCTCGAGTACAAAGAGTGAGATGAATGACAGCCCCCGATCTGCTTCGCCAACAACCCCATCCATTTCTGTTTTCTGTTTCCTTGCCCATCTTTCATGATCATTGCATCACCGCGGTTTACTGTCTGTTCATCAGGCAGAGATGTTATGAGTCTTGATTGCATAAAGCGTTACTTTGGTAGTCAAGACAGTGAACTGCTCTTATTATCACTTGGCCTTTCTCTTCTCTCCCCCGTGTGCTTTGCCCGTCGTGAGGGTGGGATTGGCCTTCAAGACGTCCATCTCATGGCGGGAAGGGTCTCATCAAACAGTTGTGACCGTTGAAACCTTGTCATTCCATTGGGCAGCGATCTTTTTCTGGTTGTTGGCGCGGATGTGATATAATACTTAGTGACAATGTCTCAACGAATGTGGTGAAGTGCCTCGGGGAATGCCTCCTACTCCGTGCTTTTATGACTCGTCGAATATGGTAATTGGTGTCTCCGGCCAAGCGGGATCTGCAATCGCAAATCACGCTTACCACACGCCAGAGCGAAATAGCGTGCGGACTAAACTACCTAGTCTCTGCAAAATGCAAATAGATATTATCAGCTGAGATTGATAAAGCCTTTTTCATTATCCTAAGCGGTTGGTATCTACCTAGAAGTAATACAAATCAATAGAGACAAAGATACCGTTCATCTTGACCTCCATGGACCATATCAGTATCTGGCTGACTGTACGAAAGCAGAGAAATGCCCAGAATGGAAAGCCCCCTGGCAATGTCCACTATGCTCTAAGACTCGATGTGAAAGATACCTCGGATCTAGAAATAGAAATTGACTCCTGTCCATAAGAGGCAAGTAGAAGATCCGAAATAGGCGCTATTCGCTCTACATTACTGCTCACTACTCACAGGTTTCATTACTACTGGACTACGAGGCAAGTAGCCTGACTAAGTGGGTTGCTACTTTCTCCCAAGGTACTTTCTTGCAACCCACTTGTCAGTTTGGAATTAATTAGATGGCTGGACTCCCGCGGGTATATTCACTCATGCTTGTTATTTGAATAGCACTTGGTATGACTTTGATCCTCTCAAAGCTGCTCGAAACCTATTGCTAACTAGTCAGTACTTAGTGTGTCTTATCCTCCTTGAGTCCTCGTAGCGCATTTCTACTAGGTTGGTAGGCTCTGAGCCTTGCTGTTTTGTTTCAATGACAAGGCAACGGCATCGCCCCTCCATCCCTCTCTGCAACGGAGTAATCTCGGAAGACTGGAGAGGTCGACCTAATCGCAACACAACGCCTCTATGTGCCGTTCAGTGCCTTTATGGGCCAAGCTCTTCTACCATGAAGTGTGATGTATCGACTCACTATCATAATAACTGGAATCGACTATCGGATACTGTCGTCGTGTGTGAACATGGACGGGATCCATTGATTCGGTTCGTTCAATATAGCTTGACATGTCTTCCTTCGCCTGTCTTTACTACGGCATCGAGCCATCCACACAGATGGTAGTTCGATACTGATTTGATGACTGAAGCTAAGCATACGAAAAGCAATCCTTGTGAGACATCGCCACGCCATCGCCATCACCACCACCACCACCACCACCAGCAGCAAAATACATCTTCGCCCCCGGTCACCTGTACGTTAGTCCCAGGATTGATATTAATAACCGATTATAATGCGCCTGTGGGGATTTTGCAGGAAGCAGCGACGGTTTCAAAACTAGAGAAGAACTCGGCAGCCTCGTAATCACCTGTCGGCATCTGCTCGGCTCGGTAGTTCAAGTGACCTAGTGAAATACTACATATTGACAAGCCCATTGTAGCGGATGATCCGCATCTCCCCAAGCCATGGCTGCTGGCTGGCTGGCTAAAATGACAAGTTTCTCGCCGGATTTTCAAGACTGTGGACGAAAGTAGTATATGCAGAGGATTCGGGAAGACGACCCTAGGTCGAATAATGGTGAGCACCACAATGAAGGTCAGCAGTAGTTGCGACAATTGGGCCTGCAGCCAGATGCACATGTCGCAATGCTGACCCTGTATGGAAAGGACAAGTGAGGCTGTCTACCCGTACCTAAGGCAGCGATACGGCCAGGCCGCTAAGGGAGCATCCATAATAGATATCGAATAATGAATATGTTTGGCTGATTTTGCTTGTACCATTGCCGTTCTAGACAAACGGATGTAGATATGACGAGAGACTATCTAGACTGCGAGCGAGCGGTCTACCTTGTTCCTGACTCTTTGGAACTGATGTCTAGACTACTCCCGAGGCTGATCACAAGCAGATCAGTAGGGCTGCAATCAACTCGGATTTGGAGCAATTCTGGCCCTGCTGTCTGTCGGCTGTCAGAGCCGAAGATCTTAAAAGCCCTCAAACTCTCCTGTTCGATCATTGATCACCAAGGTTCCCAAGGTTCCAACTTCTCTTCCTTGGCCGCTATACTGCATTTGTTCTCATATCCGATCCCTGATGAGACCGTTGAACCTTAGTCTATTCCATGGCAGGACTGGATTAGATAGAATCCATCGGCATCAACAGCTCTTCATCGCGTCTATTGTCCAGTCGCAGTGGCCAGTACCCATTTCAGCCTGCCGCTTATCGATAATCCGAGTCGGCCCGAGTAGATTCGACTCCCTTGTCTCTACTGACTAGTCTCCCCTCTCGTCCATACCTTGACAAGACGAAGACGATGATCGAAACTGCGGAGGCCATGCTAAATTAAGGTTTAAGACACACATATATAGTTCCTCATTGCTTGTGGGTCGCATTTACCGCTCATTGAACAGACAACTGCTAGGTACCGTGTGCTACGGAGTAGTTTACGGGGTATTTCCGTCCAGTTTTGCTTTCTGTTCCCCTTGAGCAAGAATTCCGAACTTCCGATGCGTTAAAATTCACATCCGTTCGACCTTGGGACGTTGGAATGTTTCACATGACATAGAAAGGAGCCGTATGGCAGCTCCAACCGAGCTTCCACAATTGCTCTGGCCCGCAAACGTTCCACAAATATGATGAAACATGGGTTGTCTTGGTTCAGTCGGGGGGTTTTCCTGAATGAGCGAGCGGGATTTACGCGCGGGGTTTTCCCTCGAGGTCTCCCATAAAGTGTGAGAGAGAGTTAGTATTCCAGTGTCCCGAGTGTTCCGATTTTGGTTCCCACACCTTATTGCTGCGAAGGTGCGATCCTGCGGATCAGTGGGGCCTCGCTTCGCCTCGTGGTCGACAGAAGTTGGAGACCACCGACATTGCTACCTACCTGAATAGTCACCAATTACTCCAAATCTGAACTCAGTACTTAGTACTGAAACAA
Source organism: Aspergillus viridinutans (assembly GCF_018404265.1). Classification (NCBI taxonomy): domain Eukaryota; kingdom Fungi; phylum Ascomycota; class Eurotiomycetes; order Eurotiales; family Aspergillaceae; genus Aspergillus; species Aspergillus viridinutans. The sequence continues at coordinate 1,096,276 of NW_025091222.1, read as the reverse complement.
TTAAACTTCGCAGGCATTCATGGTTCAAAATGCTTCGGTAGTTCTGTGCATGCCAACCCGCTTTCCTTCTTCCAATATCACGCAACCTGAAGAACCGCATTACAGGACCACTGTAAGGTATTTTTCTACCATGTTTTGTGACCATACATGACAGAGCAACCTGTTCCATTCCAAACTTCTTCAGTTATCAAGATGGAACGATTACTTCACTATCTTCTACACGTGCTATCCTAAAATCAATCCGCCCCACATCTTGCAACGAGGCTCCCCGTTTGAGTTGTCATTCTTCTCCTCCTATGAGCCTATTCAGGAATGATCATCACCTCGGTCTCACATGCTTTGTGGGCATGTCAGTTAATATTTTTGGGATCGCCGTAGAGCCTGTAGGGCTGCTAGTGGCGCTATTTGGCTTCTCGACTACGAGAGGTACGGAGTATAATAGTGGATGGGAGCGGTCAATATGGTTAGGTGAGGCGCAGGCAATGGATCACAGAGTTGAGTTGAAACCGTCTTTTGTGAAGTTTGCTTGCTGATAGAGAGTTTGCTTGCACTGGTCTAGACCCGTGTAAAAGATAGGATCATAAGATGACATCTAAGAGTCAGAGCAGTGTTTGCCTTGGGTTTGCGCCAACTGCCCTTGACAAAGACATTGTGAAGTTTTATTCAATCAGAGAAATTATCTCCTACCTAGCAGTAATCATCATTTTTAGCAATGGTACTCATTGTATCTGCTACTTAGGCCAATGACCTTCCTGGTACTATATAGTGAACTTACATGCTTAGCTAAACATTGATGCTTCTGCATGCTTCGTCGAACTTGAGGTCTGTTCAGTTTATGAATGGTAAACTATTGCTACTTTTACACTTCTGTCCATACCCTCATTATTTATATTGCTGCATATATGAATAACCAAATGTATTTCCCGTCAGTATCATGATGATTGCGTCACTGAACTTGCGCCTTGTTAATGAAGCGCGCAGAAGGTATGTAAGGCTGTCAACATCATGTACAGAGTACCTCTCCTTCTTATGCACCCCAAGCCTCCAGGGTTAGACTAACGCCGATCTCCAGCTGAAGGGACCAATTCCCGCAATGGAATTGCATTCTACATGCTATCTTACATTGAGATCCCTTCGCTACGCCCTCATTGGCAGAATGTCAGCGGGAGTGGGCAAAGAGGGACGGTCTCGGGCTGCAGAATCAAACTACAAGCCTTTACGACGGTAATGTCCTGGAATATCAGTACGGCTGGGGAGAGGCCTTGGGAACTGTAACTCATTATCGGATTGAGGGACTGGGTCACGATTGGCCTAGTGTAAATGCGAACAGTGACAATCCCGATGGGACTTTTCTGGATGCGACTCCCATTATCATGGACTTTTTCAGTCGCTGGACTTTGTGATAGTCTTGGGATCACGGTATATTTGATGCACCGGCAGTTCTGCGTCGTAGATCCGAGCTACCAATTCAATCAGATCATGCATGTATTGCTTCAGAAGGAGATAGCTGGGAGTTCATAGGCCGTGGAGAGTATTCATTCGTCCCATAATAATAAGCACATCGACGATCCAACTGATCTAGAGGGCTACCTAAAACGACTGTTCCCACCATCACCTATGCTTTTCCTGCCTAATGCACACAGGACGCCTTTTAAACCGCGCATCTGTCTCTAGTCCCCGTCATTCGACGACTTTTGTTTCAAGCATACGCGTCCAGGTATCCAAATCTGGGACGCGAGGAATCAATACACATTATAAAACAAATACCACATCATACACTGAGGAGCATGTAATGACAAAAAAGAAAAAAAGAAAAAAAGAAAAAGAACAATAGTAATACAAGCAGGACTGACCGATTTTCGCAGTCAGCCCATATATGCAGTCCAACAAGTAAAAGTCAAGCCAGGCCGCAGAGCCCGCACATTAGCGACGTCTCTTGCTGAGGCGGTGTTCCTTGCCCTTCTTGGACTTCTTCTTTGTCCTATCGGGGGGCAGAACAAGCGGTTCATCCTTCATGTTCCATTCCATGAAGCGCAGGAGATAATCGTCGATATGACCTGGTTCAGGCTCGACATCCACTGTCTCATCTACGCCGTGGATCTGAGGCGTGGTGATGAGCTGTGCGCCAGGTGTTTCCCCTTCCTCGGGACCACTGGCCAACGGAGTGCCCGCCTGACCGGGTGTATGCGAAATGCTGCGATCCCCGAAGTCGTCGTCGTCAGCATGTTCCATCTCCTTCTGTGCGTTCTTGGCCGCATCGATATCCTCCTTGTCCTCCGCCTGCTCGAAGACCCGAGAGCCACCCGTGACAACCCGGCTGGATAGGACGCGGTCCATGGCGGCGCTGGCTTCATCCTGCGCCTCCGCTTCCTCATTACCGATCACGTCACGGACGTCCAGCTTGGTGAAGTAGTCTGTAGTGAATTCACCCTCCTGGATGACGACATCATCTAGCATTCTTTTCTGGTTGGCCTTGCGGAGAATGTTCGATTCAATGGTAAACTCCGAGACGAATCGGTAGATGTGGACGTCGCGCGTTTGTCCAATACGGTGGCACCGATCTTGGCATTGTTTGTCCATGGCCGGATTCCAGTCAAGATCGTAGAAGATCACAGTATCAGCGCCCGTCAGGTTGATACCTAAGCCACCGGATCGGCTGGACAGAATGAACACCAAGATGCGATCGTCGTTGTTGAACCGGTCGGTCAGAATCTGGCGCTGCTCCACTTTGGTTGTACCGTCTAGTCGCAAATACCGGTGCCCATGGATGTTGAGGAACTGCTCCAGAATGTCAAGCATTTTCGTCATCTGCGTGAATATCAAGGCTCGATGACCACCGGCTTTGAGATCCCGGAGCAGCTTATCGAGCCTTTGCAGTTTCCCACAGTCATATTGCAACAGCCTCTTGTCTGGAAAAGCGATTGAAAGACGCATCTGGGCCTCGTGGAACGGATCATAAGCAGGGAAACGCTCCTTTTCGGTCAAGTAACGGGTTTCAATAGGAGTCAAAGCTGCCTCTGTAATACCAGAGGCAACTGCAGCTGGCGTAACACAGGCGAAACGTCTGACGTAACCATCCATGGCTTGGGACCGCTCTTCGATGGACAAAATCATTGATGCGAGAACAGATGACCGATTTGACAACCACTCCCCGAGAGACTGCTTTTGGGGACGACCACTCAGAGTTGGTCTCTGCTTGCTATCCGCAGTGAGAAATTCGACGAGACTGGTTCCATAAACCGGTCGACGGCCATGGCGTTTCGACTCGAAGTAAAGACACCGTTCCAATTCCGCCATCCTGCGTTTTCTGGCGTCGTTCTCCAATGCCTCGAGCGTCGACTGCACCGTAGACCCGTCGAACATCATTTGCCAATTCGTGCGCTTGTACTGACGTTCCCGGAGCATGTTGAAGGGTCCGTAAGCCATTAGCCTAGTACTATCGTCTGCCAACCTTCGCGAGATATCTTCTCTCGAGATAGGAACCAGGTTGAGAAAGTCCAAGTCCAGCTTCGTGAGGGGATGTTCATATAGCAACCGCCGCCGAACGAGTAGTTCCTTGTTTGCATATTCAGTGGCCACGGAATGAGGCATCACAAATGATGTCGATATCTGCCGAGTCTCAAAGAGATCCGGGTGGTTGCAAACCTTGCGCAGCTGCATCAGACAGTTAATAATAGAGAGGTAATTGCCAGATGCAAGCGTTTCTTTGGTTTGGGCCATGGACATGAACCCATCGTATAAGAATCTCTGCCTTTTCGAAAGTCGGCAATAAACGACGTGCTCGTACTTTCCTGGCATCTGCTTCTCGACGTCGGCTTTGAGGCGGCGCAAGATGTAAGGACGCAAGATAGTATGGAGTTTCGTAACCACTCGTTTCATCTCATCATCCATGGTTTCTCTGCCATGCTCCAAGATTTGCTCTACGGGGCGGCGGAACCATTCAGAAAAGTTTCTGAGATCCGCAAATCCCTCAATGCCAGTCCCGTCACCGTCAGAAGGCATCAAGAAGAAGAGAAGAGACCATAGTTCCGTGAGATTGTTCTGGAGCGGTGTACCTGTAAGAAGCAGCCGTGCGCGGGTCCTAAAAGTAAGCAATGTCTGCCACTTTTGAGAGCGGAAGTTCTTGATATTATGAGCTTCATCAAGAACCATATAATGCCAGTTTCTTCTTTTCAGGACCTGCTGGTCCTGCAACACCAGTTGATAAGAAGTGATCAATACATTCCAGCTCGTATCGTCGGTCCAACCCTTGCGCTTCTGCCTGCGTTCCTCTATGCTGCCATAGTAAGTCATGATCTTGAAACCGGGACACCATTTCTTGAATTCCATCTCCCAATTGAGAATCACGCTCGTTGGGACGACAACCAGATGTGGACCCCAAACCTCATGTTCCACGGCCAGGTGTGCAAGCAAAGCAATCGTCTGAATAGTCTTGCCAAGACCCATTTCATCGGCAAGAATACCATTGATGTGGCTGTTATAGAGTCCGGCAAGCCAGTCTAACCCATAATGCTGATACTCTCGCAGAGTTCCCCGGAGTAGATGCGGTATCGGCGTCTTCAACCCAGGAGCGGGAGATTCACTTGGCTGAGGCGGCTTTTCGCCGGGCGCTTCGAAAGAAGAGACAGACTCGGGTTCAGAGGGTTTTGTTGCAAGCGTACCAGGAGATGCTTCGCTAGATGCCCCTCCATTCTGGCGAAGTTCTTGCTCATCCAAGTTATTGATCGAAGGGGGAGACTGCTGGCGATGACCATCTTCCATCGCATCATCCGGTGTGTCAATAGCAACCGAATCTTCAAGAGGGGCTGAGTTCTCGAGGGGTGCCGGATCTTCGGGAGGAGCAGCAGCAGCCATGTCGGCATCGATCACTTCAGCCTGTCCTGCTTGCTTTCCATCAGGAGTGTCGGTTACAGGAGAAACTTCGGCCGTCGCCTGAGAGGTAGATCCCGAGTTTGAAGGACCATTCGGAACCAGAGAAACTTCGTCTGCATCCTCCAGTTCCTCATCGTCGTCCTCGTCGACTGAAACTGATTGCCCATCATCGTCGAACCCAGGGCCATCTTCATGATTCAGATTAGCTAAAGAATCATCACCTTCTTCATCGTCAAAGTGGTGAGCATCACTCAGCCCATGATCTTTTGATGAGAAGAATCCTAATAGTCCCGGTCCATCGTCGCTTTCCTCCTCCGAGTCTGTGTCGTCGGCATCTCCATCCTCATCACTATCGCCCATATCATCATCCATGTCCGTAGATTCGTCTTCGCTATCATCAAGGAGCATTGGATCGACTTCGTCCAGTTCAATCTGCTCCAGCGGCGTTCCACCCTGAGAATCGTTGATGTCCTCCATTTTCTGAGGTATATGTGAGGTATGTGTGCCATCGGAAGACTCGCTATTGTCGGAAGCCACAGATTCACGGTCTGAAACCAAGGTGGATTGGGGCAAACCAGCATACTTCTGCCGGAGCTCCTCCGCCGTCAACCCCTCATCATCGTCAACGTCGTCTTCATCCTCAGTTTCCGAATCCGCAGAGGACATGTTGCTTTCATCCTCTTCCTCATCGCTGGAAGTTACATCCGTTCCACTCTCTTCGGCATCTGTTGAATCAGGGAAATCACTGCCAGTCTCTCCAAGAATTTCCAGACGCCTTTTCTCGAACAGCATGGTAGATTGTTTGATTGCGCGGTCTAAAGCCCGCTGGTCCTCCACTTTCCGCTCTTCCTCCCAGCGTGCTAGACGCACCCGATCAACCTCCGCCCTGGCCAAGTCGAACATTTTCTGAAGATCCTTGGCCAGTTGCTTGCGCTTTCCGCGCACCTCTTCCTGTTGCTCTCTGAGAATATCCTCTGGGCGCTTATTGCGCTTCCTCCACGCGTCAGCACACCACTGAGCAAGAAGCCTTGCTGTATTGCGATGGCGTCGGTGCTCCTGGTCAAGAAGCTTCTTGAAGTACAAGGCATGAGCGACGAGGTGGTCTTGATGTGAATATTGTTGCGCTGGTTCTTCCTGTTGCTCCGGCAAGTATGCGGAACATACCTCAGGGCTCAGTAGACCGCCAGGCTCTGTGGCTTCCAAGACTCGACATCTCTTCCGAGCTTCTTCGAGTGCTGCCTCGGGCGTAAGGACCGTACCATCTTCTATTCTACCTTCCCTGCTCTCAAGCCATTCCCTGAAAGAATTATATTTCCGGGGAGGAACCACATGGGACGGATGCTGGAACCCAATAACAGGCTTCTTGACTTTAATTCGCAGCCTCGGCACCCGCTGACCCTGTTCGTTTCCTAACTCAGTCCCACCCCCGATATCATTCCTCGACTCATCAATTCCGATTATCGACGTTGAAGTGGCATTCGAGGGGGATCGGTTCGATCGTGCCTTGTTCGAAATAGGACCATTAGGGACTGAAGTACTTAAACTTTGAGATCTGGTCCGTGAGTGAGTCTGCCTGGGTGCTGGTGATCGTGAAATACCGGGCCGCCTGGCACTTGCGCCCCTTGGAGTCGCAGTCCTCGGTGATCCTGTCGTTAAGTTGCCACTGGTATGTTTCCCATTCATACCCGACTGTGACACACTCATGGACAGCGGCGACGAAGCGACGACCTTCCCACCGCCGGAAAGATTCTTATTTACGGTAGATTTCTGCGCTGCACGCGTTTTTCGCTTGTCTGACGGAGGCTGCAGCTCAAGGGGAATCGCATTGACTCGGGAAGACCTCCGCTTCCCATCTTGCAGGAATGAGGTCGGCCCATCAACACCCACTTTCTTCCAGGGAGGCGACGGTGGTCGAGGTGTTGAACGGCGCGAATTGTCTGGTTCTGCAAGCTTTCGTCTCTTGGACGGAGGCCCCTCGGTCGGATCGGTTGAGACCCCATTTTCCTTGGACTCGGCTGGGATTAAATCGCGATTCGCGGAATCAGGTGGATCATCTGGAGCAGGGGTATTCAATGATTTGTCTTCTTTCTCACGAGTTACGCGTTCATCGTTGTGGTGTGATAGACCATTCAAGCTTCCGTCTTGCATGTCTTGTTACCACGGATGACAGGGGCCCTCTTTGCGGCTGACCCCAGTTTTCCCAACGAGGACGAGGTCGGACGGGATAAATTTAACATCAATAGATAGGTATGAACTGGTAGAGATGCCACAGAAAGTTTGGCATAGTTATCGGCACGATAGCGTGGCTGGTAGTTGAAAAAGCACCTTGATCGACAAAATGTATGAAGGAGTGGTTTTTTCATCTGGTGACGAAGAGTACGAAGACGTGTATGTAAGCGCGCTGGGGGCTCTGGCAGCTGGTTGCCTGAGGCGGTAAGGCTCTCTCACTATCGCTTCCGCAAACCTCCAATTAATCCGAACCCCGTCATTGCACTTCCACTCCCTTTGAGTGAGCATATTTGCCCTTCTTTTGCTCCCAAACTCACCTTTTAACACAGCAAAACGGTAAGATTCCATCTCCGAGTCTACCTCAATGTCGAATTCTACAGCCCTTTAACCGTCGCTAAGAGTCGCATGCAGATGCTGTCCTCGCGGATTTTGACCCGGCGCCTGCCCCAGGTTGCTGCTCGTTTTACCGCTCCGCGCGCCTCATTTTCACAAATCCGGAGTCTTTCTGCAGCTGAGATTGATGATCCTTTGCAGGTATGTCGTTCATCTGTGACCCGGGTGCTGGATCTTTCCCCAATTGACGCCTTCGGTCTGCTTCTAGAACGGAGGTTATCAGAACCCCCCTCGTGTGAAGCGTGCTTTCAGAGACCCCTACGGCGACTGGTGGGATAAGCAGGAGAGAAGGAACTTTGGCGAGCCCGTCCACGAGGAGAATGAAATCCTCGGCGTCTTCAGTCCCGAGGCATATACCCATGTCACACCCCGCAAAGGCCTGTTCCAGATTGGAGCTTTCATCGCAACATTCCTTACTCTCTGCGGCGTCGTGAGCCTGTACTACCCTGACAAGCCCAGCGTCCCCAAAACTTATCCCGGCGGCTTGGAGAAGGAGCTTGGAGGTGCGAGTGCTGTTCCGGTACGTTTATGAATCCTGCCTTCGCACTGGTGGCATGAGAATCATACTGACATTGATATGCAGGCTCGCAAGGGCGGTGAGGACTCTTGGTAGTAGTTTGATTTCATATTGTGTAAATATTACAGTGCAGTTTTTCTTTTACGGTTCCAATCAAAGGTCTGATTGTCAATTCATACAAGTGCGGAAGGACGATTATGTGCGTCTATCGTTGCAGGATGGGTCAATTTCTCATACTGGCAGCATTTAAGTGCTGGGGTTCCTCGCCTTATGGGATAGTACATCCTTGCTATGTCGATATCGATCATTGTCTTGCAGTTGCCCATAATGTAGCACGTCCTGAACCAAAACAGACCAAACCGCAGCCGATTTGGTCATCGAAACAATAGGACAATAGATGGAGATCGGGTTTCTGGGGCGTCAAGCTACTCCAGCTTCGTCGACTTCCCTCCACTAATAACACCCTAAACCGGAATAAAGTAGAAGGTAGAGACCCTGCGGGGGCCACCATACTGAAGTACGTACCTAGGGCAGAGTATTACATGGACCAGTATAGCCGCGTTCATATTATGTGCGCCTCAACAATTCTCATAGAGTGATTCAATAGGCGGTCAATAATAATCATTGTAGAAAATCAGAAATAGTTAGCTCGCGAGTAAGGCCGGCGCTTTGCTGAGTGGTGCGACACCGTTCGAGGCTCTTGGGCAAAAGGGCCACTGTAACTACGTCAGTTTATCGGGAAGCTTTGTGTTTCAGGTGCAACAAAAACATTCTCCCGCGCCCCTTTCTTAAACAAACCCATCTTGGTTCTTGAAGGGTCAACCCCTCACTCCCATCCCGCATTCCTGATTCTGTGAATCGACCCTCCATTTCGCGGTTTATGAAAGTTGATTTGACTCAGTACGCGCTGGCTAGTGGTTTGGTCGTGAATCCTCTAATCCATGGTCTCCGCACCTTCCCCTCTCCTTGAGTGCAGTTGAATTTCGAAATAGTGAGAGAGGGAAAGAGAGGGAGAGAGAGAAAATCTCCTCATGTCGACATCATCCACTCAGTCCCGAGGCATCAACCGACGGATTAACAGTCTTCAGAATGAAGTTCGTCATTCCCGCAATCTGTCCGCATCGCGCAGGCGCCCGGTGAACTCTTCGGCCGCCTACAGTTATGCTCTACGAGTCGCGTATCTCACCTATCTTTTGAATCCTCGTTCTCGTCGCATACAGAATGTCTCTGCCGCTCCGCAGTCGCGCCCGAAACGGGCGTCAACCTCCTTCCATGATTTGATGAGCGATTTCTCGCTGGTTAGAGATTCGAAGAGCACGAGGTTCCCAAATGGCTTCGTGTCTGAGCTTGAGAAGAGGTTGACGGGTGTACTTATGGGAAAGGAGAGAAGGAAGGAATACCAAGATCACCTGGTCGTGAGGACATTCGCCGCGTTCCTCAACACTTTGAAAGATCAGTCGTTCAAGAAGCGGATGGAGAAGGATCGCCGAGCGGAGGATCTCGTCCTTATTTTCTACTCAAATGCGACAAAAGAGTTGAGTAAGGGGAAAGATTCAGATGACGACAGTTGGAAATTTATGGTGGACAGGCATGTCGCCCTTTTTGTTCGGCTGTTTGCGCTGATCCTGAAAGACCATGACTGGGACAAGGATCGGCCTGAACTCGCAAACAGGTTATCTGTTCTTGAGAACAAACTTCTTTCCCAAGATCATGATCTTATGCAAGCGAGCGGACCGACGGCGACGGTTGAGACGACAACTTCTCTCAGCTACGATGTTAGAGATATGCCCCTCGTGCAGCATGTCGCGAAGATATTTGGCATAAGTACCCACCAGGTCCAAACCGACATTGACAAGAACAGAGGCGTATGGACCGAAAAGGCAGCTCTTCAGGACTTGAAAACTTATCAGGCTCACCTGAACCTTCAGACGCGGAAGACGCTATCCAGGGAAGATTTTGATAACGAGGAAGCTTATGAACACTGGAAGAAGAGTGAGGGCCCGGATTTGTCGCAAATGATGCTGGCTATCGTACAATCAAATCCAGAGCTCGCAAAAAGCACCCCAGGCGGTGCACTTCCGCAGTTCAATGCGACTGCCGCTGATCAGAGCAACGATCCAAACGCTGGACCACTATCTCGAACAATGTCTGATCGGCCAGTCTCCTATGTGATTGACCAACCTATTGACCTGAGTTCTCTGTCGTTGTCTGACGACCCAAATAATAGTTCTGAGGAATCCGATACGTACACCTTCATACCGTCGGATCCAAGGTCAATGTACAAATTCATTCTGGGCCTGACTCTGAGTCACGACCTAAAGGATCGCGAGATCGAAGCTACGGCTGCTACTTCGGAAACACCGTCAATGAAACTGTTCTCCAAACAGTCCACAGAACTGCTGAATGAAGTATGCCTTCGCTGGCGAATACCCAGCTTTTCTAGGGTTGTATTGTTCCTGGACATCATAAGAACAAAGTTCGTGGACAACGAGATTGATCTTGACACTCTTGATTCTGCCTTTACGTTTGTTAAGGAAACACCTCCGTCAGAGGGCAAGAAACGACAAAGTTTTATGGCCTCTGTTATATTTGACAGGAGCAAATGGACAATCCAGGATCTTCTGTCCATGCAAGAGCTGCTATCCTCCCTCCACGAAGCTTTACTCCGGGAACTGTACGATGTAATGATGGATTGTTTTGAAGCTAAGCCTCGTCCTATTGGCCCGGTGATGTACGTCTTGGAGAACCACATACAGCTCGACCCGAACTACACCGAAGACTTGGAAGATATCGATCGGTTCCGCTCCTATGTGCAGGACGGTCTCGCGCAAAAGGCAACTGAGAAGTACCAAGAACTTTTAGGACAGATTGTTCCAGTGCAGGCAGAAGCCTGGGAGACACACCACGTCATCCAGCTCGGCGATGCCATCATGAAACTGGCACAGAAGATACGGAAGCGATATCGAAATAATCCGGAAATTATGGGGTAAGAGGCTAATCCTCGGTAGCGCACTCTTCAAAGACTGACAGATCTTAGAGTAAATCCCTATAACATTCTACTTACAAATATCCTCCCTATATTTGCGGAAGACGCGCATGAGATGGTTGTCAGAATTGTGGAACAAGCCAAATCGAGAGGGGAAGATGTTGAGCTGGAAGATGGCTTTGACTTGTATAAACAACTGACAGCGACGCGCCGGCTTTTCGTAGAGGCCTTACCTGAGTAAGAACCCCGTTCATCGTTGTGGTGTATTTGTTGCTGACGCTGGGACAGTGTCACTTTCCCTTTCCACGTGGAAAGTCTTCTGGAAGACTTTGTATGGCGCTGGATTCGCTTAACTGATCAGAAAGTCATGGACTGGGTTGAACAGGCGGTTAGACAAGATTCCTTCACTGTCCGGGCTGGCGACTGGACAGATGTTGTTCCTGAAGACTACCGACACAGCGTGTCGGTAATCGACATATTCCGCTCTTTCAATCAAGTGATTGAACAGATGATTCAACTTGGGTGGGATGATGACTTGCAGTATGCAAAATTTATGACTGCCCTTTCTAAGTCTATCGGGAAGGGTGTGGCACTATACTGCGAATCGTTGGAACAAATGTTTTCCAGAGAAATGGATCGGCTGTCTCCTGATCAAGAGGCAGCCATGAATCAGACTACTCAGGAAAAGATAATGCAAATGGCGAAGGAAGCATGGACAAGCAAGGAAAAAATTGAGCCTTTCCAATTTTTCCCGGAGGTAAGCTTGCGATATCATTCAAAGTGCGTCGCCTTGTCCCGGGTATCTGACCAAGAATTATAGTCTCTCGTCAAACTGAATAATATCGAATATGCCCTCTCGCAACTCGACGGGCTTGAGCGTGAGATCAATGTCGACGGATGTGCGGAGGTGATTGCACAGCATGCGGGCCCTCAGCTACAGAAAATCCGCAGATCAACAACCTACGTTTTCACGATAAAGGTCGTGGAAGCCGAAGATCTGAAAGCCTGTGACATGAATGGCAGCAGTGATCCTTACGTTGTTCTCACAGATGAGTATCAGAAGCGAATTGCGAAGACTCGAATCATCTACAACAACCTGAACCCACGATGGGATGATGCTGTGGACATAACAACACAAGGACCGCTAAATATCATTGCGACCATCTGGGACTGGGATGCAGTTGGTGATCACGACTATGTTGGTCGCACTTCGATCAAACTCGATCCTGTGCATTTCAGTGATTTTCTTCCGAGGGAGTACTGGCTTGATCTAGACACCCAGGGCAGGTTGTTACTTCGTGTCAGCATGGAAGGGGAGCGCGATGACATCCAGTTCTATTTCGGCAAAGCGTTTCGGACATTAAAACGTACCGAAAGAGATATGACTCGCAAAATCACCGAAAAGGTAGGTCACCCTTCCATAGCCGACCGACTTGTCTTTCACAGGACATTGACCATTCTTCCAGCTTTCTGCGTACATCAGTCATTGCTTGTCTCGACGGACTCTCAAATCCCTGTTGTCTAGAGGTCTCAGCATCTCTAGTGTGTCTAACTTCCTGAGCCGGAATCGTCCGCAAAACGCTACAACATCTCCATCCGCTATAGAAGTGGAGAATGCACTCAAACCGCTTTTTGACTATTTTAACGATAACTTTGCAATCATGAACAAATCTCTTACGTCTGAAGCAATGAAGATGGTCATGGCGCGCCTGTGGAAAGAGGTTCTTGCCACCATCGAAGGCTTGCTGGTTCCTCCATTGTCGGATAAACCTTCTCATCAAAAGCCTCTTACGATGCAAGAAGTTGACATTGTGTCGCGTTGGCTTGTACTTCTTTTGAATTTCTTCCATGCTGTTGATGAGGAAACTGGTGAAGCCCACGGCGTCTCACTTGATATACTGAAATCACCGAAGTACCATGAGATCCAGACCCTGAACTTTTTCTATTTTGAACCCACGGAGAGCTTGATCCGTACTTCTGAGCGCATGGCATCAGCGACGATATCACGGCAGCAAGTGAATAAGAACCGATTGTCAGCACCGCCAAATATCGGATCTGGGGGAACTGGCAGTATACTTGGGGTGCCCAATACCCGGCGAGTCAAGAGCATCATGCTGTCGCGGAATCTCGGGACAATGAAAAAGATGAAAGAGGAGAGAAGGCGTGAGGCCCAGGCAGAACCAAATGATGATATGATTTTACGGATTCTCCGTATGAGACCAGAAGCCGCTGGATATCTACGTGATCGAAGCCGTCAAAAGGAAAGGCTCGCAGCAGCTGCTGCTGCGGATGCTATCGTGAAGCAAAGTCTTATGGCAGGTATGGGTGGAAGAATGACGGGCACTCTTGGACGGAGATAACTTGGGAGGGTACTGGCATGATCGTGTCTATTACTGAATCACCTTTTCTTGCGCTTGTCGTTTCGTCTGCGATTCTGCATTTTAGCACCATTCGACCACATGAAGTTTATGATTCCCAATTTTTGTTTCTTGGCGAGATTCGAATGCAATTTACGTTTATTTCGCGGGATTGATGGTGTTCAATATGAAACCTAGACAGCAAGCATATAACGAGAATCTAATTGTTCATGAGAATGAAATTCAAGGACAATTGGGGCTATTATTTCATCAGGGTTGAAATTCATTTGTCTCTGATTTCGGGCAAATTCGTCCATATATAGACGACCATTTTTTAGTAAGATGATCTAGTTTACTGCAGAGCAATGCACTCAATCTCGACCGGCACCCCCTTAGGCAATTGAGCAACGGCAACGCAGCTACGAGCAGGCTTGTGGGTGAAGAACTTCTCATAAGTAGCGTTCATCTCGGCGAAGTCGGCCATATTAGTGAGGAAGACCTGTGAGGTTCCGAAGAGTCTCAGAGTCAGCACAACTGCACACTCACCACGATTGTCGGAACACAAGGAATAACGCACATTGACCTTGACGATCTTGTCGACGCTGGACCCGGCAGCGTCCAGAATGGCCTTGATGTTGTTGCAGCAGGCCTGTGTCTTTTCGCCGATGTTGCCCTCGACGAGGTTGCCGCTAGCGTCAGCGGGGATCTGGCCGGAGATGAAGAGCTGGCCGTTGGCACGGATGGCTTGGGACTAAGGCATTTGACGAGGGGTCAACTGATGTGTCCTGGATTCATGGGAATCGGTATGGGGGCGTAGAGTCTAGTTTCGGACTTTCGAATTTGGGGTCGAGTGTAGTACTTACGTAGGGACCGGCAGCTACAGTAGCGATCAATCTATTAGTGAACTTGCTCTCATTTCATTTTCTACGCCGGGACCGTGGCCTGGAAGGTCAATGGTGGATCAGACTTACGAGGGCAGGCATCCTTTGAGAAGACGGGAGTCATGCCAGACATGTTGACGGATTGGCGGTGAAATGGAGTCGGGTAGGTGCGCGTAATAGGGTAATGAGCAGAAAATCGAGGAGATGAGGTTATAAGACGAGACAGAGATGAGGAGTGGTATGGGGAGAGAAGACGAGAACTGCTTTTAAGCATGAGGGGCAGAGGGGTTGTGTGAGGTTAGCTCTATCTATTCCGCGGGAAAGTTGTTGATGGTTCGCTCCCCCACTGACATTCCCCACCAAATAATGTCAGAAGAAAGGCGCATCTACATTATCAAAAGACCACTTAGTACCACTTGAATTATATGCCAGGTTAAAATGCTTCTAATGCTAAGGAAGAGAAGTCAAATGGTATGTAGCCTAGTATACAAAGTCATCACATGCAAATCATGACGTCGTGAGGAGGAGTAGCATGGCAAGGTAGACCAAATGCTTCTGATGCGTATTTCGAGACAACTACCGAGATTTTCGGAGTTATGATGGCTTGCTTGGCACTGTATTGCCCAATTTGTGCAGAAACGATGCTGTTTGCTCCGGTGAGAACCCGAAGAAAACCGGTCCATTGAAGACCACTTTTGCGGACGAGGTTGGGTTGATTTGACCAGTATGGAAATAACCCTCCGCGCTGTCTTCGTGAGGGGGCCGAGGGGTGTCTGGCGCTTCGCTCTTGCTTGCATCGTTACGGACGGTTTCAATCTCCAGATCGTGCCTTGGGCCGTTCGCTTTGGGAGCATCATGGCCGAAAGGACACCGACCAGTTCTTATGCCAGAAGAAGAAATTTTGACAGGGTCGGCAGTGGCAGGAAGGTCAAATGGTTCTTTCAATGGCTGTTTGGCAGAGTCTGAGGACAGAGTATGCGGCGACTGCATGGCAGATGTGAAAGAAGGTTGGGAAACCGGAATCGGTATTCCCCAAGGCCTGCTTGGGGACTCGCCAACACGCACCTCGCGCAAAGGACGGTCGAAGTGTCCTTTTCTCTCATCGTCGTCGGCGCCTGGTGCTTCTTGTTCATCGGCAGAGCTGGGTGATTCTTGCTCAGGCGATTTCATTCCAACGTCTTCTGCCCATTTTTCGACTCGTTCAGCAGATGAACTGGATGCTGCCGTGCCGTCCTGGCTATGGCCTGGCAGGAACGCTTGATGTTTGACTGACAAGCCTTGGATCATATTGATAAGATTACCATACTTTGCGTCAAGTTGCCGCATCGTTTGAGAATCTTTCTGGTAACGTTGAACGCATATTGCATGGCTGCGCGGGATCTCATGCTTGTGTCTCTCGACATAGTCGGCAATTTCCTCCGGACTATGCTTGTCCATGAATCTGATTGGACACCTAGAAACAGGGCATCTGGTTGAACTCGACTTTGCGGATGTCGTTAAACTAGAGCGTCTATCATTCTGTTCAGCTTTAATGGGATCAAGGTCCTCGTGCCCGCACGTATCACCGTTCTGGGTAGCAAAGGCATCCTCAATCCCGTTAGGCTCCCCATTTTCAGAGGGCTTATTGTTAGGCTTCGAAAAGGGACAACGCAAACTTCCCTGCGTGCCCTTGGTGGTGAAGTCTTTTTCTAGGTTGCCTGATACGCCAGCTCTGGTCGCAACAGAACATGAATTGAGTTCGGGAAGCTGGTTATCATTGTCGGGGCAGTTTATTGATCTGCAGCATTCCAGTCCTTCCTTTATGGCAGTAAGTGCCTCGCTTCCTACGTTTCCAGAGTCTGCAAGTGCCTTGATTACATCCAGGGGATTTAGGGATTGGTTATGAAGGGGTTCGTATTCGGGATGTCGACCAAGTATCTTCTCCGCGACGATCTTGGTGTGTGTATTGGTTTCATTAGGAAGTTGATCTGCTAACTTGAGGTACTATTGCACATGATGTCAGCATACGGGTGATTTGGAACAGTGCAATCAACAGAGGTTATTCAAAAGTCTCATCAGATAATACATGACTTTTATCCGTCACCGCCGCAGAAGCGACTCCTGATCTAGAGCTAATCGATTTTCTCGTCATTTGAGACAACAAGGGGGTATCGGCAACAAGAATGCAGGTGAGAATAGGAATTTACCTCATCATGTGCATATTTCAGCCTCCGATGCAGATCTCTTTCCTTGCAGCCTAGGTGTTGAATGGTAAGCAAGAGAGCTTCGAAAGATCGAGCTAGAGTTTGCTGCTGCAGATCCTGCTGCATTTCATTGACAGCAGAGACGGGTGACATATTGCTCTGAGCGAAGATATTTACTAAGTATGAGACAGTACATCTGACGGTCTCATGTGGCACATTCTGCTTGACCCAGAAGCGCGGCTTGGAAAATTATAAAGGAGATCAGTGAGAAGGAGAAAGAAAACGTGGTTTTTGTACTGATGCCTGAAGCTGTTTTAGCGTACTTCTAAGCGAACTGGTCCGTGCATTTTGTCACGTGGCATCTGCTCGAACTATCTGACAAGTATGCTGTCATTTCTGTGGTTCGACCAATACCATCTATATGCTTTACTCTTTGGCAAATCCTGTTCATGATGTCTCTACATGATGCGTTCTCTGTATGCTTCTTGGAGTCATGCGTTGTACTTCCCCGTACCGTTATCAAAGGATGCTATGTCCTTGCCGATGCCGAACAATTGTTGTTTGGATATGGTGCTGAATGACGCCAGTGAGCTCTAGCGACTATCCAAGCGCTACTTTATCTCGTGGCCTTTTTAGGCGTGTCATGGCCCATTCATGCCATGGCTGATTCGATGTTTCCAAGCATCGTTGGAGACAAGCAACAGAATCATGGGAATATATATCATCATTCAGCATGTCTCATACAAAACCAATTAGCATCGCGTTGAGCGGGCAATGTTGCTCGGATCATACGAAATACAAGGTACTTTGAGCTATTACACTTTGGTTGAATATCCTCCAACCCCATCCCATATGGCAAGATGGTATTGTGAACGGTCGAGACTTCACATGTCCAGCTTCGATGTGCTGACTTTTTGGTATTATGTATTCAAATTTCTCGCTGCTTTCATTAAAGCAGCGGCCGGGCTAGCTCAATCGGTAGAGCGTGAGACTCTTAATCTCAAGGTTGCGGGTTCGACCCCCGCGTTCGGCTATCTTTTTTGCCTATTCGGTCCAACTCATTCCGTTCCGCTGATCAAATGGCCCCAGTTAGAGAGTAGGGTAGGGGGAGAGGGGTATTTATGCAGTCTTTGCGCCAGCCCCGGACGCGCGATGCTGTCCAGTTCGGGTACCCTACTCCGTCACTAAGGTATCGAACGAAAGCGTGCCAAATGGATCGACACTATGCATGAAGACAGGCAGGAAACAGAAATTACCCAGTCGAAGTCGAAGTAACAAAGGTCTGATCTCAATAAGTGTTCCGAACATCGGATTGCGTGTGATACGGCTACAACTCAGAGCCCCATGTACGCCACACATGAGTAGCGTGCACCAGACTCAAAAAGTGCATGATGGCTGCAGCCGCTGCAGGGCGGGGACATTGCTGTAACCATAAGCCTGTAAGTGCAAGGTACGTAGCACGGCAGCACAGCGACAGGCTTCACAGATGTCAAGTACTAGGCAGATACAGGACCCTTTGTGTAAATGTTAACTTCTACCACCTTTTTCCTGAATTGTCCAAATGATATGGACTATTATTGTTGTTACATGGCGAGCCATATGCGGAACAGTGGATCCTTGCACATGCTAGAATTGATTGTTAAAGTATTAAGCACATGTTACAGAGTTCCTCTTCAATAATGGAATACCAGTAGGAGGTACCCGGTTGCATACGATAATCAAGGAGCTCAATCATTCTAACCACATCCTGACCCGAGCCGAGATTGGAAGAACAGTGATGGCTTCCTGAAGTGGTCTGGCGAGGAGACTAGACTCCGTAGTGCGAAACGACAGGAGGTAGTCCATTTGGACAATCCGAGCGTTGCACGATGGATGATGAACCCTTGCTAGACGCTAAGACGGGTGTTCAGCGGATATTAATCCAGTAATCTTGAGATATTCGTCCAGTATAATTGGAATGGAAGTGGACAAGCTGTCCTTGTCAGCATACGAGCCGGATCTGAGCTGCAAGCCACAAAGTTGTATGATACCAATGGGGTGTGATGTCGTGATGGTTTTACTCCTCCCTCTCATGCTTTCTGGATGCCATATGGCCTTTAGGCCTGCGACATTGTATTTACCTTTAACTAGATCATGTGTGATATGCACCCGCTCGCTGAACTACATATCACTTCATCATGCAAATTTGAATACAGACAATCTGGAGATGATAAAGAGAGAGACAGTATTGATGAAGCACATGTGGTCATACATAGTCAGACATCTACAGATGTTATAGATGTCAGGAAGATAATCCAAGTTACTACTGCTACATAACAGCAGAGGTAATTCCAATGCAGAGCATGCAAACATAGCTAGCAGTTTCGGTCTGATTGGTGGTACTCGTCCGATGCAGACGATGCAACAATAACACAACAATTGTCTAGTGGCTGGCGGAAGTGGAGAAGCCATATTAATTTGTTGAGTAACTTGAGTGGCAGCTTGATCAGGACGATTTTCAGTCCGAGCATATTTTCAGAGTGCACTAGCTTGACCTCCACTAAGGTAGATAGACCAGAAGACAACAATTGAGAGACCAGAATACGCAGTAGTAGCGGAGGATCAGTCGCAAAGGATCCACAAGCTTCAGACCGCAAGTTGGAGAGGGACACTGTACAGATACGTCTCAAGGATGGGGGCGTATGAGTAGAAGTAATGATTGACCATGAATACCAGTAAGTCTGTTATTAGTACGTCCAGATATCTATGTTTGATCGAGATACAAATATCAGGAACCAATATAGAATGCAGTTCACTTCGTCAACCCTTCGAGTCACAGCATGAGAGACGGTCTAGAAAGTGGGAAATGTTCCAGGGCGCAGATGAGGGGAGGGGCTTTGAATCTAGTGTATCATGTATTCATGTTATGGCGAAAACTTGCATGATGACACTAAGATATGCACAGATAGGAGCATTCTTTGATAGATAGACAGACACATAGACTAATCCATGAAGAGGGGCAGAAATGTGATCTATGTCGTGCCTCACAAGGTGGCATGGCACTTGCAATGTATGCTTCTTACATTTAAATAATAATGAAGAGAAATAGAAAGGAAAATCCACTAGGAGTGTCTGCTAACACATTCTATTTATCCCTGTAGATGGGCTGATGGTGAATAGATTAATTGATGGATGAGGGATCTAGACTTTGCTATAGATAGAGGGGTTCTTGATGTATTATTAAAGGTATTATTGATCTTTTAAAAGAACATGAATCCTTCGCGTGGAGGGGGTACTGTTCTGTATGTACTTTTGTACTCCGTGATGGATGGTCACCTTGCCCTCTTACTGCTTTTCAATGATAAAGCCCTTGAGATTCATAAAAGAGACATATGCGCAGTTTCTTTATATAAAAACTTTGAATAATACATCCATCATTATAGTATATAACATGATTTGAGGTCGAGATCGAGACTGAAATGAAAGAGAGGTGAGATTGCTACCGTGTAAATGCAAATACATCCACCGCACCCACCCAGCGATCGTTGCATAATTTTTGGGCTTATCACATCCGTCCAGACTTATTTTTACACTTTTTTTTTTTTTTTCCCTGTCCCTCCTCCGATTACCCCTCATCCCCTGTCCTTTCCTCTCTCTTCTTTTTTTATAATACCTCGTCTCCTTTTTATCGCCCCTTTCCTTGTTTCCTCCTTCTCTTCCTCCCCTTTCCCTCTTCTTCACCATGTCCCAGTCAACTCCCTCCCAATCCACGCAAACTCCAGATGCCGCCGCCACCCAAGTCGCCGGACACCCCTCCTCCCATCCCTCCCGCACCGCCGAACTCTCCGGTCTTAAAGTAAGACTCCGCGCCGCTCTGCGCCAATTCCCCGACTTCCCGTCTCCTGGCATTCTCTTCGAGGATATTCTTCCTATCTTCGCCGATCCTACCCTGCACGAAGCCCTCCTCCGTTGCCTCGAACTGTACATCCTCGAAACCCACGGTAACCAGAAGCCCGATGTTATCGTTGGACTGGAGGCTCGAGGCTTCCTTTTCGGTCCCAGCTTGGCCTTGAGACTTGGCGCTAGCTTTGTCCCTGTTCGCAAGAAGGGTAAGCTGCCCGGTCCTTGTGAGACCCAAGGCTACGAGAAAGAGTACGGCCAGGACTTTTTCCAGATGCAAGCCGATGCCATCAAGCCCGGCCAGAAGGTTATCGTTGTCGATGACATTATCGCAACCGGTGAGTTCGATTTGATTCAGGAAGATAACCTTCTTCTTCTTCAACATTGATTGACTTGGTTACAGGCGGCTCTGCCTACGCTGCCGGAGAGCTCATCAGGAAAATGGGCGGAGAGCTCATGGGATTCATCTTCATTCTGGAGCTGGAGTTCCTCAATGGACGGGATAAGCTCCCTGCCCCGGTGTACACTCTTCTCTCCGGTCAGGAGACTAAATATCTGTGATTGCCTCACTGACAATCGGGCATGATTGGATCAAATGCCTCATATTTAATTATCTCGCACCCGACTTCCTTTGTCACTAATGTGCTAAAATGAACATTCACAAACAAAACAAATGATCGTCGAAAAAGTTGGTCCGCTTTTGCACTCGACCGTCTCGAATGGGTCGACGCTAAATGAGATGATACGTTGTCGACTGGTCTGAAAAAATCTCCGAGATACGGCAGCCACATGCGTCGGGTGGAGCTTGGCCCTACGACGCAGTACAGTACCATCCGCAAATCAAATACTTGCGGGCCGATTTTGATGTGTTTGAGTCCCTACAAAAGGGCCGATTCTGCTCCGCCATGGTACTGCAGAAGTCTGCTGAGCTCGAGCTCGAGCACAAGTGCTTGGCTTCTATGCAGTTCCTGTATCGTCTGTAGATGGCGGAGAGTTTTTGTGCCTGGGCCTACACCTACGGTCAGCTTTGAAAGAATTGCAATTTCGATACATCTGATAGACCGTAATCTTGCTATATACCTCTGAATCAATGCATCTGCTCGTTTAGAGATTGCAACTATACATGGTATCGTAACTCCGTAGACTCATGCAGGCCACCTCATGGCTCAAGGAACTAATTCAGCGGTATCGATTGTCTCATAACCTCGTCTGCCCAATGCTTCGGGAACCCGATCGACTCGGCCTCCCGAATCGCCCGGTTCATGCGCGGGATGTACTCATCCGTGGGGAAACCCAGCCGTACCCGCTCCTCGTCCACATACACCAGCACCGTTGTGACCTGCGGCCCGGACCCCGCCACCGCAGTTGCACCCATCCTCAACACGCGCTGCTCCTCATCCAGCCACCGCGTCACCGTCGCTGGTAAATACCACTTATTATAATCCCCGCGGCCCTGCTCCCTCGGCCGAATCTCAACAGACACCTTCCCGCCAAGCCTCGACGGCCCCGCCGCATGATCCACACCCTCATACCCATCCAGCAAGAACTCATCCTCCGGATCCATCTCATACAACACCCCGAACACGGCGTCTTCAGCCCCAGACACGGGGACCTCGTCCCCCTCGCTGAGTTGGCACCCAATCCGCAGTTCTGCCGGCGGCAATACGTTCGCGTATCCGGCCTGACAAATCATCCACCGCCAGTGGTCGAGTCGGGCGACGGCAACGGGCTTCGAGGAGAGGGTAGGGTTGTGTTTGCAGCGGAGGCGCATCTGTGTGAAGGAGAGGTTGGAGCCGTATGCGAAGTAGAGGGGTCGGAGGGTCGGGGGAGGAGGCGTCTCGGATACTGCCAACGTTGTGGTGATGGTCTCGTCTTTTAGGAGTGCGGTGTCGACCGTGGGGGTCTCGGTGGGAGGTTGAACCTGCATGACGAATGTCTAATGAATGGTCCAGATGTAAATAAGGGTGATACTGTGTAGTTTGACTGGAGAAGAGATGTGTTGAGTCGTAGAGGATGAGGAGTCGACTTTTCCTAAGCCGAGGGCCAGAGATTATAAACCGAGTGGATCAGGGGTAGTATAATTCGCCAATCAGAATGCAATATGGTTCCCGGAATCCAGTACCTGATTGTACCTAATTGACGCCTTATCGCCTTATCAGATCAGGAGACGCACGTGGGGCCGTCGATACAAGGAACATTGTTGCGCCAACGTAATATGTCGCGATTGATACCCTTCTGCTTCTGGACGGGATATTTCGAAGACCTGTCCGACTAGTCCTATGGGCTCTACAACTGTTTACTATTATGCGTCGCAATCGATAGCCTTTAGCTTTTAGTAGCAAAATTTCTCAGGAACTATCCAAGTCCTCCTGTATATTATGGAGCGTGCCTCTCAATGCGCTTTGTCCCGTTGCCTATTGGACTCTAAACAGTTCGTATATCGTAAAAATCACTCAAGACCTCCAACGAACWGGCGTAGAAGCCTGAGAAGGAATCCAAATTCTCAAGAGGGACGAAAAGATAGGTGGAGGTTCTGATGAGTTCCAGAATGGTTGCAACGTCGTGAGGATCATTCGATCGTCGTGGAGGCGTATATCTTTGTTGTATTGGTAGATGTCTATGCACATCCTTCAAACTATATATAGATTATTGATCCGTATGCCCTGAGAGCGAACAGAATAGCGTCGCTTAATGCCAACACCTGTCGCTCGTCGCAGCAACTCGTACGTTTCCTCGCCGCCGCCAACCATCACCATGCTAATAGGATGGCGACGGGGAAGCCCTCCTGCGGTCATTTGCGGCTCGTCTAATAACGGCCGGATAAGAAACGGTTCAGCGCGAATGGCGGCCAGACCTGCAGAAGGGGGAGGTTTGGACGTTGAAGCCTCCGCGAAAGTCGTCTCATCGTAATCAATCACAATGACAAGCTTGAGGGCATGTCGTGACGGTGGGTAACCGGCGATGTTGCGCAGTTTTTGAGAGAAGCTACACCCGCCTCGTCTGATGACCAGGACTTGATGACTTTGAGCAATCTCCCGTAAGATGCGATGGTCACAGATCTCATCGGCAAAGTAAATGGTGGACCACGACAGGCGACTTTTAGACGGCTCCCCCGAGACGGATACAATAGAGGCGTCCTCCACGTCTGGGACCGGAGCCGAGCCTGCGCCGCTAGATACGGCAGCTGGCAGGCTCAACCGTACAATAGACGACTTTCTCAAGGGTGATTGTGTCGTAAACCCCGGATTCTCGTCCCGCAGTAGTGAAGACACTGTGTCCATTAGAGATGAGAACACATTTTTCATTCCGGAGTTTGAAGGGTCGACGGCCCCGATCTTGTCATCGATGGATGCGTTTTCTTGGATGACATGGTTTTGACTATGCTCCGCAGCACCTCGTTCGCGATTACCATTCGAATCATTTCCTCGACGGAGAAAATCTGGCATTACGTCAATGACGATGTCAATCATGGCAGAGTCGCGCATCCGAGTGAAATTGGGATCAGTGGGATCGAGGATATCAAAGGTGATTTCTCGTGAGAGGTATACCTTCTCATCTTTGCCCAAAGGCACGTTGTTAATCACCTGCACACGGAAATCATCCTGGCTCGCCTTCCCAGTCGCGTCATGTGACGGCACATCCTGAACCATACTCAATCGGAGGCCTCCGATGTTCTTAATGAAAATGCCGTCCCGAACCCGCTCAATTGACCCGGGACCCATGACCATACCCGGAATGGCTGGGAAAGAGATATCAAGTGTGGGTCGCGAGGTCATCGGTGAGCTTGTTGCGTTGAAGGGCACCAATTCAGGGGGAAGAGTCCACGGGTAAAACGTGTAGTTGGTCGGTGAAGATAGATCGGACACTGTCATACTAGGATGGTCATGCGCATACTCTAGGATAGGTCCTTCGGTCGGGCCTCTGCTCGGCATTAGGTGCAAACGAGCCAAAGTTGCAGCATGGAAAATATCAGGACGCGCCGCCGTTGAGGATAGACCGAATGTCGGTGGCTGAGGTGCCAACTGGCAAACTGATAGATTGACCAGCTCTTCATGCTGCGCCTGCTTCCTATGCGGATGGGTGCTGGCACTGGTACTTGTAGGTATAATGAGCGGATGACCCTCGGTTGAAAAGACAAAGGGCCGATCCATGTTATTCAAAGGATGGTCAGGGTGATATAGGAGAAACAGATATTTGGCAGTCTCTCCCAGAAAGAAACTCTCCATTCGATCGTTCACCTCTCCGTTGCGGACGTCCTGGAGACCGGCCCAGCCGCACTTCGCCCAACACCGGCGTTTGAGATCCCGGAGTACCATTTCGCCAACATGGAGATACCACGGATCCTTGGTGGCCCGATATATGTAGTATGTGGACTCAATGAACTCCGGACGGCCGCCGTACCAAGCAAGCTCACCCTCAATGTTCCCGGTGGCAACGTTCCATCTTTCAGGAAGGCCGGAGAATCGGGTCCAGACTGCTGTCGTCAAAAGGTGTATAGCTATGGCCTCGTCCAGCTCCCCTGCTATCGAAAGAAGGCCTGGATAGAAAGCGCTCAGGCTATCGATCCAGAACGCCCGTGTGGCACCGGTAAAAATGTCGCCTTGAATCACATGCGGATGTTGATAACCTTCCCCTCGATATAGATGCCGTTTGATAGCCGCATGAGACTCTTCCCACACGCGCAGGAATGCTTCCGCTGAGTTCTCATATTCACTCAACGGCGGGAAGTAACCATCCAGGGCCTGCCAGGGACTTCTGGGATCATGCGAGGAGCGTCGTCCCGACGAGAGCAGGACATACGATTTGAAAGCGTATTCAAAAAAGCTGTCGATGCCAGCGCCAATCTATAGTCATCAGTGTCAGTGAGTATCCAGTATAAACAGGTCCCAGAGAAGAACCTACCCCGGTATAAGAATGAACCCAACGACCTGATTCCGCATCTATTCCCGAACCAATCAATCCAATGTCGCTTCTTCGCGCCCAAACAGCCCAAAATGCTCTCTTCGCAAGTTCTTCGTATCGACCATCTCCGGTGAGCCTGCTCAGAACCGTGAACTCGAGAACTAGGCTGCCTGCACCCGCACTGCAAGTTTCCGTGGTCTCTGAAGGAGCGCGCTGACGGTCTTCTCGACAGACCTCACGATCGGACCCATGGCATTGTTTATCTGCATTCAATGGCGAATTCGCATAGAACGGGCGCCGTTGAACGCCGTGCCGCAGATTCACTCGAGGGTATGGAAGACCGGTGTCCGTATAGAAGGCAGGTAGAAGGCGATTTGCCAGATCAGCAGCGAGCCGGAGGAGCTGACCATCATATACAAATCCATTTGTCCACTTGATGCCATGATCGTGCCCTGGAAACGCTGATTTGTTCCATGCCTTGGCGAAGGTGGCTTCTGGTTCTGGCGGTGTATATCTGGTGATTGGGAGGTCACCAACGGCGAAGAGATGAGCACTGAGCAATCCACCTATACCAGAATTCGATGTCAGATACAATAGCCGTCATAACCATTGACGGAATGGAAATACCGTACCTAGCCCTCGAATGACGGTCTCAAAGACTTGTACTTTGCTATCAATATCGAAGCCCCTTGCCCGTTCGCCCTGACCAGCAGGGCCATCCGAGCCGTCCCCGTATAGCTTAACAAAATCCCTCACTCCGTCTTGAAAGTGGTTCCAAGCTCTCTCCCCTTCATCCGGACTAGATGACAATATCGCTAACGAGGACAGGCTGTCAATCAGGGTAAGGGAGTAATTTCCCAGGACGTCGTTGAGCTCAGCATGCGCGGGGTTATCACGATCGCGAACAAGCGGACGACAGGATAAAGGACGCAGCTCGTCTTCCGGAAACGCGTATTTCATATAATTCTCGAATCCATGGTAGAACATGTGCTCGGTCTCTTTCCTGAATTGAGCTCATTGATTTGATTAGCGTGGCGCTCATTGCAAGACGAACGACAACAAGACTACCAGACAGAAATACCTGAGTTCATTTATCTGCGAAGTCCTCATGCCCTGAGCCATGGCGAGCCATAGCGACAGGAGTGAGACCCAAATCATGCATGCTGATCGAAGGTCGAACATCTGTAAACTCCAACATCCCGAGCGCATTACCGCAGAAGCGAACCAGCCGCAAATGACATGGGAACTAGAATTTCTCTTCTCTCGTCAGATAAGTCAGAGGTCTCGGAGATACTACCGGATTATCGAGGGCCCCTCGAGACTTGAAGAAATGTTGTTTCGTGGCAATAATAATTTCGCACGTGAGATTTAAATTCATCCCGCGCCAACGGTTAGCTGGCGGTTTGCTAAGAGTTTACTTGAAGGCCGGATATGCCGTTTCCATATACGCCAGCGGCGCAGTCACAGTCTAAGATTTTACTTCTTATTTATCTGATCTGTAGCACAAGAAACTCTCGTAAAGCAGCTGAGGACTGCTCTTTATCTGTTATTGGAAATTTTTCTTTTTTGATACCGACATTGACCGAGCAGCTGGATGGAATGTTCGCTATGAATCAAATATACTGATGCAATGATAGAAGTCTCAACATGGGATATCTCTGGTAATAAAAAGCGCTATGCCAAATCATTTTCAAAGCGAAGGAGTAAACAGCACGCCATGGGCAAGTTAAGCCAGACGCGACGCATTACTGACGCACTGGATCCTCCGTATCATGTCGGGTAGTGAAAGGTCGTGGTTGAGCTTGAATCACGTAATCGACACCATCATCGGATGTGTAACTAGGAGGTCTAGGCGCTGAAGGTTTCCTGTTCGACCTCTCCATCCCGTTGACAGCGGCGAGTGGAAGTTCATCGTCCTCTAGACGCCGCCAATAGAGGAGATCAGGGTTGATTCTCTGAGAACGTATTAGTGGTCAGAACAATGCCAAGGAGATGGATTAGACACTCACCACGCTACTTCTCCATAGACCATATGCTGGAGGGGGAGCCGTGACCTTTTCCCGTACGGCGCCGTCGACCAAAGCTTCCTCATCTCCCGCAAGCGTGACCTGAATGGGGCGATCTGGCTGAGCATATCCCATTGGGCCTACTCTACTGGGTATGCGATTACTCGCAACAGCAGACCTGGGGTCCTGCAGGATCTCCATAGCGAAGCGAATCAAAGCATGGCAGAAGATGATGGAGAGAATCAAGATCATGAAGATCAATAGAATATGAATTTCCTGACCGAGGTGTGTCGCGGAGTGTATTGCGAGGTCTACGCATTGTGTAAGTACCAATTGAGCTGAAAGAGCAGGAGAGAACAGGAACGGACTTACAGAAAGCGATAATAGCGAGCAGGAAGATGGTGGCTGGGATCAGTGTGTATAGCCGCCTCCTTATACTTCTGTCTCTGAGGGCTGGCATGCACGATCGTCTCTGCTGACTAGAGCGAGCAGCTTCTCTGCGCGACCGCTCAATCTGTGTTTCTCTGGTCAAGCGAGCGTCGGACGGCCATTCACCGTTCGAATCCGAACTGTCAGCAGGACGCGGCAGGTTGACTGGAATATGCGGCACAGGTGGTGTATCTGGAGAGACGGCGGCATTTAAGCCCGAATCACCCGGCGCTGTAGATTCGCCCGGGGTATGAGGGACCAGGCGTCCAGCGCCATATTCAGGACCTTGACTCTCGTTTTGAAGATGTGAGATTGTTCGATTGCTGCCGTTTTGGCGAAATGTTGAATTGAGCGATGAATATGAAGGCTTGGTCTGCTGTGTTGTTGATACTCGAGGTGGGTCCATTTCGTTAAAACCAATCAGGCGGATGAAGCATCGGGGGCGATTGAAAGGTCAAGAACGAAAGAATAACTGATCGATCTTAAACCTCGAGTCCCTTGTTTATGTATACCAAGCCTCTCTAACAAAAACAGTCGACTCGGTTTTTGATGGTATGCATCCCCTAACCGACTTCCGCATCCGTTGCACACCCCGTAAACAGACGTGTGAAGGGAGCTTGGACTGCGACGAAAACCGCCAGAGCTGATCACCCTGTGTATGCAAAACCGGCAATCCGATATCGAGGAGGTTTGTAGGTGAGTATAATAAACGTATTACCAATGTTATACAACTATAGACAAAAGGAAAGACGCAGCGATTGGGAGAAGCCGGAGGGGAAACATAAAGTATGGATCGGGATCTTTCGCTCCAAGCCAAAATTTCAAAGTCGCAGTACTTGGAGAGATGATTTATTGAGTTGCAATGGTCAAGAGGATCGATATATCTCGAATTGCGAAAATATCGAGGAGAAAGAGGAGCACCTGGCCGCTCAGCGGTGTCCGGAAGCTGGTGGATTACAATGATGTTATGGACTAAAAACAAGGATATCAAGGTGAATTGAGAGAGTAGAAGAAAGAAACAGAAGCGCCAACAGGAAGAGACTCAGAAAAATAGAAACACAGAAGCACAGAAGCCCAAGGGCCAAGAATCTTGGAACAGCACATCCAGCCTGGCCCTGCAGAGAATCGTTAAAGTTGCAGCCATTAATAGCGGAGAGGCCCAGACTAGTTGGACGAAGAAGACAAGCAACCCCTGATAGACCCACCTGTCTACGTATGACTCGTATGACCATGACCTTGATCAATGATCATCATGAATCTATTCTGGGATGATGATGGCAGTTGTCCTTGGATGGTCTGAATTGCGTCTGTTCTCTGGATAATTTTTTCATCCCACTCTCTATAATTATGAGCATACTGAGACTGGAAGGGCCGAGGAACGTGCTAGATATAGATAGGGGTGTAGCTTCAACAGTCGCCAAAACACTCGCATGAGGCACCAAATGTTTCAGAACAGCTCTCAATGACCCTCAGGACTAATGGCCAATGGTCATTGAACCACTTATTGCCAGTAATTATTATCAGAAGAAAGCTCAATAACCATGCAGACGGATAATAGCTTGTTCTGCTATTGAGTAAATGCTAACTAGATGCACAGATTGTGTATACATGACAAAGGCTATCTAAGATTAAATTGATATGCTTTTGACGTTGGTAGACATCATGAGGACAAACATACCAGTTCTTGCTCTCAAAACCCAGCTATGACTTACGAAGTGTCCTGCCCTTTGATGTCTTACAGCTTCTGCCAAGCCTTGACTCAAACCGTCTCTGAGGGTATAAAAATGATGAACGTGAATAGGATATCTTTCTGTAAATTACGCGACCAATAATTCGAGGAATTTGCCATATCGCCGAAGAGAGGAGCACTTCGCTTGGTCACGGGAGTAGGATTCCTGGGAGGACATTCGACAAACTTGACACCACCTGGAGTGGATGAATTCGCCTCATGACACTAAGGAGCGAATCATGCGCGTAGTGCAGCATGCAAGAAATGCAGGTATTTTTTGATTCTAGAACATTTTTATTTTCCAAGCTCACCAAGCATGAGCATCCGGTCTGACGATCCGGATACAACTGCGCGACAGGGTTAGCCACTGGAGAAGGCATGAAACAGATTCGGTTGACTCACTTATGGGCTCATTATTCGGCGAGAATCGCACGTCGTTGACAGTGCCTTTGTGTCCAGGAAGCTTATATAGAAGTTTCCCAGACCTGAAGTCCCAGACCACAACACTTCGATCGCCACTACCAGCTGCAATCTTTTCACCCTTTGGATCCCAGCTTGCCCTGATCAGGTTCTTTTCCAGCCCCATGGGGGCACCATCGTATGTCCTGATGTGTCGATTTGTTGGGGCGAAGGGCCGGATGTCCCAAGTGCGCACCGTGGAGTCATGAGAGTTGGAAAGCAGTGTCTGCGAGTCCGGCGAAATCTGCAGGGACGTGATGGTGTCCGTATGGCCAGCCATGGAGTACACGATAGATTTCTTTCGCAAGTCCCAGACGTGAATTGTATTATCAATACCTCCACTGTAGATTTCGTTTCCTGCTTCCGACAGAGCTACTGCGGTGATGGGTAGCTCTGTTTCGAGATATTCAATAGCATGCTTTTGTCTTGGGTCCCAAATTCCGATGCAACCGTCGTCGCTCGCGCTAACCAGAAGCTCCTGGCCTCGTTTGCTGATGTCAAGACAATTTATAATCTCCTCGTGCCCAACGTGGCGTCGTATTCTCTGTCCAGTTTCCAAGTCCCAGCTCGCTAGCGTCATATCCGCCGATGCGGAGAAAACCGCCCGTGAATCTCGCGACCATTGTAAATCCAGAATCGCCCCACGATGGCCGGTCAGAACGCCATAATTCTCGCACTGCCCATATGTGTTCCAAAGTACTGCGGGTTGGCAGAAGAAGCGTCAGAAATCATGCGTAGTAGAACGCTGAGCTTCAGTTACGACTCACATATAGACCGATCCATCGACCCAGACGCAATGTGCTGTGCTGTGGGGTCAAATCGCACGGTGAAGACCTCGCCAGAATGACCTGCGAATACGGTATTAATGCAAAATCCAAGCCGTTCTAGCCTTGTGCCTCACCTGTCAGTTCCATAATGGGGGCGTCAAGCCCACTGGTGCGAGGAATCTGCCATAGTGATCAATAAAAAGGGCTCTTCAAGGTCGCTAAGCAGTAGTCCAGGGGTTACATACTGCTTGCACAAGAGTTCCATTCTGAGCTGAAGATTTCACAACAGCCGTCCCAGCATTGATATCCCCGTCGGACTTCTTTCGTTTGACCACAAGTTGATTTGAGGAGCCAAAGGCTGCTTGTGCTGGTCTTTTCTCGCCCGACATCACTGCGGTAGAACGCGTTGACTTGATATTGTGACGAACCTAAGCTGATACAGAAAGCAACAAGACGGGAACAAGAAAAAAACAACAGGTCGAGCGGCAATTTAAGGCGGATATACTCAAGAACAGTCTACCGTCATCGAGCAGTTAGTCTTCTGCGCAAGTTCCCACAAGCGCCTACGAGCATATTAGACGCGTTAGCCGCTAACCTGCGGACCCATAGTGCAACTCCGCCTGCATGCTCATTGATCCACCGACTCCAGCGGGGTTGTAGATTATCCACATTTGACAACTGTCTCAACTGAATCACACAACCTGCAGGCTGGGCAAGAAACCGATCATTCTATCGGATCTAAGATTATTTGGATGCAAAGCTAGACATGTCATCCTCCACGAAGGTGTCCCGGATTGGAGAAGAGTGAGTCTGATTGTTTTGTGTTGTCGCATCCAGATGTTGAGTACCTTGGCTAACCATCCCAACATAGGCTCTGGAAGTCAGTAAGCTGAGCGCCTCTACCTACCCTTGAAACGCTTATTTGCAGCTCGCGAATTTTGCTGGGGGCAAGTGCACCAACTGATGTTGCCAATTTTAGGACGAGGGTTGACAAGGTTAATGCGGAGCTGGTTACTTTGACTTATGGAACAATAGTCGCGCAATTATGTCAGGACTACGACAGCAACTATCAAGAGGTCAACAAACAGCTGGACAAAATGGGTTATAATATCGGTATGCGACTGATCGAAGATTTCCTGGCCAAGTCTGGCATGGGCCGATGCGCCAACTTCCGAGAGACGGCAGATATGATCTCAAAGGTATGAGGTGATCATACCTGCATGAGATTCACATGAACATAAATAGAGTCATAGTCACTGACAATTTCCGCGGGAATAGGTTGGGTTCAAGATCTTCCTGAATATCACGCCCACAGTCACGAACTGGACGAGCGACAACAATCAGTTTTCTCTCATTTTCGACGAAAACCCTCTGGCGGACTTTGTGGAGCTTCCCGACGACGGAAGAGCACAAGACGAACTGTGGTTTTCCAATATTTTGTGCGGTGTTTTAAGAGGTGCACTCGAAATGGTAAGACGCAGCCAGGAGGCAGCATATGCATGAATGTTAGCACTTCTAGCAGCTGGATTTCTGACGTCCCACTTAGGTCCAAATGCAAATTGAGGCCCACTTTGTCAGCGATGTTTTAAGAGGTGATGATACCACGGAGATGCGAGTATCATTGGTCCGATACATCGAGGATGAGATGCCGCCGGATGAGGAATGATTTGAAGAGGAGCATTCGAACGGGGCGAGTGGGGCACTTTTAGACTATCAGGGCGTCTGGTGTTCTGGATTTATGCGGTTCGAATCATTCATGCCCATGCAATTACGATTATTGAAAAAAAATAGCCACTTCTTCTTCCAGGCTGGTCGAAACTCGCTCGGCCGGCGGTTCCAAGACGAGGGTTCTGCCTTACGCTATGGAAAACGCAATCCAAAGTTGAATTCAACTAAACATCTTTCCCAGAGACAATACTTCACTATATAAATCTGTCGGCAGTTGAGAGATCACAGATGCAGCCATCTAGCAACATCAACCTATTGATGTATGCTGGGAATTATTGGAAGAATTCTACCAGACGCTTTGACTGATTTTCTAGCGAAATAGAATCCGAGGCAGCTACTAGCGACATTGCCAAAACGTCACAATGATGATTTCCCCATATAGGACCACCATTCCTTGAAGATGCGTATATACTAGCCTAGGGACCGCACTCCGCCTACGATCCTGGCCTGACATGAGGAGAACTTCCTTCTATGAAATGATCAGTGTCTCCCTGGCAGCTGTCTCAGACAGCTCTGGTCTAACCACTGATCTGCTCTGTGTTGTATCTGTTCCCCTCAATCTTCAAAGTTTGAACACAATTGACCTCCCCGCAACAAGGAATAGAAGGTCTCGCTGATGAAAGCCGCCGATCCAACGGCGATATATTCAGAAAGTGGTCGAATATGGGGTATGTATGCCCGTCTCGCTGCCTCTTGGAGCTCTGTTATCGCCTCCTCTTCTGCTGTGGTCTCTGCTTCAACAGCCGCGTGCCTGTTCTTCGATTTGATTCTTGAAGGAGTAAGTTTCCAAGAGTATCTAAAAGGCGGACAAGAGATTGGAAAAGCAAAGTATAAAGCAATATGGGTTGATGTTGCTAGATGACTGCATCAGTAAGATAACCCCTGTATTTCTGGATGATCGCCATTGTCAACCTTAATACTTAGCTGAAAAGCCTGAAATATGAATACAGTCAATACACGACGGGAAATGGAACCCATCCACGGACAGATTCTGTGGAGATTCAAAACAAATGATGAATTAGAAATTGGCAAACCACTCTGGAGGACATCCACGACTATGCTTGTACTACTACACGGACTGATCGGGCAAAGATATTATGAGACGCGGTTTCCTGTGTTATGATCATCGTGTCTGGGGAAAATCACCTATCATCTGATGACATCTACTATGTAGATACCTCATATGGCATCGCGAAGAGACAGAGGATTGCCACAAGACAGACTTGACATCTCAATGTCCGAAGCAAGTAGTGAAACTGCACAGCTGTACATGTCTAATCCAGTATGATAGCCACAAAGTATCCATCTCATAGTCTGGTGGTACCTACCTACCTACCTTAGGTATGTCCTTGCTGGTATTACTGATGGTTCCTAGCCACCGGTAATGTATTCTCAATACGTCTTTAGTTTCTTCCAGCAGACTTCCAGACTGTTATATGTGGTTGCATGCCAGGATAAAAACTTCTCTGCTAATAATGATATAGCTTTCATTTGTATCCTGCTATCCCTCCACACTGATTCCCCCAGCCTATCTTCTAAGTCATGGAAAAATCGCTCACTGTTATGCTTCCGTTACGATGTATAACAACTGTTGCATATTCGGAACAATGATGTTGCGAGAATCATCCGCGCGATACATCCAGATATTCCAACCTGCCACTTTTCTCTCTTTTCTTTACCTGTTTTTTCCCTCATCAAATTTATTGATGAGTCTCATTTGAGATTCGATCTCAATGAACCCAAAGATTTAGATCTCTGTTATTTCTTGTTGTCATCCATCAGTTCATATCGCCTTAATTTTTTTCCCATTCTCGCTTTGTAAAGTATCGACGGAGTCCCGTTTCTTCGCCTCTCTGGGTTGCATGCTCAGAAATACGCGAGAACGCCGCATCTCCCAGCCCTCCCGCCGAGTTCCGCACCAGTTAATCCGAGCCGAACAAGCGATTTACGCCCAGCCGACGTGCCACTGAAGGTAAAGGTGAAAGCCCAGCACCACCTCCAGGAACCGCGCTGGTTATCCACGTCCTCCCACCCACCAGATCACCTCAGATCCACCGACCGCTTCACACCTTGTCCTAACCTTCGCCTCTTTTCCCCCCTCCTCCTCTTCCTCCAACCGTTTCCTCGTAAGATCGGCCGGATTTGCCGAATCCACCGTCATCTCTTTCTTCCAGAGCTCATCGAGGTATTTCCGTCTTGAATTCTTTCCTTCGTTCTCTTTTTCTCCCCAAGTGGTGCCCGTCGGGGCATGATTTGACCTGCCTCCCCTAAAGCGCCGCACCCGTCCTCTCCTCCATCTTCTTGCGCCTCTCGCCCCTTCTTGTCGCTCATCGAAACCCCCCGACTAATCTTATCGCGCACTTTTCCCTCTGGCTGTTCTATTACTCTCCTCGCTTTTGTCCCAATCTTACCCAAGATCAATAGATCCCTTAAGAAATCCCACGTACTGTGCCATACTGGTTTTTTTGTACCCCGATTGCGCTTGAAAAGCATCGATCGTTACAATATTGTCCCCATTTCGCGTCTGCTCCTGAGACAATCACACTTGTTTTTCTTCTCCCAGTGGGTAGTCATTGTTGTTCTCAATTTGCACTCGCATCAGCGCGGTATCTGACTTACATCGGTAGATTTGTGGACGCTATCTGAAGTTGGTTCGGGCATATCGACTTCTGTTCTCTATCTTATATTCGTGCTTGATTTGGAAAAGGGAATCACCCAGAGCCATTGTTTGTTGAGTTCGAAGCGCCGGTCACTTCGCCTTCTCCTCCTATCTTCCAGTACCCCATACCACCAATCCGCACGCGCGCCTCGTCTTCGATCTGTGGTGAGATATCTCGCCTCGAGACTCTGGATGCGCACTGAAACAGAATCTCACCAACGGCTTTCATAAGGGACCAACAACAAGCGAGGGTGGCCAGACTCCTCGCAGTGCCACCATGAATCAGATGAATGTGGGAATGAATCCTGGGGCCGGGGGCCCGGTTGGTGGTGTTCCTATGATGAATAACGGTTCCACGGCTCCTCGTAACGATGGAAATGTGAACAACATACCTGAGACGATGATCAACAACCTCAACACCTACATCTACGACTATTTTCTGAAACGTGGCTATCATGAATGTGCAAGGGCTCTCGTGAAAGATGAGTCGATCAAATTGAACACTGAACCCCCAACAAAAACAAGTCCGGGTCACCGTCGTGAAGACATGAATGGTGTCGAAGGCGATGCGATGATGACCGATAGCAAGGACGGTGATAAGATTAAGATTCCTGATGACCTTCCTCGACCTAATCTCGCCAGCGAAAGTCAACAATCCTCTTTCCTCTTAGATTGGTTCAGTCTGTTCTGGGATTTCTTCTGGGCTCAGCGCAAGAAAGGGAACAGCAACGACGTGAGACAGTATCTCCAACACACTCAGGTACCTCCCCGCTCCTCTTGCTCCGGATGAAATGGGTCTAATTGGTATTCGGTAGAATATGATGCGGCTAAGAGAGCAGCAACACAACCAATTCTTGCGGCAACAACCGGCGATTCCCGGACAGATGGGTCCCCTCAATATGCGCCGCAACGGCATGGTCCCTGCAAACCTTCAGAAGACCGTATTGCAGAATAACACCGGCGGACTGTACGTATCCTCTTTAGAGTCCGGCTGTCTTGCGCGAGAATCATATACTGATTGAATGTTTAAACAGTTCGCAGCAGCAAATCGCACAGCTTCAGAAAAACCAGCAGATGCACATGATGCAGCAGATGCAAAGAGAGCATTCTGACATGGACATGAACGGACACCGCCCACAATCTCCCTCGTCTGCGGAAAATGCGCCTTCGCCCTCGAAGCGGCCACGCCTCGAGAACGGTCCTATGAACGGGCAACAGTTGGCGCCCAATGGGCGGGGTCAGGGACAAGGCATGCCGGGTCAGCCGAACTCGCAAGCGCTATTGATGCAAAATGGAATCAACCCACGGGCGATGAATCCGGCTCAGTTTGCGGGTTTCCAGCAACCAGGTCCTGCTGCTCAGCAAAAATCCATCCAGGTATATGCTCAGAACTTAGCCCTTCATCACTCACGCTCAGCACTGAATAACCAGGGCATTCCGAATGGCTTAATGAACCCCGGTGTCATGCCGAACCAGACCGATCTGGTGCCTATGCCAGACGGCCAGGGTATGTATCCGATGAACGGCGACTACTACGGCGCGAATGGTCAGATGGCCCAGGTACGGGCTGGGATGCAGACACCTGGCGGTCAGCACGGTAACCATGCTCTCCAGGATTATCAAATGCAGTTGATGCTGCTTGAACAGCAGAATAAGCGGCGTCTCATGATGGCTCGTCAAGAGCAG
This sequence comes from Aspergillus viridinutans, assembly GCF_018404265.1. NCBI lineage: Eukaryota > Fungi > Ascomycota > Eurotiomycetes > Eurotiales > Aspergillaceae > Aspergillus > Aspergillus viridinutans. The sequence continues at coordinate 1,059,614 of NW_025091222.1, read as the reverse complement.
GACAGCATGTCTCGTACTGATGGCCAGCCCCCAATGCCTGGGCAACAGGGCTTGCCTCCAGGCGCCTCTCCCCAAGGCAGCAGGGCAGGCACGTCACCAAACCCCAACGATCAGATGAAACGAGGTACGCCGAAAATGCCTCAGACTGGTCTCCCAGGATCACCAAGTGCGGCAGACGCCATGGCTCAGAACCGTGGATCGCCGGCTGCGATGAATTTCAACGGCGGCCAGATGCCTCATGACATGGCTGGCGGACAGTTCTTCATGAAGGGCATGCCGGATGCCATGGCCGGTCCGAACGGTATGCGTCCGCCGAGCTCTAATCCGGCCTTCAGCGGACCTCAAATGGGCCAGCCCATTCCGGCTGGAGCAGTCGGCCGGGTTCCGAGTGGCAATTGGCAGCAGCAACAGGGTCAACCCATGGCACCACAACAATCTCCGGCCCAGCAACCTCAATCTACTGGGACGCCTCAGACTCAGAACTCCATGCCGCCTCCTCAGGCTCCGCCGGCTGGTGTCAACACTGGTCGGGCGTCTCCTCAAACCCAGAATGCTGCTCCTCCGACACCTCAGCAGACGAGTAAACCGGCACCGAAGAAGAAAGAGCCCAAGGACACTGCACGGAAGGTATGTTTTTACATCCCAATTTTTACTAAATCGACTGTTTTTGTTTTACCTGTATTGAACGCAATTCTAGCGAACCACAAAGAAGCAACCCGCTGCCGCTGCCGCCGCCGCGAACACGGCTGCTACACCCTCCTCCGAAGCCGAACATCCTCCAACCACACCCACTCCGTCGACGCCGATCACTCCTCAGCATCCTAGCTCCTTCAACAAGGCTGGACCGAATCCGACGACTGGTGCTCCTCAGCAGCCAACATCGGCACCAGCACCTCAGCCTATTGTGCAACAACCACCCCCGGATCAGACCCAGCAGTCTTTCAATGACCTCAGCATCCCTGATGTATGATATTTCTCCATTCCTTCGTCCAGGTCCCGTTGAGCGATGGTTACTAATTCAGACAACAGGCGTCTGCGTTCAATCTTGATTTCAGCGCTCTAGAGAACCCCGATATCCTTGAGAACTTCGACTTCGACACCTTCCTCAACACTGATGCGGATACTGCTGGATTCGGATTTGACCCAAACATCTCCTATCCAACAGATGGTGTTGAGACCGGTGCCGGAGATGGCTTATAAATGAGTCCGTCGGTTCTTCAGTTTTGAAACTCCATTATACCCTTGCTCTGTACATTTCATAAACTTTCCAAAGTTGTGCCCAACTTGTGCTATTCGGTTGCTCTGTTATTCTTCTCCTTTTCTCATTTCCTTTGTTACTTGTCTGTCGACATGATTTGGATACTTGCTGTGAGACTGGCGTTGGTCGTATTCTTCCATGCATATCCCTTCCTTTTTTGCAGTTTATTAAGACGCCTTCCACTGTCTTTGATGGCATCTGACTCACCTGGGTATCTGTGACTATGAGCCTCCTACATTCTTCTCTTTTCCTTCTCCCACTTTACTTTCTACCTCGTTACTTAATATTTTATTCTCGTGAGTTTCCGAATGGGCAGCAAGTTATAACTAAACATAAATCCTCTTTGTCCCTTGAGAATCTATTAAGATTCTCTGCTCAAAATGTGCCTTTCTTCTATCCCCTTTACTGTTCTCTTACCCTGCTTATCTTGAGCTTCTTTCTTTGGTTGTCTCCTGTTTTGGCTCCAGTCAGTGGCTCCTGTACGTTGCGGCGTTACGTGATGAGACCCTAGTCAAGGAGAGGATTCTCTCCGGAAATGGCTTATGAATTGAGGAAGTTGCAGACCTTCAAACATCTATTCTCCTAGTCGGTTTCTCTGCCTTTACTGATCCTGGAAGGCTTTTTGCGGAGAATCGCAGATGTAGTTTCCTAATAGTATTTTCCTTTCCTTAGCCAGCAATTCAGGAAGAAAGCTGCGTCCTTCTGGAGGGTGTTATCCACTTCCTAACAATTCTGACGATAGCTGTGGTGGCAGCACTATCATCCGCTTGCTTTTCATAACTCTATCTTGAACTAGGACTTTGCCAGCCCTTGCTAGGCTAGACACAGCTCAGAGAATGCTCAGGCCGAGTGCTGTCAAGAAAGTGCATTGCACAAGGTAATGGAGGTAGGGCTTGCGGCAGATGGCCTTTAACAAACCAGTTGATGGTAGCAGGTCCTAGAACACTGGAATGCTTGGGAAGTCACCGACCTCCTAGCCCAGTTCAAAGAATGCTGCGACCTGGCCGTCCTGCTGGTCCTGAGCAATGGGACCCCAGAGGACTCCTTTAACTTTTTCAATGTTCATATCATGACTGTTGTCCACGCGTTGCGAGTATTATGGCATTACTTCCTCATGGACTGCCATGTCTCCATCTTGAAACAGTATGCGCTCTTTGGAATCATGACCTATATCTACCAGTTGCGGCCCCGCTTCTCCCTTAACTAGATTGAAGCCGTCAAGGTAGACGGCTGCGAGTAGAATTAGATACTCCCGTTCCATCTTCGCAAGCATAATTCATGTCCCTGTTGGATTGAACAAAAGATAGGCTTTCACAGATTGTATGGGTGGTCTAACCCACCTGTGATAGCTCACGACAGTTGGCTGTATGAAATAGCCGAATCAAGGGACCTTAGCTTGGTCATGGATTCTAGGCCTCTTGTACTACTCTACACGTCCATGCAGAAATGGTAAGATGAACAACGTGGTCTTCGTAGCTATCTCTTCTAGCTATCAGTGCCGGTCCAAGCGACTCTCACTTGGGTCTATATCCATCTCGGCTCGGAACAAAACCCGCAACACCCTGGCCGTAACCCTCCCATCCATCAAATACAGTCACATATTTGATAGCCACCTTGAGGTAAAAGTTGTTCTTGCGCCCAAAAGTCTCCTCAAAGACCTTTGGGGCCCGCACCACTTTGAAGAAATGGCCATCCAGAGCCTACTTGTGCGTCAATGCGACATCAAGGACTCCACTCCGAGATGGAGATAATCTACTTAGCGGCTAATGCTCCCCCAGTTTCTGATCCTATCACTCTCTTTTGCTGCCTCATCTTCCAAGCGAGTATCTTCCCTCACCATCTCGATGAGGTATGTAATCACTTTTTGGGCACAGGCCTCTTTGGCTTCGGACATGCTGCCTTTGGACTCTCCGATCGGACTTGCACGACGCAGGAAGGGGTCATTATTGAAATACGCAGCGGCCTTGTAATCGCCTTCCCTCCAATGGCCGTTGCTCCTCTCAATCCGCAATTCTGGAGTTTCTAGAGAGAGGAGTTGACATATTCCTATTCCCAAAAAGTCAGTGTGAGGACAAGCAGTAGTAGAAGGGAGAGGTGGAGTGAAATAGCAATGACGATGAGACCTTACTCTGAAGTTTTCCTGTGTGTGTCTCCCAGCCCCTCTCCAATTCTGACTTGAGCTCCCGATAGCTGACGCTCCATCTCTTTTCTACGTTTTCCTCGTGCTCTTCAACTGGTGCCAACCTAGCGTTGCCCGCCAAGGGTAAAAGGTTGGCGTTGACTCTCTCAGAGCTGCTTTTGAACCCTCGCTTTTTGGCTTGGCCTTTGTTGGCATGCTCCTCACCAAGCCTTTTGCGGGGACCTTTTGAACTATCGTTCCCGTTGCTTATACCCGCTTCGAATGTTTCTCTGGGGACCACGATTAATAGGCCCTCGTCGAAATTGCGTAGCGCGGCCGCTCCGCTGATGCCGTCCGGCGGAAGTTGACCAAACGTCAGAAGCGCATACAGGGTCATTTGGGCAGCGGAATTCCTTGAGTTCCACTCCTGAGTATAATGCTTGAGCACTCCAAAGCGTGAAAAGTTGGCTACTTGAGCCTCATGGCGACATCCTTGCTTGTGATTGTACTTGGTATATGTTGGTTCCGGCAAACCATTCTGAATGCAGTAATCTGTCAAATCAGGTCATTAGCTATCATCACAACGTGAGGATTTGTAAGATACCTTTCAAGATGTCCGTCCAATCCCACCCCATCGCTAGAGGGCAGTCCATCGGCTCAGGCGGCACCCTCCAGGTGGTGTAGCGGTTCTGCAGCTTCTCGAGGGCCTTACGGGCCATAGCGCTTTTGGCTTGGAGGGGGGTATGGAAGGTATAGTCCGACTCAAAGGTTAGCCCGTACAAAGTCAACTTGCCTTTCCAAAAGCCACGCTTTTTGCTAGAGTCACACTGAAACTTTGGAAGCAGAAGGGCCTGTATTGCCAGTACACCGAAGTAGTAAAGGACTTTGTCGATGCTAATGGTGGATATATCCAGAGAGGCCAGGGGCAGGCACTTTTCCGGGCCCTGCATTGAATTTCCGTCAGTTCGAAGCATTACTGATATTCTGATGGGATAGAGATGAAGAAGGTATCCTAGAGGATTCCTAGCTCTAGCTCGAGTGAAATAGGCTTACCTTCTGAAGTTCAAATACCACGCATGCCCGCGATGCACTAGCTGCAACTGGCACAACACTCGTTACCCCCGACATTTCGGTCTTGTCAGGGGCGATGGCATCGGAAGCAAGTAGCCCGGGAGAATTGACCTGCTCTTGTTCTCCTCGTACCACAACGGCTGAAGCCGCAAGGGCTCCTTCTGCGACGGTACGAGGAGCATTTTCGTCGGCATCTAACTCCATCTTGCAATCAGAACTAGTTGGATTAGTCTTCTCAGAGACGTCAGGAGCAAGGCCCCCAGAAGGTGAAGCATTCAACAGGCCAGCTGAACTTGACGCCCACTGAGAAAACCCTCCACAAGCCTGAGGGTGACGGAACGTGAAACCAATCTGATGACTAGGTCCAGATTGATTGCTGGCTTGGTGAGGCGTACTGGAAGGAAACGAGGTGACGCCAAAGGCGAGACGATTGTTCTTCTCAGGGGAATCCATGCCGAAAGATGATTTATTGGGATGAGAAAAGAGGAGGATATGATATGGAGCGGAAGGAGAGAGACAAACACAAGTTGAGATGGACTGTAAGCATGTGGGTGAGTAAACAAACAGAAGGAGTGAATGTGTGAATACGCAGAAGGCCCCTGTAACTAATGTAGAGGCAGCAGAGATCATGCAGGTGATCTCTGCCATCTCACCTCGGGTTCCTGCTGTTTTTACATTCCTACCCTATGAGCTAATGCACTGTATCTAGCAGTAGCAGAACAGCCTGTGAGGGCTCTATAGGGAACTTGATGATGCAAACCCAGAAGGGAACAGGATGATGAGCTGATTCGGACTCGAATTAACTTGTCTGGATTGTTCTAGGAGTGCATGGATCTTCACTAGGTAACTGTCAAGTGTACAGTCTTTTGCCTTACAGACCATACGGACATGGTAATTGTATCTACTATGGAACCGTTGATGAAAGCTGGGCTGACCAATTGAGCATAACAAACACATTTCTCTGATGGAAGGTCCATCAATAATCACCTCTCTACAACACCAGTCAACCTTGTCGTCAATAATAATATAGTTAGAAGCATATATAACAATCAATGAGTGTGGATTCTTTGGAAAGCATGAGCCTGCAAACGTTGCAGACATTGCAACCCAAGCAACTCTCGAAGGATACATCACCCCTCAGCTGCTATTGACACTCAGGAGCATCATGTTGGTGGCCCGAGTTAGTCAATCTCAACTGTATCAGCAGCAGTGTCGATAATCTGAAGTTTCGCATCCAGAAAGTCATCAAAGCCTGCGTTTTGATCGTGATCTTCGACCACGGTCAAGTTCTTGGACGGACTGAGGAGCAGCGTCTCCTTTTCTGCAATGAGACTCACACCTCCACGAGCAGAACCCGTGGTAGAACGGCGTCGTCTGGACTCGATGGGTGTCTCGAAATTTCCACTTGTGCGCACGGTGAGTTTGGTAGGTGTACGGTCGACCTTGTCATTATCCCGGCGTATTATCTCGCTAGAGGCCTCATTCTCCTTATTATCCGAAGTGTTTCCCTCCTTCCTACTCCTGATCTGTGTAGTTGGACTAACGTGCAATTTGCAAGTTGCTGTAGCTTCCAGCAATCCCTCGGCAGGGAGATTGGATTTGACGCTGGAACCAGAGACGCTTCTGGATCCTGGCTGCGAAAGCTCCTTCAGAATCGATGGGCGCCTTGCAGTCTTGACACAAGACGATGAACGCTCTTCGGCAGTAGCAGAAAGCTTAGGAGCCACAGGAGGTAGTGATGATGGCGTATTCTTGGGTGCTTGAGAATTGCAGGCTAGAGGCTTTGGGGGACTGACTCCCTCGAAAAGTTGAGAATACGTTTCCTCATCAATAGGAGCAACAATGCTTGGTTGCTTGCTATGCTCGTAGCTTATACCGGTCATGTTGGATATAGCGCGGCTGCTGGATGAACTGGAAATATAATCAGGCATATACACGTCCTCCCAAGATGGTCTTGCCCCTCGATGGCGTGCAGCGGGGTCAAGGATGTGTGGATCGATGAAAGGGTCCGCTATGAGAGGTTCTTGAGTAGGCTGATATGTCCAAGTTGTTTCCCTGTTGCTATTTTGCCACTGAGGTGGGGGAGGTGGTGGATAATTCCTATACGGCCAAGCCGTATAAGCTGCCGGGTTACTGACTCGGTTGCTGTTGGCTACCACGCTTCGATTCTCATGTCGAGTGGGCGAGTGGGCGTGAAGGTCCTCTTCTTGCTTTGCACCGCTCATAACGCTTCCAGCATTGTATTTGAAGACGCGCTGCCCACGGGACCACATGCCAGAATTAGGCCAGGCAATGTTAGAGCACTCTAAGACTTCTGCTCTGGGATCAGCCCAGATCACTAGTTTAGAGGGAAGAGAAATCAGTCAGAAAGTACTTACGCAGAGGCGCATGCTGGAAGGAAAACGCAATTAGATCCTTGACTCTCTCGAAGGGAGGGTTGCGATTTGGCCGAGCGAATCCTTCAGCTATAACCACTCTGATCCTGCCATGCAAGTCTCCAGCTTCCCAATGTCTTTGTTCCAGAATCTCTTGGTGGAAGGGTGGGAAACGAAGGTAGTCCTGATCTCCGTTCTTATCGACATCTTTAAGGCCTGTCAGAGTACTCTCAGAAGAGGATGAGGAAGGGATTCCTACGAGAACTGAGTTCTGGATAGAAACGGAGCAATTAGTCATCTTTAATGTGTATAAGGGATGAGAAGCCGAAGTTACCAATAATATGCGGCCAGTTAGTTCTCTGCCCGAAAACACTTCCTCTATCACACATTGTAGATCAATTTAGCACATTTCTTGAGCTTAAAAGGGTTGTAACAGATGAATGGACTTACGAAACACATAATCCATCAATGAAGATCCGAATCTCGAATAGCAAGGCGTCATCTGGTTGCATCAGACTCTCCATTAAAAGGCTAGGACGAGGTTTGTCCCAGCTGTGAACAGACACTCGAAACGGGGTATTCTGAGGCAAACTCGGGATGAAAGTCGTGAGGACTGGCAGTTGGACTACAGAAGCTCGCGGCATGAAGTAAGAGCCAGGATTGACGATGGCAGCACTGTTGATATACGGAGTCTCCACTGTAGTGGCATGAGTGAGGGATCGACGTCGTACTTGCTGGCTGGATTGGCACCGACCTTCCTCTTGGGTCACGAAACATTGTGTCCTGAACTCCTGAATCGGCACCTTGGAGCTCTCAGGGAAGAGCAGCACATCCCAGTTCTCGTATCGCATCCTGAACCTATGCGGTTTCGAGTCTCGGGAAGAATGAGAGCTGAATCATGAAGCTGGGTTCTGTAGAGAATACTGGAGTAAATGAAAGCACATGCAGGTGCTGACCAAGGACAAAAAGAAAAGTCCTGAGTAGCTGACCTCGAAGACGATAGTCGATGGCGAAAGAGGTGAAGGTGAAGACAAAAGCAGGCGATATTTAGGTACCAATGGGTGCTCCTGCTCTACTAAGCAAGTTGGGAATAGAATTTCCAAAATCGGAAGGAGGGCGTGGAAAGAGGTCAACTGACGACACTCTGGGCCCAAACACTTGCGCCCTTATTTCTTGCGATGAAACATGGTATAGGCGAAAGTCTTTTACTATGATAAGGCGTAGTGAGAGGGATGGAGCGGCAATAAGCGTATTGAAGGCTATCTATTTCGCTATTCCGATTTGTGAAGAGGCAACGGCACATGAACTCAGCGAGCTAGTCAGTAAAGGGGGAATCATCCGTGAAGGGCAGACAAACGATAGGAGAGTAAACGCCAGACGCGAATGAATATCGAGCAACAGAAGACCACTCCAAGAGCTGCAAAGAACCAGAAAAGTTACGAACGCTTGCATATACTTGGAAAGCCCAGAGACTGCTCGCACTCGCGTAACAGACCGCCGCCAACCCTTTAACAATGATGCAATCGAGGCGCCGAGCGAACTTCATAGGCACGCGAAGATTGACAAACGATGAATCCTCCGTGGGGACTACAATGGTATGATGATGAACTGATGAGAATCCGCCTCCTTCTCAATGTCTGTGGAAAGCACCCGGCTTCATGGTCAAAATAGACCTCTTGCGCACAAAAAAAAGGGTTAAATGAGTGGGAAAAAAAAGATCTTCCATGAAACCTAAATCGAAGAAACAGCAGGGCAAACAAGGGTGTTGTACAGGCCATTTGTCTAGCAAAAAGTATGGCGTAGCATCCTCATAGCGGAATACGATTGAACTTGATTGCTTCATGAGAAAGACATGAGAGATGAACTTTTCGCAGAATGCCTGCCCGAAGAGTATAGGAGACAGGAGGAAAGACGAAAAAAAGGGTAAGGGTGAAAGCGCATAAACAATTTGAATTGCTGTTACATGAGCAACGTAACCTAGGGGCCGAATATGACGAGAATAGAAGGGGACATCGGGGCATGGGTGAACAAGGGAAACATCAAGAAAGGGGTAATGGCATGATGAAGAACATTGAGATAGGTTTAAATAGAAAGAGCTTAATCTTGCGGTGAATAAAGCGCTCATACGAGATCAAACGAGTAGCACAGGAGAGAATGCCCATCAAGAGCTATAGAGGGGAGCCTTCGCAGTAATAAATAGCAAACGTGTTATGACACAAAAGACCCATCGTTGGAATGACGCAAAACTCCTGCAGGTGCTTCAGAATAACGAACGCTTTTTACTGTACAAGTCTTCGTTAATCAAACTGAGCTTCATCGGATGATCGAGGGGCTTCAGAAGTATTATTGAGACTACCAACCTTCATAGGCGCGAAACCACCGTACTGGTGCGCTGGGGGCATGCCCATAGAGGGGTACATCGGAGGCGGGGGAGGAGCAGGGCGGTAAGGGCTGCCAGCGGGGCCGGAGTTGTTCTGAGAGCGACCCCAGCTGAGACGCACACGAGAGTTACCGATGGGGTATCCCTGCATCTGGTTGATGGCCATTTCCGCGGCGTGGCGCTGAACGAACTGAACGAAGCCGCAACCCTTTCCAGGAGGGATCTTGACGTAGGTGATCTCGCCGAATCCCTGGAAGAAAGAGCGGAGTTCATCCTCGGTGACATAACCAGATAGTCCACCGACGAAGACGGTTGTGTTGTTAGGGTCAGTGAACTGGTTCATAGGCTGAGGAGCACCGTAGAATCCCATGGGAGGAGCGCCCATTGGGGGGTACATGCCAGCGGGACCAGGCATGCCCATGGCTCCGGGAACAACACCAGGACCCTTGTTCTTGGGAGTGGCGGTCGAGATGCGCATGGGGCGGTTGCCGCAGTAAACGCCCTGCATCTCGGTCAAAGCACGCTGCTGGTCGTTCTCGTCGGAGAAGCGAACGAAACCATAGCCACGAGACATGCCGCTGATGGGGTCGGTCATGATCTTGGCGGACTTGCAGGACGGGAATCGGTTCTGGAACAGGGAAACAAGGACGTATTCGTTGACTTCAGGGCCGAGATCACCAACAAAGATGGAATACTCGGGACCACGGTCGTCACGGCTGCACAAGTTAATCTCCGTTAGATCCAGGTTCACATTGTACAATGTACATAACTCACCTTCTATCAGCAAGACCGCCGCCAGTGGCCCAGTTCAGCTTGAACACGCGGTTGGTGTTGGGCATGGGGGTCCCGTTCAGAGAGAGGGCCTTGGCAGCAGCGGCAGGGGAAGCGAAGTCGACGAAGCAATATCCGGCATTGCTCCTACTACCAACATTAGGATCGCCTTCAAGAGTGGAAGGAGTTTCCCATAAACTCACCCAGAAAACTTGTCACGGATCATCTTGACATTGACCTGCTCGCCCATCTGGAACCACAGGTTGCGGATGAAGTTCTCATCGATCCAAGGCTCAAGCTCGCCCATCCTGAACCGTGGTCAGCAAAAAAGAGCACACATCTTTTCGAATATGCGCATAAGCGCGATGATCGAGGCCAAGCGTACCAGAGAGTGGTCTTTCCATCATTGCCTTGCTGAGCCACGGGAGCGGCCGAGGGCTCGCCGGGGGCAGGACCCTGGAAAGAGCCAGTGGTGGGGTCAGCCTGGCCGGTCATGGTGGTATCCGCAGTAGCCGGAGCGCCTGAAGCAGCAGCAGCAGCGTCGGCCGACGGGTGCTGGTTTTGGAAAGAGTCAAAGTTTTGGAAAGACATGTTGACTAAACTCCGACGGTCGTAAAGATAGGAATCACGTTAACGTTATCTGGAAACATAGCAATTAGTACTAACGAGAATCGCGTAAATAGCTTCCATCGAATGTGATGATGGCGTGAGGGCGCAGAAGTGGGAGAAAGGTCGAGTTGGCGACTTTACGTACCTCGAAACTGAAGTTCAAAGCACCAAATCTTTCTATCCCGAAAACGGCTCGTTCAACCGAAAATTCGTTGGGAGTCGTTAAGGAGAGAACAGCGTACGCTCGTTTATATTCGAAAGAAAACTAATTCGCTCCCTGTCACGAATACACAAGCAGTTGTTAGTAAAATGAGGATTTAGGAGTCGAGATAGAATTGACGCAATGATGGATAACAGTTCAGAAAATCACAACAGGAGTGCGATTGAACCAATCATTTGACGAGCGCCTTCAAAGTGAGGCTGGAGATCGCAGAATTTGAGAAACGAGCGCTGAGTGATTGAAGTTGAAGTATAGATGAGGCAGATACCGGCGATCGATCCCCAAAGCATGTCATTCAATGTTGAGGCACGAATCCCCGTTATTCGACTTAGCGCAGCGCTCTTCACTGATTCACTAATGCCAAGACGAAAATTGCAGCGACTGAAGCTCCAAAAGTGACGGAAAAGATGGAATGCTGATTTGCTAAGCGAAGCGACCGAAACAGAACCGATTGAGTATTGTGAAGCGTGAAGTAGCGTCTCCGCCGGGTTGCGGCCGCTTTCGTCAAGGTTGGTTCAAGTTCACTCCGGTTGCGACCGTCCCCGCCAATTCAGACAGAAGGTTTTCCGTAGGACCAAAAGCCATAACAATGGATTGTATATTTGACAAAGACGAAGATACGATCGAAAGACGTTATGAGTTGGTCCGACTGTCCGACATCATCGGGCTCCTCTCTGTCAAGGCGAAAAAAAAACGCGCAGGTGATGGGCGGCGCCAACGGACACTCTTAGACGAACCTCGTGACCCCCGCGCGGTATTCAAGAGTGACGGCGAGGGAATTGAGCCGTGAAAGAATGTAGACCCCAGAGCAGAAAGTCTGAACTTCAAAGGTGCACCACCGCTTTTGAACAGTAGGGATGGTATATGAGAGGGAAGAGGGCCCGATAGGGACCGTGCGGGGCGACGTAATGCGCAAAGAAAATTCATTATGGCTTACCAGGTATATCAAATAGAAGCGCCTTTAAACTTGACTTCTTTTCGCAGAGGCAAAAAAGAAAATAAGATATGCGATCGATTGGCGTGGCGCGAAGGCGAGACTACTCGTTTAAGACAACAACGAGATGAGAGACACCAAGGACGATGAAGACCAGCGAAGTGGAGAAGTAAAAAGTGAAGAAAAAAGTGAAAAAGGCACAAGAAGAGGTAACAGAACTATCGCAAACCGACTCCGTCTTTTCCGACAAGAACAAGAAACAGGAGAAGGAAGGAGAGAGATTACGAAGAAAAGAGAAGAGGAGGGGTAGAAGAGTCAGATATTCTTCAGACGATGAAGGAGGGGAGAAGAGGGAAAAGAAGAGGGAAAGGGAAAATTGGGAAGAATTCCTGGAGATAATAATTACAACCAACCAACCAACCAACCTAACACAGGCAGGTAGGGCAGACCCGAAAGTACCTAGACGCAGAGAATAGCTTACTTAGACGAACGGACAAACGAAACAAGATTCAAAGAATAATAATTTAGGTATGTGTAGTTAATAAAGTAATAAAAATAATACCCTACCTTACAGGCTTGAACACCATGGTGGCCTGCCTGGAGGAGAGAATTGGAAAGAGATGAGGGGCGCATCATCTTACAGTACCAATAATGCCAGGTGTGGGACAGCATTTTGCCGAATCTTTTCTCGCTTTCTTTCAAAACTGACAATACTAAAAAATAACCAAAAAAAAAAAAAAAGAGATCATTCTAAATTACGATGCTATTTTCCTAGTAGTAGCATTTATTTTGCCAACCTAGGCTCCTCGTCTATGTCTTTGTTAACCACTCAATGCCAACATAGATAGGGTTTGTGGCTCAGGCGTTCAGGCTTTCAAGCGTAATAATGTAGATACCTGCCCAGGATAGTCCTAGCCTCCTACAGTCCTACCTTTAGGGCCCTGCCGCTCTAGGCTGTAGCCTGTAGGTGTCTATCTAGGTAGCAGGTACAGTCTAGCGCACTTCGTAGATCTGAATTTCACGGTGGGATCGCGGCCTTACTGGGTTTTACCACAGTCGCTTACATATGGCGTAAAGTGCATACCAAAATTCAGGTACCTACCTCACTCGGACTGTGCGACCACCTACAGGTACTATGTCCCTCATCTAGCGATGCCCTGATCATGATGCCTAATACTCTTCCACTCGGTAGATGGATAGCTCGGCTATGCGACAGTATATCTTGGGATACAAGGACGCATCCAGATCAGAATGAACAGTTCTAGTGACGGTCCATTCCACAATATCTTTGGTCAAGACCTCGGCCAGTAACCTTTGGTCAGGTAAACTGCTAAATAATTCGTTAGGTACACTACACTAATGATATCATTGGTTGAATCTGGATAGGAGGTTTGTTTAGTCTACAGATAAAATTCTCCAGCTCAAGGCTTAGGGAACTCAAGACGACCTACCGACTTAGAGTAGTTCATCCAGGCTGTAGATGAAGATCAAGCGATATGACGAATATCATCTACAATTGAGACATCCGTCCTTACTTTCACTTCAAGTTGTAGCAAGCACTGTACAGTAATATTACAGACTGGTCCAGATTCAAGGTAATATTAATAATGCTGCTGCACAGAATCTGCAAGGATCTGAACCAATGCACATGCAGTCTGGGGCTAAGGAACCCCAAAAGGTTTTTTTTCATCTTGTTCTTGCACTCTGACTCGTCGAGGTCCCATCCGCGTCCATGGATCTTATCGTCATAAGTGTTGGTTTTTATGGCTCCGCCTCTGTCTCGGTCATTCGAACGGGTTGAAGAGCTTGAGGAAATTTTGCAGATCGGTTAGATACCGTTCGCAGCCACACCAGTCATGGCTTGGGATTAGATTTCCTTGACTCCGCCTACAGTGTAGAAGCGGAAAGGTGGACTCAGCTTGGAAGTGTAGGTACCAATCAGTGTCAAAGATTCTTATGTCTTTTGTACAAGTCAGTCACGGCTGAACATCTTTAGGCTCTAAGAACTCGAGGACAAGGAATGTGGCCTTAGCAAACTCTTTCAGCCATGAGTTTCTGGCCAGGACCGATACCCGAAGAGAGAGAATGAGGTCTTTGAACTTTGAAAGCTGAAAAAGGACCCACTTCTATGCCCCAGAGCCATGGTCGATGGTTTCATTATTACCTTATGTGTACGGCACCGGAGCTGTCTGTCAATACATATATTAAGAAGCAAGGTAAATCCATTGATAACTGTAGTTCCTACCAAGAGGCATAGGCATAGTAGTGTCTAAGCCAGCAACCAGCAGGCAGCGCCCTATCCACGCCTGACAGTAGGTATCTTTGAGATACTTACTGTACAACTTTTTCAGGTCCAACCTACGTGAAAACAGTGAGGGAAGGAAGCCAGCTGAACTCCACCAACAACCACATCCATGAAATAATTGGAGACTTTGGTATGATTGTATCATTGGCTGGAGCCTGCAGTCCAACATTGCCTTGGTTAAGCTACCTGAACAGTAAAATTTCGGTATGCGTTCTGGTTTCCTTGTACGGCCTAGCCTTCTGGGCACTGTAAGGTACGCGTCCAGCCAAAGAAGTAGAGATTGGCGTTCTTTGGAGTTACAGACTTCAGCCTCATGAGTTTCCAGTACAAGGATTCATAGTCCTGCATATCTGTGCTCCGCAATTGATATTAGTATTTAGTAGTATGATTAGTATCAAATCCCAAGCCGTGTCGTAACTCGGTTCTTTGACATTCGAGAAGCCTTCTCAATTCTTACTTCGTCGCACGCGTACGCGACGCGACCCCTGTCAGTTCAGGATTGATACATACGCGATGGCCTCTCCGGCTTTTAATTGAACACCACAAATATCAATGTCATGTAGCAGTAGGGACTTGAACATGAGTAAGGGACATTACACAAGCACAGCATTCGGCTTCGAATTCCGTTCAAACTGTGGTGGATGCATGACATCCCTACTTCTAAGATTGTCGTCCTTGCAGACTGTACCGACCACTGCCTTACTGAGCCGTGAGCATCACCCCGTACGGAGGGTTGAGTTTGACATTCAGAGAACGTTCATGGCATAGCTTATTCTTCCATTCTCAATGGAAAAATCAACTCTGAAGTCACCTGTGACATTGAGCATCCTTTCCCATGCCACAATTGCGTTAGATAACTCGTACTAAGTCTGTAGATAGTGGGTGGAATACCAATTTCGTACCCCAGGATGCAAGGCCCCTTGCAGATATTTCGACCCTCAACTCATGCAAATGCCCACCTGGTCTTGGATGCGTCTGTCCGTAACCTAGGTATGCGTTCCGTACCAGCCTACCTAAGGTACCTTACACATGGAACATTAGGTACTAAGGTATGTATTGTCATAATTTAAGCTGCCTCAGGTTTGCTTCTTGGACGCACTGCCAACTTGTCACAGCTTCCAAGGATTTTGTCTACATATTATACGGACTCCGACTCAGGCAAAAGTCATCGTGCTCCTCAGGGCCATCTTTCATCCGACAGATCATCCATCCAAAGCACATTTGTAATGTAATAATCGAGCCATGGGACGGATACACTACAATGTTGTCCAACAAGCCGACACTTAATCAGTCATCACACCACCCAACAATGACACCAGAAAGATAGAATATACTGATGGGATTTAAAATATCAACCTCGAGTATTCCTTGCTCTAGGGACAGTCGAATATACTCTCATAACAGCTGGAACGCTTTGAAACGGTTTATAGAAGGTGTCCTGCCTTTCTCAACCAACCATACTGAAACTTTCAAATCTCGCTTTGTTCACGAAGTGGGGGGTGGTCTTGTCCACTCTCCTAGAAAACTCTTTTCGTTGCTGGCACCAGCTCCATCAAGTGTTTGGTACGCGATTTCCTTGAATCATGGGAGAACAGCGGTAGCGACTGAGCTAAGAAAAGGAAGAAAGCGGATTGCGCCGGCTTGTGTCGATAGCGAGCGTTGTTTAGCGTAGCTTATCAGATTCAACCGAGTACATTCCCAAAAACGAGCACTCACTGGGCCAGGCGACCCCAGGTTGAATTGGACATATTGAGACCAGTCTACTAATTACTAATTCGAATTCTGTCTAGAAAAGCGAGTGCAATATCTTTCAATTCACCTATGCTTCTTTCGACTCACCAGCTGCAAAATTACTATCGCAGAACTCGCCCGCTTTCCCCAATTCATCCCCGAGCAGTTCAATCGTCCTCTCGTAGACCTTGGCAGTTTCCATCTCCCACCTCCCAATACTTTCGTACTCTTCCGTACCATAAGCACCATCCTCATCCTCATCTTCATCATCACTCGAGTTCTCGTCGTCGTCGTCGTCCTCCCCCTCTTTGGACTTGTCATTCTCCCTGGCTTCCACAACAGCAACCCGACATGTCTCTGCAATACTCTTAATCCGCACTTTCTCCGTCATGGAGACGAGGTTCCGGTTAGTTTCGAACCCAGACAGCGGAGCCCCGGACTCAACATCTTCCCCAAGCAGCAGAGAAGCAAAGACTGAGTCCAGCTTTCTCAATAGGCGGAAAGCCGGCTTGGGCGAGAACGGAAAATCCGGGAGATACGAGTTGACCAACACAGCCAGAGATATCATGTACGGTATTTGCAGCGATGCTGGGAAACCGTCAGTTGAAACTTCGTTTTATTCGATCATTTCGACAAAGACATACGTGTTCCGCTAACCCAGAGAACATCAATGAGTCCTTCGATATCCTTCGCTACTTCCTGGAAGCTCTCGTAGCCTCTTTCCGGGTCTTGCTGTGACTGGTCGTCGTATGTGCTGCTGAACTTCTTGGCGTGCCGCCGATTGATTTTCAAAAGTTGCGTGTCAATATGATTGATGACGGTCGTCTCTTTCATCGACCCTGCCTTGAGGGGATGGGTCCTTGGCTTTGGGAGCACGGGAGTCGCTGTTGAGCTCCACATAGATGACGGTGCAGGTGATGGAATAGATGGCTGCATGAAGCCCCCTGCCCCAGGGCCATCAGCTGCGGTTGATGCCATTGACGGTGATGTTTTGAGTAGGCTATAATAACACTCCAACTCTCGCGAATAGTTTATATTGAATGCTGTAGTTCTGAACAATGGTAGGCTCAAGGTGCAAGCTTCAATATATGTCCTCGTTCCTCGGGGCTGATATTCCGTTCAACCACGTATATGACTCAACCAGAAATACGATACGCCACTCTCATTATTCTCGTTTAAATTGGACAGTCCGTAGCTCACAAGCGAAAGTACGTAGCTGGCGATAATGCTTCAGACACCTTTGATCGGTCATATGATGTTGGGTTGAAGATGTCATTGCCAAGCCTTTCTGTTCAACTGGTCTGTGCGCAACTCCCATGTGGCTGGCTTATCATGTCTACATGGGATGAGAAAGACGGCAGGGTCTGAGTCGCTCGGTCTCAAAACAAGGGTGGATAGGTATCTATAGTAAGGCTTGTATAGGAGCAAGGATGAAGCAGCCCAGTACGAAATAATCTTCAACAATCGCCGGCATGGTGGATCCCGCGTTGTATTTCTTCTCGAACGTCCTAAGGTATCTAATATTTACCAGAAAAGCCTCAAGAATGTATACATCTATCCGGATAAAACGCGTTAGCATACTGTGATGGATGTGCCGAGGAAGAAGGCCAATATGGAGAAAAGGCTCCATTCTTCAGAGGTGAGAAGATTTCATTTATCGCTGGTTTTCGAAGGCATTGCATGACATCGAAATGAGTCTTGCTACTCTGGCCCCAGCGTGCTCATCATTGAATCGGGCAAGCGGAAAATGAAAGAATCGGAGAAGAATTGACTCACATGTACTCAATAACCTTCAGTCCTTTACCCTCTCTATCTTGCGAATGAAAACTTTTCGGGCCCAACCGTCCTAAACGCCATGCTAAACGAGATATTTTGTTGAACATATTGAACAGGGGAAATCACTCAGGCTGCAGAGTAGTCAGTCAAAAGGTACCAGAATACGAGCGAGGGAAATGACTCACTCTAATCTTTCCCTTGCGTCTCTTCATTTCTTCCAATTTCTTCCGGTCCTCATCAAACTTCTTCAGCAACTGGTTCTGTCTCTCCTTCCTCTTCTCACGCGACTGGAACCGGTAGAAGTCCTCCAGGCCCTCCTGCTTCTTCTTCTGCTTCTCAACCAGTGCCCGAGCCTCTTCTTCATGCGCAATAGACGTAAGCTTCGGCCCACTCGTGACTGTAATGAACCCATCCTCATCCGGCTCCTGAGCCCTGCGAGCCTCCTCACGCTTACGAGCCTCCGCAACCTGCGTAAACACAGTCATGAAGTCGTTCACCGTGCGAAGCAGGTCAGCCCGATTCGGGTAGCAGGCCTGACTGTGGTTGAGATACCGCTGGAGCCCCAGCGCAGGTAATCTATCCTCGATGCCTTCTCCCCAAACAATCTTCGCGCCCTTCTTTGCGGCCTTGGTCGCAGCTTTCAGACTGGCTTCCATGCTCGACTTGTCCGCGAAGACTACTACGGCGTGAGCACCGCTTTTTTGCAATTCTCTGTCCCATGTTGATGGTAACGCAATCTCGTCGGGTTGGTCCTGCAGTTCGTCTACCGTAACCCTCTTCCGCTTCCTGCTTTTCGAGACGCTTCCCTGTGTAATGGACACGGAACCTTTCTTCGTCGGAACTCCCTCGAAATGAACTTTTTCGACTCGACCCGCGGACAGCTGTGTACCGAACAAGTGGCGCAGATGTAGCTCGGTTGTGTCTATCGGCACATTGACGACAAAAAGAGAACGGGGAGAATCGGCGTCGGGAATGCGAGGCTCGTGAGGCCGGAGGTAGAGGTAATGTGTTGCAGGCTTTGGAAACGCTCGTGATTCGGGGAGTTGAACAGGCAGGATTGCGTAACCTGCTATTTCAAGAGACTGCTTCTTCATTTTGGTAGTCTGATAAAGATGGGCGACCGGCTGTCGCTACAAACGAGATAATTGCGCGGCGAAGAAATGCCTTCTTTTTGGTTACTGAGAAGTTTTGCTCTAGCGGAAAATTAAAAATAATTTTGGAAGGCGGAGACTAGGCGGAGTACCATGCAGGATCGACAACCCATAACTACATTGGAATTGCACATGGTAGATCCACTCGAACAAATATACCTAGGATGTCTCATAATAATCTAACGTCTGATCTCATACATGGCTTTGCTTTAAACTCCGGAAATCAACAATATTTTTAACAAGCTTCTGCCTTCCATCTCAATTGCCGCTCTCCCTCGCTGGGCGTGATATCCCGCATTGTAATCGTATCATCTTTTCTCCTATGCATTGAGGCCACCACTCTCAGATTTTAGACCTTGTCTGGATCATTAATACCACCGTTGGTAATCACATAGGTCGCCTCTCGCTCAGGGCAGTCTTTAGACGGTCAGGCCAGCTCTGTTGAAAGCGTCGGAAGAGACAAACCTGGAGAGTCCTGTATCTTTGCCACACGTTCTTCACCACGACCCTTGCGAAGGAGGACTCGTGTTGTGGATGCATGCGCAAGGACATGACCACCAACAGGCTTACGGCCATCAGCTCCCGCAAATAGAGCACTGGCGCCGGGGTCACTTTGGACTTGGTTTGTCTACAGATTGATGTGAGACTTGGTTCGCTGCAAAGAGGAAGTAAACATACCATCAAGACACAGACGTTGAACTCTGAGAGAGAAAATATCTGGATTAGTTCTGTAAAGTATCGTGCAGGATATTGGCAACTACAAACCTTCAGCCATATGTGCAAGTCTCATCAAGAACTGGTTCAGCTTTTGCTGACGGTCCGCGAGTTCTCCTCGTCCGCAGTAATCCACTCGGAAGCAGTTCATGATACTGTCGATTATTAACAATCTGTACTCGCCTCCAGCGAATTCTCTGCTCAGAGTATTGAGTAGTTCCAGCTGATGCTCGCTGTTCAGAGCTCGAGCGTAAGCAATATTTTCCTGAGCAGAATCGGGATCGACGCCAAATCTCTCTGCGATCTGAGCGATGCGCTCTGGTCTGAAGGTGCCTTCAGTGTCGATATAGGCGACCTTACCATCCGCACCACCCATCTCCTTAGGAAGCTGGGCGACG
This sequence comes from Aspergillus viridinutans, assembly GCF_018404265.1. Taxonomy (NCBI): domain Eukaryota; kingdom Fungi; phylum Ascomycota; class Eurotiomycetes; order Eurotiales; family Aspergillaceae; genus Aspergillus; species Aspergillus viridinutans. The sequence goes on along the minus strand of NW_025091222.1, from coordinate 1,039,802 downwards.
ACAGACATTGTGTGAGACAGTTGCGTTTTACCGCAACGGAATTCTCCAAAGACTTCACTGATACTCATACTCTGGAAACCACTAGGGAGAAGTCAGAGAGGTGCAAGTCCGGTACAATCCCGGTAACTCACCCTCCGAGAATTGAATCAAACTGCTTGCTTCCCGTTGAGATCTTGACCACTCGCTTGCGTTGATGACTTAACTCCATAGCAGTTATGAAACCCGATGCAGCTGGCTAAGCAATGTCAGACGAGCTTCTCACTGTGACTCTCAGTGCAGGAAGCTTTATAGTAGTCCTTACCAAGCATTTTTGTATAGCCTCCTTGATCTTCTCGACCTTGACCTCGCTGAAACCCTTTATCTTAAGAAGCGTCTTCCGGGTGGCACCGTGAACCGACTTTGAAGAGAGTGAGTTCATATGAGGACAACACAACAGCATAGACGAAGCAGAGGTGGGGGGGGGGGGGCATTACAGCAACAGTATAGAAACCATTTGCCTTGAGCTTAGTGATATCTGCAGCGCCAATACCTTCAAGCACAGTCAGCTCGAGCGGGAATGTGCACCGGTGGGACAAGGTGTACCATGAGCCTGAATGCTGTCGATATCGACGATAAAGGCCTGGAGTGACTAAGAGTTAACCGTCTGTTGAGACCTAGCACATCGGTCGCATATAACACGACCTGGTTTCAGCAAGCAAGACAGGAAAAGGGAAGGAGACTCTACATCGTCGTTAAACTCATCCCCTGATTCCGATTCAGGCATGATGACTTGTCAAGTGCTCCTAATGGCTACTTAGAAGAAGATAATGATAGGATGATAACACCAACGATATATAGTAGGATTAGCAGGAGAGTGTGGAAGAGATCTGGCATAGGACTAGGAGGAAGCAGAAGACGCGAAGCAGACCGGTTGTCACGGGGTCTGGCCGTAACAGGAAACCGGCCTACAAGAGCAGAACAAACTCAATACAGAGCAGCCAAGTCTCAAATAGTACTAATGATGAAAGTAAAGACGAGCAGAGCACGGAGTAGATCATCCTCAAGACTTGAGGCTGCAGTGGGAGTGGAGGAGTCGTCCAAGGCCAACGCAGAGTAAAGACTCCTCGTAAAGACGTACCATAGCAGGAAGAGCAGCACTTCGGTGAAGTTGAAGTTTCATCTGTTAATTGATTCTGGATTTTTCTTCTTTCGGCTATCCATCTGGATAAGCATAAGAGAGGCAGTAAGTACGAGCAGATGAGGTCGCCACACCGCGCCAGGGACCTTGTCTTTCACAATCTTCAGCACATTAAAAATCGTCCGTACCATCTTGTCAACCCTTCTTATACATATCAACACGCTCACTCCGGTCCACCAATGTCTCTCCGGCGCTCAATTACCTTTCGCCTCGCCTCGTCTCCTTCTTTCCTTGCCGCACCATATGATTCAAATGAGAAAGATACCCGTGGAGAACAATAGACGCCAATCATGAGAATCTTGAGCCATGCGTAGGATCCAAGTCGTCAGGAACCTAGGGACATCGTGAAACTTTTGTTCGTCGTATACATAATAGTGATAAAAAAGGCCGGTGCTGAGAAACCTGAAATCGGGGGCATAATATATGCAATGGAAGAAACGTGAGAGGAAAAGAAAGGAGATATCAAGACCGAGTTCCGCAAAACCCTAATACAAAAAGGAGGAGTAAAAATGGGATTCCCTTACAGCGGGATTCGTAGACGAGATAAAGGTGTTCGTTTAAGCGACAGCGGCGGTGGGAGCAGGGGCCGGAACAGGTGCAGCTTCGGCGCTGACCTCAGCGGCGGCAGTGGCAGCGGCAGGAGCGGGGGCAGCGGCAGCAGGAGCAGTAGCCGACTCAGCAGGCTGCTGGTTAGCAGCCTCGTTGTTAGGGCAATCGCGAGAGATGTGGCCGGCCTGAGAGCACTTGTAGCAGACCTTGCCAGTAGAGCTCAGGGGACCGCCGTTGGGGGCGGTGCAGTCACGGGAGATGTGACCCTTCAGAGTGTCAGCTACCGCCTTGATCAAAGAGACCATGCATGTGAGAGCACTTACAAGCTTGCCGCAAGCATAGCACTTCATAGCGTGAGCTTGGCAGTCACGAGCGAAGTGGTTGGGACCACCACACTTGTAGCAAGTAGCGGCACGAGGGTAACCACCATATCCACCGCGGAATCCACCGTTAAATCCCCCGCGAGGAGCACCGACACCACGACCGGCACCAGAAGCAGGAGCGGGGCAGTTGCGCTGGAGCACCATCTAAATCAGCCGAATTCAAAAGGTAGAAGAGAGAGAGTATGGCCGACAGCGACGTACAGCGAGATGGCCGGGTTGGTTGCAGTTGTAGCAGCGGCCGTTAGCTCCACCGTTGAGACGCAAAGTAGGACAATCGGCCTGAACGTGGCCTAGCCCCTGGCAGTTGTAGCACTGCTTAGCTATTATCGATGAGTCAACATCCTTGCGCTTTCCAAAGCCTGAGATTGGACGATCTTACTCTCGGTAGTACGAGGACGCGGGCAGCTGCTGGACTCATGTCCTATGGTTTGGGGTCAGACATATGGTTCGGGGGCAGGTAGCACGCAAGGTACATACCAGGTTGCTTGCCTAATTGACAGGGATTGACACATTAGCAAGGTATTCTGAAATACGCCCTCCTTAATTCAAACCACTTACAGTTGTAGCAGAGACGCTCGGACGAGGAGCAGACCTCTACGTCAGTCAGCGACAGTCGTCCTAGTCCAAAATTCTTCCCTCCGGCTTTGCACTAACCAGCGTAGTGACCGATGTTGCCACACTTGTAGCAGGCACGACGAGACAGCAACATCTTTCCGGTAGTTTAAGCTATATAATGAATCTTCCGTCAGCTCCGCTGATGCCACTTGCAGAAACCCCACTGCTGAAGGCCTCTGTTGCGCATTGATGGTGTCCGATGTATGATGCATAGCATTTCGAAGCTTCGGAGGCAATATCAAACTTTATTGTAATAACAAAGTGCAGTGTATGCTGTCGGGACCGACTCATCGTTGTCCAATCTCTCAATATGGGATTGGCAAGTCAACGACAATGCGACACTATCTCCGAAGGGAACATAGCAGCGACGAGCCAGTCCACACACACGCCAAACAAGGACCGGGTCGCGGAAGACGATTTATCTAATAGACTCACTCTTCAGAAACCAAAAGTCTTCAATCTCCTTCTCAATAGGTCTATTTGGCTGTCAGCTTGAGAACCTTGGAGGATGCGCAGCGCTTCCAACAGCCCACTATTCCCTCGACTCAAAAAAAGTGGGCTGACAAAGAAAAAGCGACCAACACCGAATGAGAGACACACAAAAAAAGGTTTAACTCACAATGCAGCTCAAAATGAACCCTCACAGCACTCCAATCCCTCCAAACCACAAGAGGAACGAAAAGAAAGATGGAAAGAACCTTATATTCCCTGATAATGCACAAGGAGAGGTAAAAAAGGATAGTTATTGAATTGAATCAAGCGATTTAGCCAAGCAAGACAGCGACCATGCTCTTTTCGCAGGGCTTTTTCTTCTCAGGGCAAAACATGAAAATCTAGCTCCCGGGCTTTTCCGTATTGCGTAAGGTTGCAAACCCCCCGGATTGCGCACGGCCTGAGGCACACGTTCCTGATGCTCTGCCTAGCTAACGCGAGATAGAGCTTCTCTGCGCTTTTATATGGAGAAGCACTAGTATATATTTTGGTTTGTCTTATATTAATATTGAGAGGAATACCTCGCGGATACGTCTGTCAGAGTAAAGTAACTGCTTGTATTTATTTTCGGCTAAGGATTCTGAGATTACACAACTGCTGCTACTGACAAGCAGCTGCTGTTAGCGGATGTACTCCATTCCTGGGAGATTAATCGTGATGCAAAGTAGACTAGGGATATTCTCATAATGCAACCTTTGAACCGGCTAATGGAAACTGGAAAGGGATGCAAATCTCTAGGTAGGAGGCTCCTCAGCTGCCGTCAGTGATCCAGCATACCGGATAGCGTGACCCGCATATGAGCGAGAGGCTTCGGTTCTGTATATGACATACTGATACAAATGACGAAGATATACCTATCAATAACCTGACAGGAAATGATAACAAGAACATCATGGCTCTTTTATTCTTCTTTTTCAATGAAGGCTGGTGCTTTGATCTCGCGCCCTCTCAGGAATTCAAGACCCTCTCCGCCCTATAGAAATTTGCCCTAATCAGCGCAAGGATTCTTCAAAGTGACCGGAAATGAAGGGGGAAGGGAGGAACTTACATAGCTGATCAATGGAGACACTTCAACACCAACGGCATCGCCCTCAGTAATGACAGCACCTCCCGCCTTCTCAATCCAGCGCTGTCCCTGGCTCATAATATCCCGCTTGCTGGTGTCGGGGTCATCCTCACCAGTGCCTTTCGCGTTCTTCAATGGCGAAAACTCATCCTCACGACGAACCTCGATGCAAGCGAACTTTTCCAAGGGAGTCATGGGGAAGACATCGAAGACAAACTGCTCCAGCTTGATACCATTGGGCTTCTCTGGCTTGAAGAACTCGCCAGTATCCTCCTTGATGCAAGGAATCTTCTTTCTGGCAACATGGTGAGGCAGTTTGTGGGCCCAAGTTTCGATGGATTCGAAGAATTTAAAGGAGTAGTAGTGGTTGACAATGTTAGCGGCGCGGAACTTGAGCACGTCAGGCTGTTTGGGATCCTTGGCCTCCGCCGTCTCCTTGTCGATCTCAGAGTACTCGACCACATCGGGCTTGCCGTTCTTCTGCAGGATCAGACCGACCGACTCCGTAGCATTGCGCTTCCGGACTACCTTGGTAGCGACATCAACTTGTTTCGATGCGGCAAAACCAATGAACACAGGATCCGCCACCTTGACAAGGCAGTTATCGACACAGTAGGTGTGAATATGCTCAATACCCCGCTTGCGCATATCCTCTCGCACACCGGATGTAAGAAGGGCCTGGTAGATACCACCGTTTCCATCAGGAGCAACAGCGACCTATTTTCTCCCTGTCAGAAACCAACCACCGCAGCAAAACTTTAGTATGCGACTGTGAAACGTACCTTGAACTTGCTCTCCATCAAGATCTTACCCTCATTGGAGATGCATGGCAAAACACCTTGCTCAAAGATGATGACATCGCTCTTGTTCAATCCAAAGTATTTGTGCTGTTCGAAGAACTCCTCTGTGGGCTTGCGGGTAGGTCCACTGGTCATGACATACCAAGGGATGACAGCCTCTTTGCCTGAAATCTTCTGAGCAAGTAGCTGGAGCTTAGCGATCCTCTCCGCCTGGACCTGGAAAAGCGACTTGCGACTAGGAAGCCCGATGTCGAAGCAGCCCTTCGGCGCGGAGCTTCCCAGACGGGTTCCCTGTCCACCTGCCATCAGGACGACCGCAACCTTGTTACCCGCCACAAGTTTGAGCCCCTGCTCATACCATTGTTCGATATCCTTGGGATCTGAGTCGAGAATCGATGCAGTGGCGACGTCCGGCAGAGGTTCAAGCGAAGCGGGTCCATCTTCGGCTTTGGGAGGGTTCAGAGCCTTGTCGGCGAGTTCATTAATTCGGATAGGGTCGAAGTTCGATAGCTGGTGAAAGAGCTGGGACTTTTCGACGGTTTGTAATTCACCAACGAATGCGAAGACATGTCCTTGGCCTGCATCGGTGTACTTTTGTCTAAGCTGCTGCAACTCTTCAGCGGATGGTTCACGGGGAACGTTCTCTGGATGACCATGGAATCTCTCCATGAAGTTGGAGACCGTCTCTTTGATAGCTGCGGCCATATTGATGATTTGATTAAGTCCTCAAAGGGTATCAGATGAAGGGGAATGTTGAGCAGGAGAAGTAAGGAGAGAAAGAGAAAGAGAGGGGAGGGTTTGTTTCGAGGAGTGCGGGGCGTAGTTGAAACCTGAGCTGAAGCTTGGGAAGTTCGGTCTTTAACTTCTATCGACCCCTCAGTATTTCACCGTCCGCTGACCGCCAGGAAGACGAAACCATTTGATCTCCCTGCTATTATTTTTAGCTGGCATGGCCGACCCAGTCCTACGAATGATATAAATATCAGCTCCAACTGTCTCGATTCGAGCTCCCTGAATGGCTCTTTGGACCTCTGGGTCCTCCAGGGCGGGGCAAACCATCGGCAGACCCAGTTTCACCGACTAGCGGCCAATAGACAAATAATAGGAGAAAAGAAGGTTACTAGTTCTAGTGCCACACGACGTATCTACGTATGCTTTCTAAGAAGACGAGGCCCTTAGGGGTCAAGGTACAATTCCACATCGATGAGCGAGTTAATATAGGTCGGGTCAATTGATTTGATATGAAGACTAAAATTACATTCCGCGTTACGAACAAAACTCCAGACATCAAGTGCCCTCATCAATTCTTAAGATACCAGGTTGCCCTTGATGTAGGGCGACTCGTATAGGGTTTCCAATAGTTCATCTCTTTACAAAACGGACATTAGCGACGTCGCCTTTCTCGATATCGGTCATCATCGCGACGATCATGCCGCTCGTCATTGTAGGGCCTCTCACGATTTCTATCGCGATAGGAGTCTTCTCGCCGAGGACTTCGACTGTCAGATCTACCGCGGTACCGGTTCGGGTGCGAGTCCCGTCTCGGGCTACGACTGTCTTTTCTGTCCCGATATGAGCTTCTTTTGGGACTTCGACTGTCACGTCGCTCTCGAGAAGCCGGCCGTCTTTTAGCTTCACCTTTATCGAACACCATGCCATAACCATCCCGCTCGCGGACGTTGTCAGTCGCCCGATACTGCCGCTTCTTCTCAAGCTCAGCTACGCCACCGAAGCCGCCTCTCTGGCTGCGTTTAGATATGGTAGCATTTCGCCAGCTTTCTGACAGCTTTGATACCTGTAATGTCCTTATTAGAGACCGCTGTTCAAAGAGAAGTGCTCGTAATCAGACTCACACTCTGCGAAAAATCAACATGTATACGATGATCGTCGATCAGAACTCCTTGCATCTTGAAGTAAGCCTGTTCACAATCCTTCTGATTTTCGAACTCGATAAAAGCATACTGTAGACTGTCACCGGTTCGTTTATCTCGGATGACTTCGCAAGACAGAATCGGCCCGAACCGACTGAAGATCAGTTGAAGATCCTCATCTGAACTCACAGTTAGCGGCAACCCATTCTGCAAAAATGTGGGAAAGACAAATACCTTGAGTAACAGGGTTCAGCTTGCAAACGAAGAGCACATTCTCTGGAGGCTTGACCTCTGCGAATGGAAGATCACCAACCATTTCCAGCGTCAATGCTTGCGCTCTTGCCTCGCGCTCTCGCCGCAGCTTTTCCATCGCCTCCTCATCCATGTTGTCATCCAGAGCCTCATCATCAGCAATCCTTACAGTCGCTAGTTGTGCTTTTGAAGGCAGAGGACTTTCAGCTGGCACCACTAAGCCAGGAGGATCATCGTAAGGGTCATCGAGGATGACTGTATGGCGGATACGGATATCTTTCAGCGGGCGACCTCGGTCGTCAATAAAGGCTCCGTTGATCTTTTCAAGCACATCGAAGCCCTCCACAACTTTCCCGAAGATCGCTGCTTTCCCATCCAGATAGTCGAGGTTGTCCCCAAGCGTGACTATGAATTGACTGGCAGCGAGGCGCTCGTCGGGATCGTGCGAGGAAGGCACTGTTGCCATACTGACAGTTCCGCGCTCGGTGTGTTTCAGCTTCGGCGACAGCTTCAAGGGAAATGTTCTCTTGACGGGCCTTTCCAACAAGCCCCATATCGACGACCCGCCATCGCTCTCCGGGGAATCGGGACCGAGAGGGTCACCAGTCTGGAAGGTGAAATTTTTCTGAACGCTATGAACTGGCGAGAAATTGTAATATTTGACTTTGCATAGCTTCAGGAAGCTATATCGGCAGAAAATGGATTGCTTAGTTTCTAGTTCAGCCACTCGACATTGTAACAAGTAACAGGCACAGACCAAGGAAATCACCGCAAACAAGGAATGGGAGTGTTGGGACGACCTACTTTTCACACGCCTTAGGAGACTCATCAACCAGAAGGTCAATGACAATATCGCCAAGAGACGTCTCCAAAAGTACGCTCATGATGTTCTACTAGCGACTGCAGTCGATGTCGCAAAGATCGACGATGCGCTCGCTCGCTCGGCAGGTAGCTGGAAAAGGAAACGGTGTAGAAGATTCGTACGAAAACCAGATAGAACTGACAAGGATATGGTTGATAGCTGGCGCAGATGAATAAGTTAAAGGCTGAAGTATCAAAGTCGGTGTGGGAGAGCGACTGAAAATAGAGACGGGTAGGTAGAATGAGTGACGAGTTGGAGGTGATTTGCAGGGCGCGTGTGAAGCTAAGGTGAGGTGACTTTCGCGGCCGACCCGCCCCCGAAGAAAGTCAATCCATACCACATACCTTGCGCCGATCCCTCAAGCTACTGTCCATCTACCACACACCACACATTAATGTCTATCACCCGGGGATGGGACCTTGTCGCCATTTGGCGATCATTGTAGCAATCCTAGTTCTTCACGATCGATGAGAGGTCGATGGAGGCTTTGACTGTCATACACGCCATGGGAACGAATCCTCTCTCCCCGTCAATAAGGATCGACCGTTTCGAGGTGCTTGCACATTCGGAGGCCCCATCCGGTGCCTTCTTGTGTAACCCATTCCCTATCTGAATCGGCGGCATATCATCGAGGGTTCCCCGCTGGACGGGAAAGTCCTCGGATATTCAGATTAACTTGCTGGTCAGAGACAGTCACTGTTTGCTGCTGCAACTAATTCAGTACTGTCAATCCAGATGGCTTGGAGACGCAGTCGTTTGGCTCCAACCGGGGTTATTCATTGACAGGAAATCTAGTTAGAAATGACACCCCAATCCTATGATGGAATTGTCATTATTCTTCAGGTTACAATCTCTAAAGCCAATGCTGAAGTACCACTCTGCTCTGCTTCTTTGCGGTGCGAGTTTCACAGCAGAGGCGTTGAAAAAGAAGGAATGACAGCGGGATGGCCTGTAGTACTAGATCCTACAGCGTCAACGAGTCGCTCCCTGAAATAGGAAAAGCAGCAATGGCAGGATGCTCGTTTTCAAAAAGCACGTGGATGTTGCTGGACCTACTCCTACTTTTGGACAGGCTGTGACTAATTTTTGAGAGCGGAACAAAGGAGCTATGAAGAAGTTTCACTAACTTCTGTCATCTTGTGGCTGGTCCCAATCCCAACAGCGGTCAATTTTGACCTGATTTTCTACAGGAGACAATGCACAAGCTTTTCGCATTTTCCATTTGATTCTAATTCTAACGTCCTGAAATGAAGTCACTTTACCCGACCACGTCGCATTGGCGAATGAACTGCCGGTGCAGCATCTGCAAGCCGAACCTACTTGAGCATGGTTCTGTTCGGTCAATCGGATTGAAGGAAAGAAAACACTAAATAAAAGCAAGCCAGGGCAAACATTCTGTTGTTGGAGGCTGAATCCCAAAATGGCAATCAAGACTATTGGCTTTTTGAGAAGTGGTCTATTGGGACTTTTGCTATACTAACATGATCTCAGGTTGAGACAGTTCCAGTTAAGGGATGGATTGCACTGCAAAACTCTGTGCATGTGGGTTGCCAGCCAGGTATTAGCAGGCTGTGCCAGTCTGAGAAGATACCGTCTTCCATGAACCCCTGAACTTCGTGCATACTAAATTGTCCCGTGGCCCCACGCCCCTGCTATTTTCTTGTTTGACCAGAAGCCCAGTTTTGCATAATCATTTTGTGATTTGTTATTGTGTTCTGGATTCTCTGGCGGTCTAAGAACCCTGTCCCCTCTTTCTTGTTTCCTTTGACTCCGTTTCTTGATTTCGACCTGTCCAGTGTTCGAGAAGGACTTGCAGACATAAGGGGACTACTCAGCCACTGCTAGGTAATCATACAGTGCCACTGATTTGGAAATCATGCCAAGTCTGCCTTTCCTGCCAAGTGTCGCTTCCTGATCCATTCAGTCATGGTCTTGAGCTCCTATTAGCCTTGTGCGGCTCGATCATGTTGATGCATGCCTCAGCATTGGTCCGAACCAAGCTGCGTGTCTAGGAATCGAGCTATCCGAGACATCAAACTGAGCTCCTTAAGACTATGCGTTTGCGTGTAGCGCGAGTCTGTAAGGCAACCATTTCCACATCTGCAAAGACATTCATATCCGTTCAAGTGAATGCTCGCGACTGCAGCCATTCTTGACACTTGACTCAGATTAGACACTGATGTCAAAAGTACTGGCAGAGTTTTGACCTCCTAGAATATGTTTGTTTGATGCTAATGACTGGCAAAGCCTGGCCAATAGGCTTTCCAACCAGCAACTATCTCAACGGGCAAACATGCTTCTTTATTCTTTCTTCCAGCTCGGGAGACTAGATAGATACTGCTCTTTGGAGTTCATGCCATCGTAATCCGCGGCTGTCCGCTCTGCAACAACCTGAGTGCTCATCTTGATTTGGCATATCACTTTATATGCGCTTGGAGAGAGGAAGTACATAGTCTTCCTGAGACAAGGCTCCTGGAGGTGAAGACTACGGTGGAGCTTCTTGTTCTTTGTTGGTGGCAATTGATTGGGGATCTTGGGCAGAGAGCTCCAAGTCCTCCAGCCCAGAGTACTAGGGCCTTCTGTGGTTACCATCAGGTCATGTTCGTCTCGTGCAACGTTACTCTGTGAAACAGAACCTCTAAAACGCCTTTGATTCTGTCTGTCTGGTCTTCTATCAGCGACCTTCTGGGGAGTCCAATCTACTTGACGTTAGTAAATGCAACACGGGACAATGCATATGCTCTCCTGGTACAACAAAAGACTGAAGATTCAGGTATCAAACTGACCATCCTCCTGGCCTAGACACTGAGAACACTTGAGGTAAGCTTATGACTGATCTATACTTCCCCTTCGAATGGTCCAGTCAGAAGGTGTGGGAATAAGAGCCCAAGATATTTTTTTTGTTCGAAAAAAAGAAAAAGAAAAAAGAAGGAAACCCCCGACATTCATACAAATTATGGCCCACACATTGACTTAAATCAGACCTTGATTCCGATTGATGGACACCCCCCCCTCTCATCTTTCCCCGGTCCCTTTTCCAGTTTCTACCTGAGGCAGACGGAACATGCTGGACACAATCATCCCTAATTCAAAGACCTCCAAGTTCCCAGCTAACTTTTGAGAGAAGCCGTTCCGACCCCCCTCGGACCTGACTTGACTTGAATGTGTGAGTCTCAGACTCAGGAACAATCCAACACTAATCGGTGAAGTCATGGCCCATCCTTACTACCCCTCTGGGGATGAGGTTGGTCTCGATCAGCAATCCAGACATGAGGCTCATTCAATATCACCATCAACTGGACCCGATGGCCAACAGGAGATGGTGGAGAGAGGCACGAGTTCCGTGAGTCCTGCTCTAGAGATCGACGGCAGAAGTCGGAACTCTACCAGGCGCCGTATCCAAGTCGCAGTAAGTAGCGTATAATTTTGGTAGCCTTTGAACAGAAAGAGGAAAACATTTCCTGACACTCGCAGTGCAATCGATGTCGCAAAAGGAAGATCAAATGCAGCGGGGATATTGGTGACGGACAAGGATGTTCGAACTGCCGGGCCTCTGGCAATACGAATTGCCAGTTCTTAAGGGTAAGATAACACTAGCCTACCTGAGGGATAGGTTCTCACCGAGATTGGCGAGCTGATAATTGCAAGGTCAATTCATCAATGCTCCAGACGAAAGATTCCGGGTGGCAGCCTGCGCTAAATGCTAGGGTTTCTTCCCCCCAAAGACTAGGAGTTTATGCACATATGGTCCAAAAGTCTGGACTAGTATCAACGAACTCCCTCGGTGTGCGGCTTGGGTCCTTCTCACGGCCATCTGGTTACGATCTAGGGACCTTCAACCCTCAGCATCCACCTAGTCGACAGCCTTTCAGTCTTGATCATACGGCGAACTTCGAGAATGAGCCGACTGCATACAATCCTCAGTCATCATACATGTTCCCCAGCTCGCACCAAGGTATTCTGCCTGACTATTGCGGCCTTGCATGGAACACCAAGGCATGGAATTCTAACGTCCAGGTCAACAACGCCCAGAGCGGAGCAGCATTTCCTACCCAAGATGCAGAGAACACCTTTACCTCATCCTCATATCCCTTCTTGTTCTCAGGTCAAGAAACTCAATCGACTGACGTTCCAATGACATGCATGCCGTCAGATGGACAAGACGCCGATCGGACATTACCAAAAGCATCCGGCCGCAGCCAGCTCCAGATGGGTATGTTTTCTCCAAGCGCGACTCCTGAAGCCATGTCAGGATTGCTGTTATCCCCGGAATATAGATATGGACATCATCTAGCCACAAGAGCCTCCATGTCGAGTAGTGGCCTTCCGAGCATGCAGCTTAGCTCGAACGGGAACTTTGGTGGTAACTCCCTGAATCAGACAAGGAAGGCGAGTCAGTCAAGTGCACCGGACATAATGTTCGATTATCTGCCCATTACATCGGTCGGAACGCCCTCACACCTTGGCCCCTCTACTGGTACAGCACTCAATACGTTCGAGACGCTTGATTCAACCGATGGCTTCCGAGCGAGCACCCAAGGCCGACCAACAAGATCATTTTCCCGGGACAACGGACGTTTCGTATCTATGATGGGCTGTGGCCCAGATACCTACGGATATAGCAGCAGTGAAAAGAGCAAGAACCGGTCTGAGACGGGTGATACCGGATCCACGGCCACCCTGATGAACGGTCTTCCCTACACGCGCCCGAGGCATGCGGATACTCATAGCACCATACCATTCGATCTCCTCGCGACCGAGGTCTTACCCGAATATCGGGCATCGGCCGAGCTGCAGCGAACATCCGTCTCAGCTTTGAGTAACCCGGGCGGATTCTAAGTAGGTCGTGTCTCTAATTTGCAGAGCAATAAGGGACCTGTTGGGATAGGGAAGTCCTGCGCAGAAAAGGCTGGTCTCTGTTTCTCGACTCTGATGGCTGGTTTGCGATCTTCTCATTTTCTTGTTTTGATTTGTATTTCTCGCAATCTTTTCTTCCCGCCCATTTGGCGGCGATCCTAGTATCTGTCGAACCTTGCTGCGTGCGCCTGACCGTGTTTTTCTGCACTTGGACAGATCCAGATATTACACTAATATTGGAGGTTGTAGAGTATTGGTCCAGGGTGGGTGATTTTCGTGTCTACCTTTCATGCGTCTGTTGTTTGTTAGGGAACTAGCGGCCTGGGTGGCAGATTCCTTTCTTTTCTCCTCTTTCTTCTCAATCACAATGTGGCGGGAGTTTATTTTGCTCTTTTTTGAGATGTCCTTTTACCTGTTGTAATTTGTCATGTTCCATCTATAATCGGATTGATTAGCACAAAGAGTGCCTGTGGCTAGACTGCCTGATCTCCGCTAGGAATGACAATGATTGCCTACGCTTGAGCACCGAAATATGTTGTTGTATTGACGGATAAAGACCTGTCATATCCATCACGCTAGCCTGTGTATTTTAGTGGTCGATCAGGACTTCGCATATCAGTAGCTGAAGTAAGAATGATATGTATAAGAGGGTATGATTACAATGATTCCACAAGTCAGTTCATTCGATGACCAAACGTAACCAGGCGTTGAGTATTGTGCTAAATCCTAGTAGCTACGAAACATGAGACAAATACGCATTTTCTTGTGAAATAGCAGTAGCCTACGGCACAGCCAATATCTACCAGCGTCCAAAAGCAGACCGGAAACAGAGACAAGGAATAACCGGAGCAGATCTTTTGTTGCTTTTTTAAATAGTACATCGACCGAGTCCCGATGCTGGAGGCTTCTGATTTGAGTGACTTGCGGTAGGAGCTGCTGGTAAGAGAGATGATTGAAGGATGCCTGTTCTGGTTGAGAAAACCAGAGGCGATAGAGAGAGGAAGGAGGAAAGAGAGAGAAAAGAAAAAAAGAAAATGAATTTTCATCCCAGAGAATTATCCCAAATCTCGAATTTTCCCTGTCTGTATCGTCATGGTCATGATAAAGGGCGTAACAGTATGCGCCACCGAAACCACCGCTATTATCACATCCAGCAGGGTCAGCCCCTGGCCGCGTCGTCCGCCCCCATATCCGAGTCCACCTCCAACTCCTTTCACCAGGATCAAGCCGAATACATTTAGTCCTTGTTCTTCTTGGGTCCCTTGGTCTTGGCGGTACCGCGGAACTTCTTGGAACGGTTCTTCCGTTGCTTGCCTATAAAGTGGGAAGAGAGATTAGCGATGCTAGACTGAGTAACCCCCGGAGATATGAAAGGCATGTATGCATGTCTGATTCAATCTCGAGGGTGCGAGTGGGCGGTGGCTCAAACGTACGCTGCTGTCTGCTGGCCTTCTCGATCTTAGTAGCGGCACCGACGCGGACCAGGCGGTAGTGAGGCTCGAACTTCTTCAGGGCCTCGTGGGAGTCGTAGACGAGGGCGAAGCCAGTGCTCTTGCCACCACCGTACTGAGTGCGGAAACCAAAGACGGAGACCTGGTCCTTGTTGGCCTTGTACAGCTCGGCGAGCTTCTCGCGGAGCTCGTCCTTGGAGACATTAGCACGGTTGGGGTGGAGAACGTCCCTGCAAGAAGTCGATGTTAGAATCATCATCAAACTGATCATCACCATCACGACAATGAATGTCCTTTGCATCTGTGCTTTGAGAATTTCCAGGTCCTTCCTCCATGATAGTATTCCAAGGTGATAAATGAACTGATTATCTCCATTGTCATCGCCATTTGTTGCCTTCCATCTTTTGCCGTTCCGCGTGTTCCACACTCAAAATCACTTTCAAAAAAAAAAAAATCTTGACCAGAAGGGACCCTCTCCCTGGAAATTCTCAAGCGCGTGATAGGAAGAAAAGGGCTCCTTACACGACCATCTGCTTTCTGGCGAGCAGGGGGTTGCGGATGAACTTGCGAGTCCGCAGGGTAACGGGAGTGTCGGCCATGATTGCGGTGAGTGGGATTGACGAGAAAGTTGAATCACCAGCGGCGAGAATCTGCGAGCGAGAAAAGGAGCAGAAACTCGACAGGGACGAGAGGTTTGGGGGGATTGTCGAAGTCGCTGCTGTCGTTGCCGGGTTTCTCGAAATGCGATTCAATTTTGCTTCCGTTTCGTTGTGCAGTTCCAGCTGTGGGCTCGGCTAGGGCACCCGCTAGCCCGTTGCGGTTTAGCGTGCACCTGACCCGACTGGACCATACATTTTGTATTATTAGGTATCCCTCCATACTTATTTAAGCAGTGTACCTCTGGTATAAGAAGATATCGTGCAGGGCAATATGTCCCTTGTATCATCCTCGATCGAGGATGACGGTGACGGTCAGAATGATAAATGCGTCTCCATTGACAAACTGGTCGCGCAATATTTTCAGCAGGTCGAACCCCACCTGCTAGAATTCCCCGATGGCAGGACCATGATCAAATCTGTCACTCAGTCAGCCCTCTACGAACGAATGTTCAACGAGGCGGCGTTGTGGCCGATTCCTCCGGTGAACTACCGGGCTCGTGTTCTAAAGATTATTTTGTCTATACTGGAAGAGTCCATTTCGGATCCTGAGGAGGATGTATGAAAACCCTCTGTACCACGTTACGTTGAGTAGCCCCGGCTTACACAGCCCTTTGTATGCAATAATCCTGAAATCGACTACCAGTAGACATATCCTTTCATACAATCATGCTCGCATTCTAACATCTCTCTTCTTCTAGGAGATCTCAGATGATCTCATGGAATGCTGGAGCACGCTCGTGACCCAACCAAAGCCATCAGCTCTCCAACAAGCCCAGCAACTGGCCTATGTCAAATACACAGGCCCAGTCCCAGCCTCAGATGCAGATGCAGATGGAGCCCCGTCAGAAGAACACAGGAGCAACCGCACAATCATCACCTCCGAATCACGCGGTCTGATCCTCTCCGCAGGAACAACAGGCTTCCGCACCTGGGAAGCAGCCCTGCATCTCGGCTCATTCCTCTCCACGCCCGCCGGGCAGGCCCTCGTGCGCGGGAACCGGGTCATCGAGCTCGGCGCCGGCACAGGCTTCCTATCCATGTTCTGCGCGAAACATCTCGGCGTGCAGAGCGTGGTCGCCACGGACCGCGAGCCGGCCCTCATCGAGAATATCCGCGATTGTATGCGGCGGAATGAGCTCGACCCTGCTGTCTTTCATTCTGCCATTTGGGAGTGGGGGACACCCTTGTCTTTGACTCAGTCTGAGCCGGAGGAGGGCGAGGGCGACGCTGCACAGACTGCCGCGGTGTCAGGCAACGGCGATCTGGCCTTTGACGTTGCACTCGGTGCTGACCTGGTAAGTGCACATGACCACGATCACGATCATTCTTTGGCCCGTGGCCTGGGATCAGTACCTCGCATTACAGGCACGGAGAATACAAGGCATCGTGCAACCCGAGCCAACTAACAAAGAAAAGATCTACGATGTCGACCTTGTCCCCCTCCTCCTATCCACCCTGCGCGACCTCTTCGAAAACTACCACCTCCGGGAATTCATCATATCCGCGACGCTCCGGAACCAGGATACCTTCCAGACGTTCCTGAATGCCTGTGGTGAGTGCCTCGATCCAAACCAACTGATGCAGGTTTCCCTTCTAAAGGTTTTTGCGCAGAAACGAACGATTTCCAGGTGGAATGCATGCCGTATCAGTCTGCCCCTGCGGAGAGGCAGACGGGTTTCTTCCATTCGACTAGTATTCCTATTCGTACGTATCGGATATCGAGGCGTAGGGTATGACACGCTGTCGCATTGGGTGGTAGACGATTCACATGATTAATGATGATATCTCTGGTGACGCAGTCACGAATACAATATCTACGCTGTCGTCAAAATGTATCTTATGACTGCTGGCCTCTAAGACGAGAACAGGCATGTGCCTTGTGGCAAACTCCATTTCTCCGTCAATAGGTGATTACAACCTGGTAGACCGGTTCGAAATAAGGTCATGAATTGTGGCAGGTAGCTAAGCATACGCCATGAGCCGAACGAAACATAAGAAATGGGCAGCTGTAGGGGTATCATATAGACCGTCAAAAAAGGTAAGGAAAATGTGATCAAAAGAACGGTACTCCAGATCCGTGGCTAGATGCAAAGAATGAAGGGATCATTCGGGTCATACGAGATACAAATGTAGTAATATAATGTCGAGAAGCCGAGTATAAGGATGAAAACGATTGACAACTGAAAACCAGAAGAGAATGAGGATTGGTGGGGCTCCGAGGACAATTACTCGGCCAAGCTCTCCCTCAAGAGTCCCTCATCCAGTTGCTCCGGATGCAATGAGACAGGAGCTCGCGGGGGCGGTCGAAGGCCCATGATCGGTCCTGACTGGTTGACACCTGGATACCTGTATCGCAGATTCGGGACAGCATCGAAGCTGGCCCTGCTCCTTCTTTGCCCGGCAGAAGACGGACGGGCAGGTTCTGGTGAGGCGGTGCTTTCCGGAGGCAAAGAGTCCGACTCGACCTGAGGCTTAGCATTCTCCTCTGCAGAGACAGCAGCGATGCCCCAGCGACCTCGCACCCAGCCTCCCACTCGACGAGTCAGCGAAGACTTCCGGTTGGGAGTGACAGTGGACTCGGTCGAGCCGCTGTCCGCGGACACAGCAGACAGTGTATCCGCGGCGCGGCCTCGGCCTGCAACGGTAGCAAGGAACCTTCGGGGGGAATGCTCGGAGGTCTTTGGTGGTTCTCGATCCGCCGTGACTGTGCTGGTTGAAATGACAGGCGATGGTGAGAAGAGCTCCGGGCTAGGTGATATGATGCGGCGTGGAACACGAATCGGCAAACTGGATTGAAGATGGTCGCTGATCCGCGAAGGGCGTCGACTGGGTGTATGAATGTCCATGCCTGCAATTGAAAAGAGGCTATCATGGGATTGACGTCTGCGTAAGGTGGGGCTGTGCGGCGTTGAGAACAGATCGTCAGAGATTGCGGGAGGCCGGTCAGGGACCGAGTCTGCATACTGGGTAGACGAGGAATCCTCCATCTCCTCGGGTATCACCGACTGGAGCGGCATCCGGTCCAGCTCTGCATAGTTCGTATGGTCACCGAAATAGTCGTATGCCATGTGCATCGAACCATCGCCAACTCTCTCTGTTCCATCAAGTCCATCCAGAGGCCGGAAAGGTACATCAAAGGGGACGTTCTTGTGGCGAGAGACCATTACCGGAGACGAGACGGCCGTGCTTTCAGGACTAGTCGGTTGTGACGATTCGAAACCGCGTTCCACCCGGTCAAAGATGGATGACGCTCGATACCCTGACTGTGGCGAGCTCGCTAACGAGGATTCGGCTGCGGGTGATCGCAGTGACCAACGGCGGGAACCCGCGGCTGGCGGAATTGAAACAGACGTCTGAGACAAAATAGTTGAGGCCGAGGAGACGGACGACTGGTGCTGGTGCGAGGATTTCCGGGACGACTGGGAGGTCGACGCCGAGTGCATGCCTGTGGTGACTCCCAGAGACCGTCTCTTCTTGGATCGACGAAAGATGGTGCTTTTGTCCTTCTTGGAGCCGACGGAGATGGACGGGGTATGGTAATGATGATGAATATGGAATTCTTGCGATACGCGGCGCGATTCTTTCGATTCTAGTTCGTCATTCAATGTCGTTGATGGCGGCCGCGGCTCTCGCTCATCGTCTTCACCGGCTGAAGTCAAGGGCTGATGCGACAGGATCTGATCTCGCAGATTCTGCACCTCCTGGTTCGAGCTTTCGAGCATCTCCCGCAGCTCTATGATACCCATCTGCAAGTTCGCATTATCCTGGAGGATGTCCCGAACGAAGCGCGAGACGATGTTAGGGTTGCCGTCATTCCGACCTAGCTCCTGCGCGGCAGCAGCGCCCTTTAAGCGTCCAGCCGCACCGTCAAGCTCGCGCTCCACCGCCCGTCTCCGCTCCATGCGCTGCATGAGTTCGGTGTGTCGTTCACGCTCCTCTCGTGCCTCCTTCTCGATTCGGTCGACTTGATCATGCAAATCTCGGAGGGTACATTCCGCCTTCTTCCATCGCTGCACGGCTGACTTGCTATCTTCCTGCGCCACCTGCAAAGTCTCCTGTAGTCTCGACTGTTCGGCCTCCATCTGGGCCAGTTGGACTTCGAGTTCCGCAGCGCGGGCGGCCGACATGGTCACCTTACGCAGCTCGGCCTCTGTACTTTCTRGCGTAGCGGCGAGCGACTTGGCATGAGCGTCCGATTTTGCGACGGCCTTGTTCAGACCGTCCAACTGCTCCAACAAACCACGGTTCTCCTCGATGATGCGGGCATTCTCGGCCTCAACCTGGCGCTTCTCACGCTCCAGATTCTCAATATTGGCGAGTAACCGCCGGCGGTCTTCCTCCGCCTCGGCCATGTACGATTCATGGCGATGGAGCAGAGCCTGGAGAGCAAAGGTTAGCGATGACGAGTTCATTGACGGGAGATCCGCTGCAGGTTTATCTGCTTGGACGGCCATGACGGACTGTAACACAGTGGGAGAGGATCGGGGACCGCAATCCCTGAGACGCCATGGGGGACGAGCAACTAAGCAGTAGACACAACGGGTAAGAATAAATGCTCGTGTTCTTTTTGGGGATCTTCGCCTAATGCCCGAGATGGACAGGGGATATGGACGAGAATTCCAGAGTCAAAAGCTTAATAATGCAAAGGAAGAGAATGACACTCCCACCGGGAGAATGTGCGAAAGTATGCGTATATACAAAAACTGAGGTATGTGCGCAATCATAACAACCAAATATCAGGCACTTATGATGGAGGCCTGACGTTTGTAGAAAGCCTCTTTTCGGGAGACAAAGGGACAGTAAGAGAAAAGTAAGTCACCAACGTACCTGGCCCAATCGAGCAGCGGTTTCAAGATCCTTCTCCAATCCCTCCAAGGCAAGATTATTATTATGGAGGAACGCACAGTCATTACGGCCACAACAACAGCGAAGGACGGCTGGAGTTGAGGAGGAGTGGGTAGGAATGCAGGGAACCTGCCCTGCAGGGACCGGACTATGCGGCCGGGGATGAGATTCCATGGCTGAGGAGATCAGGGAAAGGAATGCGACCTTCCCAAGAGAGTTCGTCAGTTGATCTCTAGACTGGATAGATAATGAGCTGGCACCCCTTGACGGAGCGATGACTTGGAGCGGAAGCGCCAGTTCATCGAAGCTGAGGTGTTGGTGTTGGTGGGGCGGAGGGAACGATGATATTAAACCATGCAAAGAGATATCACAGAGAGATATGGTGATATATAGGTGTGATGCTTCTTTGTGTAGTTACTGGTACTACGTGATTATTATAAGCAAATAATAACAGTGTTGGATATACCCAGCAAGAACTAAAGAGAAGCAGGGTCGTTGATTATGCATAAAGGCGGAGAGACCAAAGTGAACATGTGAACCATTGTTATTATTACTATGTCTTACCTTACCTGACCGGGTTATTAGTGATTACCTTAGGTTCATAAAAAATTGTACAGTATTATTACAAAGTCATGATACCTGCCTAAGGTACACACCTAAGAACTATCTTTGATAGACTATCTTACAGAACGGTATGCAGTGGATGTCTTTGTTAAAGCACCCAGAATTAGAGCAATGATCATCTGCCAGCGTCCAACAGGCATAGTAAAGATGAAACAACTCTTTTGAGTCAAATCCCATTTCCTCCCATTATTGTTGCCAAGGAGGTCGGGTACTTTTGGTCTTTCATTATTGGACACGCAGTCAGTCGCCAAGCATTGTCATTTGAGTCCCAGCCACCACGTTTGCATCCCTGCGCAACTCTACGCTACGTGGTGCAAGTACTCGGTACTACAATGTTGCCCTGATATTCTTGCGGCCAAATAACTACGTAAGTTAATGCTTCTGTTTGACATGGTCGCTTGATCCTTGAGTAGACTATTCTATGTTGCTTTCTCCACCACAGGATCTCTCGGTCAGAGTTCGGACAAGATGCGCCAGATCAGTTAGAGGGGAAAGGTTGTAGTTTCATTCTCTGCCATCATGAACCCTCAAAAAATTACGAATTCAGGTGCTCCCTGTTAAATCGCCGGCAGTCACTTTAAAGCAAAAAATCATTTCGCACATTGATAAACGCCCCAGCGCCGCCCTCTTCGCTAATCTCGTTGACAAGCACCTCTGTCTGTTGATAAAGCCGCTCCAGAGCGGCTGAAGATGGCTTCCCTAGTGACACTAGTAAGAGAATCGGTGTTAGCAATCGACTGCATTGAAGCACACGGAAATGCACAACTGACCTAGAATGGCAGAATTAAGTTCTTCCGCAATAGCAAGGCGTCCTGCAGGATCAAGGTAGTGGCCGTGCACTGATCGTTTCGGATCCTGATAGGCAACCAATGAGAAGATGTCATCCAGCACCTTCTTGTCGCCGCCTCGCTCGTCATTTGGATAATCCATGCGTAACTGCTGCCCGTATTGAACCGCTTCGGTGAGAAGCTCGTGAAACTTCCCTGAGTTCTCGGGTTCTTCGGTATCCATGCCCTCGGTTTCCCAACCGTCACCTTCCTGTAATTGCTCATCAAGTTCCATCTCCTGGTCGAACACCGCACTGCCATCGGAAAGTCCGTTGGATGCTTTGCCTTTTTTCGACGCTGTCAAGGAGAGCTCATTGCAGCGCCGCATCATCTCCAGAAACTTTCGGCACCGTAGCTTGAACTGAATGTGAGGATAGCTCTCTAGGACGTTGCCATAGTAGGCATTCGTGTACTTGAGAGCCTTGTCGATGTCACCCTCTAGTATGGCAGCACGAATTTCTACCCGCCGAATTGTCAGTCTGGCTTATAACAATCGACATCAAAAAAAAAAAGAGCAGGTGTGATCTTACTCTGTCGGTTGATCGCGTCAAGTCCTTCCTCCACTTCATACTTCGTGAGGGATTCCTTTCGACCATTCTCCAGAGCCGCTGTCTCTGCAGCAACCTCTTCTGAGAAAGCCCGGGCGGTGTCGACATAGCCTTCATGAGCCAGGAACTGTGCGACTAGTTCTTGAAGCAAAGCGTTCTCATCAAGCGGTGGCTGTAGGTTGGCCGTGCTTGTTGCGTAGATCTCCGAATGAATGGAGAACTTCTCTCTCTACGTAAGCAAGGTCAGACGTTATGCTAACAACTAGCGGAGATACCTTAGGAACATACTTTGACCATGCCGTCAATATCGAACATGAACGGCTGCTGACCGAAATTGGCGACCAAGTGCACAGGCGGTTGCTTCTTCATCCCCACAGAGGGATAGACTTTCAAATTCCTTAATTCCCGAAAGGCATTTCCTTATCAAGCAAATTAGTTTCATTTCAAGCGGACGAACATCAAGGCCTCCGACATACCAAGGAAGACGCCGTTCTTGGTGAAGAAAGCGCATCCGGTGACGAAGTTAACACCACATCCGACAGTATCATTTGCACCAAAAGTCGGGCCGTACGGTCGTCCCTGACCCTGACTCTCCCCGAAAAATGATTTGCCATCGTCACCGTGGTATGCCCAAGATTCTTGCTCCCACCCGGGAAGCCTCTCAACGGACGCTTTGCTGCTCGAGAACCCGATTCCTATCATCCTGCACACTGTCAGCACACCCTCATCAAGCCCAGAAGGTATCGCCTCATCAATTCCACGCGTAGTACATACCCTTCCTTTGGTTTTGATAGAATCGTGATCTCAAAGTAATAAATGCCGCACTGCGGGGGCATGGGGTGATCAGCACGGACAGCAGCGGCTTCATGGTCGTGCTTGTTAGCCGGTCCTGGATACCGGATCTCAAGGCCCCCGTTTGTGAGCTCTAGACCGGTGTATTTATCACTATCGCTCCATTGTGAGGGGAGTGGCATGAGATGATCGTCGTCGCTCGGCGGTTCCCTTTCGATGATATCATACGTCATCCCACGATGGGAAGGGGCTATACGAGGCAAGCTTGCATGGCTAGAGGAAGTCGAGAGAGGGTTTGAAGTAGAAGCAGAAGGTGGAGCATCTCGTTGAGAAGCGAGCTTTGTTCGGCGAGCGGCCTCGAGGCGAGCGATGTATCGGGAGTTGCGGAGATAGGATGGAGTAAATAATGAGGGATCGGAAAAGCTGCCGGGGTTCTGAAATAATGTATCGTAGCGAGGAAGGTTGGCAAACTTCCGAGAATAAGGAGGAAGCGAATCGCCAGGCGTCGTCCTCCAGGGGGAGTTTAACTGCATATCTGCATCCAAGGCGGAGGAGGAAGGCCTCAGTAGTCGGCCGTCGGGGTAAAAGGGTGGGGGGTATGATGAAGTGGAGTTAGAGATAAGAGGATGGGAAGGAGGACTACTGTTGCTTGGTGGCGAGAGGGCAGTCCCGGACAGGACCGAGGCGTAGGAAGAACGGCGTGGAATAGATGAGATGCTTGGACCGGAATATGAAGTTGACAGAGGAGGAGCTCCTCGAGCTCCACCAGAAGGGGGAAAAGGCGCATCGGTCATGCTGTCGTCGTTTCGCTGGATGGAGCAAAAAGCCAACGGCCAGGCGGGTACTTTTAGTGACGAGGGGGCATCCGAGGGCCCTCACGCGAGCTTCTCTCAAGGCAGTACCACGCTCATTCCACGGTTAGCAGCCAATACTCGATCAAATCATCACCCTTTGGTCGGCAGAGTTATAAGTTAGTCTTTGACCTTTTTTGAAAGCCACCAAAGTCTCTATCCTCTTTTGCTCTGTCCGTTGTCGCTTGTGGTTCAGTGGTACACTTTGTTTTCCGTAAAGGGAATCAAGAACAAGTAGCGGCAAAGCAACAACAGTTGGAGCGTCACAATTAATCAGCTCGTCGACAGGAATAAAATCGTAGCAAATAGGGGATGGCGTTAATGTTGATGATACAGCTCTAGCCAGCACAGCACCGTACTTCTGAATAAAGAAAGCAATCAACCAGAACGTGAACGCCGTGCTAGAGTGACAGAATAGTAAGTAAGAAGGGACAACACGCAGCAGTGATCGCTACCTGTTCGACGGGAGAGAAATTACTGAACGAGCTTGGAGCGACCGAAGAAGGGGAAGTCGCACGAGACCATGATGGCATGAGAAGGAAGAATTAGGACTGCGGGGAAAGGACGGGGAACTGGACGGGGGCTTCTCATTTGGAGTTGGAATGGGATGAAGAGGAGGTAGTGGTATATGGTACATGGGCAATAATAAAAAAAAGGTACATACTTGCAGCGATGTGGTCACCAGACAAGTGATGGATTCATCAATCCTGGCATTACTGGCTCTACTGAGGTTGGCTGTGCACCACCTTGGACGATCCTACGATATGCTTGCTCTGGCTGAGAGTATATATGCATCACTGTGTCGCCGACAGGACGAGTACGCATCATACCACTCATGCTACTAAGCACATCCGGTTCAGTCGTTTCATTCAAATTATGTGCGAGTAGAGAGGTACATACATAAGTAATAAGCACCAGCAATAAGGCCCCTCCTTTTTTTGCCTGACAATCCTGGCTGATCCTAGCAGCTGATCTGACAGTGGCTTCCCCCTCTGTCGGACCATCTTCCTGTCAGTTTGTCTTTCAAATAGCCAGCAATACTAGAATAGGAACCTTCAGAAGGTCAGTGAGAGTGCTATTTCGATACTGTACGCACATCCAGTCAGAATACCAAGACCTATGGCAGGAATGATGCTGGCAATGACGGGCGATATCCACTGATGAAGAGGCTGAACGAGCGAGAACGGCAGATTGAATTATTCTCAAAAACCCTCAATATGTAGAATGCATGACACGTTCAAATTATTTTCTTTTTTTTCTCTAATGCATGGAAGTGCCCATGTCCAATATACTCAACCAGACTCAATCATCCGACAGACTCCTGTATACCCGACATATGCAGTGCAAAAGGCCATATCCTAATATCCTCCTTTGGAAACCCTAGTGGTACATAGACAAAGATTAATCGAGCAAGACTAGCACGTCAAATGAAGAATCGAGAGTACACCTCTGTCATCCAGCGAAATGTTTTGATGCCATGCCGCAATAGTGCACATTGCCACGAAACGAAAAACAGAGAAAACCAGTAACAATGTGCGACTGACACAAAACGCCAACGCCGAGAAAAGGGGCGTCCAAGACACAAAACCACACGCTTGAAGTCGTCAAAGAAAACAGAAAAAAGCGGAATCATAGTAATATTGTACAAGAAGAGTAAACGGTGGATTGAGGAGCATAGTAAACTTCAGCTGGACGAAACTATGCAGTCATAGCAATTGCTGGCGAAGATGCTTCGGTAATATTAGGAGGCACCGGAGTAAGCTCTGTATCGCCGGAGTTGCTTTTCTCGCTGGGCGCACCGCTAGCACTCTGGTTGGCCTTGCTGTCACTATCACCGGTGTCGAGAGCAGCTTCTTTCATCTCGCCGTTTATCTCCGTCTTTTGTGGTCGAGGAGCTCGCCATGATGGCAATTGCCACTGGATACCTGTGAAGCTCTTCAGCTGAAGGGCCTTCCGTTCCCATTTGCGACAAGGGGTTCCAGATCGATCCAAGGCGCGAAGACCGGCGTTGATGGCACCCATGTTGGCCTTGGGTCCCAACCGGGAGGAGGCTACTTTGACAGAATCGCCAGTTCCATCGTCTCTGTAGAACGTGGGGAGTTAGCAAGATGGTAAAGGCAAATGGACGGCGAGAGGAACATGAACGTACAGTCTGGGCTTCTTCTTCGGACCTGGCTTTCCCCTGGGTCTAGAGAAAGATTCGGTCGCCTGGCCGGCGCTTCGCTTGGTTCCCGACTTAGGAGCCGGTAAACCGTTGCGACGAGGGGTGTCTGCGGCGGATGTCCCAGGAGCAGGAGTTGATGCGGCATCTGAAGCATTGTCGACGGACGATGGCGGGATGGGAGGGTCTGCAGACGACGAGGCAGGGGATGAGGGCTCCTTCTCCTTGACGGGTGGAGTGGCGCTGGTGTTATTTTTCTTGGTCGCTTTTTCCTTAACATCCGGACTAGCAAACCGACTGAGCAGTTCCGGCGACAACCTGAGGACCACGATTGCCTTGGGGGCCGCAGAGCGGTTGGAACGACCGTTTGTGGCGGATGTAGCAGCCGCCATTGTTTTCGTCTGAATAGAGAGATGATTGCTTTTCTCTTGGGAGGTAAAACAGTGATTTTTCGTTTACTTTTTACTCTTGACAAAGGCTATTGCTAAACCCGTCAAGAGCAAAAGTAGCAGTGCCGATTAAATGTGCGACACGGGGTGATTGGGATGTAAATGTGATCGTGACGTGAGTGTCAGATGGACAAATTGCGTAGGTTGGGTTAGGTTAGTTGGTTCCAAGACGTTCGAAAGCGGAGGGCGACACTTGGTCAGGGCGAGGCAAAAGTCTGGCAGGGCTGAGGTCGGTAGTAAGGGTGAAGCAGAGGTGACATAGTCCGAGGAAGCGGTAGTGGTGGTGGTGGTGATGATATTGGGGGAAGTAGATAAAGAGAGGGTGAGGAGGGTGAGGGAGGAATAATAAGGAAAGATGGACGGGGGATGGAAGAAAGGGATGGGGATGTCGAGGCGCTGTGTGGTGGTTTCATTGTTGGTTTGATTTGTGTGTGTTTTTTTCTTCTTCACTCGTCTACTTTAGGGGAACTCAGCCAGACTTTCGTTCGGTGCGGTCAGAGTCAGGTCGATTGTCAGGGTGAGGAGGCCGATGGATGGGAGAGAGTATGGGAATGTCAGACCGGCGTTCGAGGGTGGTAATGTTACCCAGGTACGCGTCTAGTACCAATCAATTACACAGGAAAATGAGATAAAATCTACGTAAATGACAGTACCATACCGGTCAAGTTATAACCAGTAATGCACATCCTATTTGGCCTTATAGAGGCATGCTTTCAGTATACAGTAGGGTACCTCAGTAGTATACCTTTGTTTGCGTATCTTACAATTCCTACTGCTATGGGCGAAATTGAAATGCCTATTTGTACTTCTAGAGGACTCATTGACACGGATCTCTGTCATTGACTTTCTCTATTGTCAACGGGGGTAACAATACTCTGATCATCGAATTACTCCGTTTAGGTCGTTCGCCGTACCCGTTCGGAGATGATTGTTATTCACCCTAAAGTAATATATCATGCTCAAGAGCTGCGCCTTGTAACCCCTCCTCCATGACAGGCATCTCATTGAATGTAATATATAGCACAGTACTATATTCGTATCTCATATTCATTCCTATATTCGAACTTTTGCCTGATAACTCGAGAGACTAGTACACTATTACTACGGACGGTGTTACTCGAAATAGTGCAATCTTATGGATGGATTGGTATCTATCCCGCATCAACCCGGTTACCTAGACTAAGGTAGACTCTGAATTCCACAGCTTCCGTCTTGCCGGATTCCATCCAATATCCATAAGAATCTTTCGTCGAATGTGGACTGTGATGGTCCTATGGCTGTATTGACTTTTACAAGGTAAGGGCCCATACTGGATGGATCACAAGCATCACGATCATGCTACTCTGTGAAAGCGTCACCATCACCACCTCATCACTTGACAAATCAACACCATTCATTCACCTGATGCATCAAAATCCTCGAAATACTTCATACAGTAACCAGTCTGAATAGCACTAGATTAGTAAAATCGAGCGATTCCATCAACGATGAACATGAGCATCATCGTCCCACAGACCATCTCAATACAATCTTACTCTGTATCCAAGAAGGGCAAGTAACGAAACTGCTGGAGAACCAAGAAAGTCAGCCCCCGACCGGCTCGCCACATTCGGAACGAATCCACGATCGCAGAAAGAAAAATCCACTCGAGGGCGAAACGGAATTTCCATTCGCATCCGTAATCGTAATTGCGCAATCCCAGATCAGACTAACTAACTAACCGCCCAGCCCTCGGGAAATGAGAAAAATTACATAAATCCATGGAAATTGATGAGATGCACAAGCGGCATCGCGAACCGTGTATCCGGATGTTTCAAGCCAGTCTATCACTGCTCTGTAGAAAGATTTGGAAAGGGCTAAGATAATTATTTAAAGACCGTGATGATGTTTCCTGAGACTTGATGTTGTTCGGTCAATAGGTCTACGTTTTAATATATAAATGCAATATCTACATGCGCAGAAAAGCGTTGCTTAGGCTCCAAAAATATATTCAACGCTGGTATCAATGCAGATGACAGCTGTATAGCGTCCGAGAGGCCAATTCAATCAGCCTTGCCATTCTTGTCCGGCCTATTGCGCTCCATTACCTGCGCTATAGCCTGCTGAACTTCCGGACTGGCCCTCACACTGCTCAGCACCAGACCCTCCTTCATTCCCTTTCGCAACGTAGCGGTTCCTTCCCGGTCCCCTCGGAAGGGAGCAAGGCCCAGCTGAAGAAGCCGTGTTGCCTCACCGTCCGTAGCGCGGGAGAGTTGAGCCAGCTGCGCGAGCCGTTGCATCGTCTGCGGATGGATACGCTCCCCTGGCGCAGACGACGATCCCTTGCTCACTTCTGGCGGCGTCAGCTGGGAGATGAATATATGTAGAGTGACCGAAGCGCGCTGCGCGAGCGTCAAGATCTGGAAGGGTAAGAGGTAGAAAGTGGGAGAGATTCCCAGCAAGCTTCGGATGCCCTGTGGAATATAGAAACCAGGCATGAAAAGCGCTTTAGGGCGAGTGATCAGGGCTGCTTCGAGGGTGATGAGCGCAGCGAATGTGAAGAAACGCCACTGATACGAGTTAGTAGACTGATTATTGCAGCAGGAAAGACGCCCGGTTGATGACTTACATAGCGACCCCAGTTTGGCCACCAAGCAAAATTCAGAACAATGATTGTCAGGAATCCAACCACATACTGCGGTACCGATCGCTGTAGCCCAGCAAAGAGAAAGTCCTGCATCGTCTTTCGATCACCCCAGGACAGCATATCTGGACCAAATCGGTCGTATGCGAATCGCTTGGCAGGGTCCAACAATGTATCCTGTGCCAGCTTCAGGTACACAAAGTAATCATCGGATGGGCCACCATCCCCGTAGCCCAGCTTGTCCGGGTGATGTTGAGCCGCCAGCCGCCGAAACCGCGATTTGATAGTCCTCTCGTCGGCCAAGGGAGAGACACCGAGAGCCCGGTAGAAATCGCCGGTCACCTGAACTTGATGAAATGTTTCGTAGAGTGTGTACAGGAGATAGCTCGTGACGACTAGGATGAAGATCCGACGGCGGTGCCGAGCATAACGCGGTGATGGCGGTTGAGGCCGCGGTTCCCCAGCGCGGATTGTGATTCCATAGTAGACATTCTGGAGAATCGAAGTCACATACTGCAAGCAACCGTGTTAACAAGAGTATGAAGATAAGAGGTGGATATGCGATCATTCATCTGCACAGAGGTACCTACATTTGGAAGCACAGCCCACCCAACAAAAGACAAAAGAGACGACATGACTGCAGATACACCCTCTCCATCAAGCAATAAAGCGCCGTATCCAATTATGCGACGACTCTATAGAAAGCTGAACTGTGATGTTTACTCTGGCGCTGGAGTTATGATATGGTTCGCTGTCATCATCTTCACCGCCTAGCCCACCGCCTACCGAATTCTCCCCAACGGGGAAGAATGTAAAAAACGCGAAAGAAAAAAAGTTCTCGACCTCCGCAAGTCGATCTTCAACACTCCACTAGATAAGACTGGGGGCGTTCCCATTGCACAATGGCTGTCGATGCAATGGATGTAGACTCGAGCCCTGCGCCTGCGGCAGTGGCAGAGCCTGAGCGCAAGCGCAAACACAAGCACAAGGACCAGTCCTCGAAGAAGAAGCGGAAGCACGACTCCAACCTGATCGCCGACGAGACAACAGTCCACGAGACAACAAGCAAAAAATCCTCCAAGAGCAAAGAGAAGAGCAAGAAAAAGTCGTCCGAGGACGCACCATCACCCTCCGACTCGCCTTATGTTCTGACCACCGCAACACTCTACCTTCCGCTATCGCCCATCGCCATCTCGCCCACCCATGCGCTGGCCTCTCTGCTGGCAGAGCACCTCTCGCCTCTCCTCCTCACATACTACCCCCCTCTACAGGGCGTGATTCTGGCCTACTCCAACGCCTCGATATCAAGCGAACCGCCGAGCGCCTCTTCCCCCTCCTCTGATCCACATGACAACCCACAGCCGTTGACTCTCGCAAAGACGGCAGACGAGTACGGCGTCCTGTACGTCTACCTGACAGCCACGTTTCTAGTCTTCCGTCCCCAGCGCGGCCAGATTCTCGAGGGCTGGGTCAACGTCCAATCCGAGGGCTTCCTCGGCGCCGTCGTCCTGAACCTGTTCTCCGTCGGAATCGAGCGCAAAAGACTCCCCTCGAACTGGAAATGGGTGCCACCCGGCGAAGAAGAAGAAGAAGAAGGATTCAACAGCGGAGAAAAGCCGAAGAAGAAGGTCTTCTCGTCGACCGAAGACGAGGACGACTCCGAGCCCTCGTCTCACTTTGACCCGGAAAAGGAACACTTCAAGCCTACCTCGCTCGCCTCCGACGCCAACCCCTTCTCCGAAACCATGGACCTTAACAACGGCTCCGCCGAGGACGACGAGTCCGCCGCGGAGGGCTACTTCCAGTCTGTCTCGGGGCACCGCGTCCGCGGCACGGTCCGGTTCACAGTCGTCGATATCGACGTCATCCCCGGCTCCGATCGCGAGCGTGGCTTCCTCAGCATCGAGGGTACAATGCTGTCGCCCGAAGAGGAAGCCGGAGTCCTCGAAGATGAGCACAATGGGAATTACTCTTCTATGACTCCTCGACCACCACAGGGACAGTGGGAACCCTCGAACACCATGTCCGGCGCATTAGCAGGTTCGACCTCGGCTGCTCCGGAGACGCAGCTGAACACTGCCGATGCAGACGCCGACGCCGACGCCGACGCAGATACGGGAGCCTTGGAAGAATCACCGAGCAAGAAGAAGGACCGCAAGACGGAAAAGGAGAAGAAATCAAAGTCCTCGAAATCGAAGAAGAAAAAGGAGGAGAAATGATCCAGACCGACGATAACTAACTAGTTTTGTCATTTACCATAGACGCACCGCGGCGTCTTTCCCTGTTATATATTCAATGCTTGTTTGGCGTTAGAAGGGAGAAATCAAAATTCATTCAGCGTTGTCATGGTATCTGCTAGTGAAATACAGAAAAGCTCTCCAACCCGAGTACTGAGCCGTACTGGCATTGGAACTTGATAGATGGCTTGGATGAGTTACACAATACACAATCTTGAAGCACTTGATTATTTATATCAAAATCAACCGTCATATGTGCGAACTGCCCGACCACGGATTATTACATCGTCACCTCCTGCGGCACGTCAACCGCCAACACATCCACTCCACTTTCAATCTGCGACTTGGATGGCATGTTGCCCCGACGCATCAACTCGGCGCACTTGCTCATAATGGGATCCATGCCCATCGTCGCGACCGCCACCACCGTCTCGCCCTTGCAGTAGTACGCGGCGAACTTGGCATTCTCCGGCTCGCCCTTGAGCACCAGTCCATCCCAGCCATTGGGGGCATTCCCGCAGTAGCGCAGCTGCGCACCCAAGGCAGACCAGAAGATGGGGATGAACGCCTTAGGGCGCAGGGACTGCAGCGAGCCCGTGTTGAGGGCGTGGACGATGGCGCGGCCGACGCCGCGGCCTGCATTCTGCGCGACGTTCCAGTGCTCGATGCGGGTGGGGGTGCCGTTTACCTGGTCTGCGCCGGGCCCGCGGTAGGGGTATGTGGCGATGTCGCCGATGGCGAAGACGTCGTTGTTCAGACCGGGGACGGCAAAGTACTCGTCCGTCCTGATGGAGCCGTCCTTCTCGAGCTGGACGGCTGGGTTGTCCTGCAGGAAATCGGTGGCGGGGCGGACGCCTACGCCCAGGATGACTAGGTTTGCGGGCAGCACGGTGCCGTCTTTGAGGTGGACGGCGCCGACTTTGCTGGGATCGGCCGCTGAGGGGGTTGCCTTCTCGACGCCGATGGACATCTTGAACTTGACGCCGTTCTTTTCCAGGTTGCGCTGGAAGATCCGGCCGACTTCGACGCCCATGATGCGCTCCATGGGGGCGGCTTCTTGACCAACGATGGTCACCTCGTTCTCCTTGGAGAGGGCGTTGCCGACTTCCATACCGATGAACGAGCTACCCACAACGACGATCTTCTTGTTCTTGTCGCCAACCGCCTTGAGGATGTTCTGCACATCGGTCACGAAGCGCAGCAGGAAGATGTTTCCGAGGGCATTGAAGCCTTCCATGGACAGTGTGCGCGGCACACCACCGGTAGCAAGAACCAGCTTGGTGTATGGGAAGGATTTGCCGGACTTTGTGGAGACGGACTTGCTGCTAAAGTCGACGGAGGTCACCTCGTCGAAGACGGTCTCGATGGAGGCGGCCTCGTACCACTCCTTAGGACGCCACTGGATCTTCTCGGCATCGGGAATGAGTGCCTTGGACAACTTTGTCCTGTCGATGATAAGGTTTGGTTCTCTGGAGATGATTGTGATCGCTCCCTTGTATTTCAGTTCACGGAGGGCCTGGATGAGCCCGAACGTACCGCTTCCACTGTGTAGCATCGCCTCGTCAGCTCTGTAGACTCGTGGCGCTGTAAAGATCAAAGACTTACCCGCCAACAATGACCACCTTCTCCCCAGTGGAAGGGCTGCATTTGAACACTGGATCCCTCTGTCCAGATTTGATCGCAGCCTCATCACCCTTGATATAGACCGCACCGTTCTTCTCCACAAGCTCAAATTTGTTCAATGCGTTGGGAGCAGGGGCATCTTCCACATCACCGCTGCCAATATTGAAACAGGCTGCCCACGATGATCAGCATCCAATCAGCCCAACTCCCTTACCAGGACCAACATACCTCCATGCCAGGGACAGGTAATTCGACCATCAGGAGCAACGACCCCCAGCTTCAGCGGAGCTCCGTAATGGGTACATTTGGGGCTCATCGCATGCACCTGGCCATTGAATCGCAGGACCAGGACCTTGCCGCCCTCGACACCCTCGACCTCCGACTCGACCTTGTCCATGTTCTTGATGTCCGCTAGGGACGAGATGTCCTTGAGTTTGTATTCCTGCGCCATTCTGGATGGTGATGTGCGGGATAGGGTGCGCGAAGCGGTGGTAGTAAATGATCTAGTAGCTTTGGTTGAAGGGGATAGAGAGGATGGATGAACACAGCAGGAGCAGGAGCAAGAGGCGGAATTGCGACAACCACAGGCACAGCGGCCGGCGCGATTGGAAGAAAAGGATGATGAAAGACGAGTAGAAGAGGACAGAGAAGAAGGAAAAACCTGGGTCCTAGATAAATTGCAGTAGATGCGTGACCCGCGGGGGAGGGGTAAATGCATAAGTAATTCTGTAGGACGATTGATCAATACGGAGTAGATCGAGAGTATTATTATTGCTAGAGAAAAATCATTAACTTCGGTAGGACATGTACACGGGAATCATTCATTCCCTTTCTTCCATTTGATATAGACTAAAGGTCTGGAGTAGATACTCCATCTATTCATCTTACCACTGCTTCTGCTGCTGCTTCTCGTCTGTCGGGGTAATGGACGATGACGTCGTGACAAATGCTGGCTGTGACCAATCACAGCACTCAAATTGTCATCCACCATTCTATCATCAGAGAAAGAACAGGATATGATACAATGATCTACCTTAGGTTCTTCGTATGGGTAGTAATGCGGTCCTATATGATATCAGTTCCGGCTCTACCGGTCATAACGTCAATGGTCCATACATCAATCCATTACCAAAAGGGTGAAGTAAATATCACCGACTACATAGAGTGGTATAGATCAGATAGATAAGATAGAAGGCTACATGTGATAATAACCTACCAGGTGCTATGAAAAAAGAGATAGGAGCACCAGATTTGACATCATTTTTGATTCGATTTATATTCATGATTCTCGCTTTTTTGTGCTTTGTTGTATAATGTACCTAGCTTAAGCAAAGCACCACAAGGAGAAAACGTCACATTATTGTGGTATGGTGGGTGGTTTGCAAGTTAGTGGAATAATGAACAGAGCGAGACACTCAGCAAATCTATGGTTAAAGGGAAGTCTACAGGGTACATAGAGTCAAAAGAGTATATCAACAACTGTATTTGTGCTTGACCACCTGTTCTGGTAGCCTGTTTCTCTTCCGGCTCTACTTTAGACTTGATATATATCTACTGGGTGGCTCCATGTCGATCAAAATGCGAGTTCCGTTACGCCACAACGCAGAGAAAAAAAGAGGTAAAGTAGAATTAAGGTACTGAAAGGGTCGCAGCAATCATGAGTTTGAGCAAATTAGATAGCTATGAGTGGTAGAATAGGTACAACCAAGAAAGACATTATGTACACTTCAACTCCTTCAGCGCCTAACATAGAAACATATGGACAACAAACAAAATACACATTCACAGCAAATAGATATTTACAATCCTTCTTCCACTATTCATGTGTCTGGCTGGGTGGCTAGATGCGTGTCATTCAGTGTTTGCGTTTGACTCTGGATGAAGAAAGCCTGGTGCGCCTCCGCGTGCTCGGAACATTCTTCTGCACCCACCCAGGACCCCGCGGCAGTCGATGTGATTTGGCAAAGTCCTCATCACTTCCGCCAGGCGAGACCGGCGGACTGGACTGAGTCAGATCGACTATATTCGAGAGCTGCGATGCTGTGGGAGGCTGAGTGCCAGACGCCTCGTCGAGCCGGGTCAGCCAGTTGCTTTCTTCGATTGAACTCTTGAGAGATTGGTCCTGAGGCGTAGGAGACCTCTGCGGCTGTGCGCTTGTAGGAGTCTTGCGGGATATGGGAGTGGATAACTGGGACTTTGGCGGCGCGGAGTCCACCGCCGATTCATCTTCTACTGTCACAGTATCGCCCTTGGCTTTCTGCGAGCTTCGTCGCAGGCGCTCTTCATGGGCCTTGTCGACTTCGTAGAACGGGTTAGGCACGAAAGAACTAGAAGACGATGATGCCCGTGACCTTGGCATCCCCGGACTGTCGCCTGGCTCATCCTTCGGAACTGGGGAGCCCGGAGTCGGCCGCTTGCCCTGGAAGAGCTGTTCAAGCAAACGGTTGAAATTAACGAAATTGTCCGGGCTGCTGAGCAATTGCAGTTCGTCTTCTGAACCGGTCGCCGGAGGAGCGTCATCGAAGGCGTTGGGAGGAACAGTAGACCGAAGAGTTGAGGGGGCCTCTGTGGCTTTTGGAAGGGAATTGGATTGTTTTCCACTATCATAGCCCCCATCTGCATTCTGAGTACCAGCAGAGGTGACTTCGCCAGTCTCCTGCTCAGGGCTCGGCTCGGAGAGCGACGGTTGCGTCTCCGCTTGAGGAGAGTGAAATCCAACGAATTGTGGTGATTGTATAACAGGGCTGGCGTCTTCTTCTGGACCACTACCTCCGGTGCCTTCTGCGGTATGATCAACTGCCTCGACGGTTTCGTCTGCAGGCACCTCACGAGCATGCGAACTGACAGACGGTTGGGGAGAGTTCCTATTGCTATCATTGACTGCCTCAGCCTCACGCATCGTTTCATCCTCGCCGGTGGTCTTGGAATTCTGAACAAAGGAACCCTCAGCTGCGGAGGAGCTTAGTTTCGGTGAGCGCATGAACGCCAGACAACTCGAGTAGTGGAAAGAGGATCAATGTACTGACTTGCTGACTTTGTCGGCACCCCCAACGTCTGCCACATCCGCAGCTTGAACGAGCTTTGCATCAAACAGATCGGCGAATGATATCTCTCGGAAACCGTCGTCTTCCGCTTGATCGTCGTCCATGCCGGGCATTTCGAATTTGTCATATCCTCGAGTGCCGTCTTCTTCGTCATCCTCGTCGGGTTGCTCGACTTGTCGCCGGTCGCGCTTGGCAAGCTGCAGCTTGAGTACATTGTCTTCGAAGACGTTGTCTATCCTCGCCACAAGATAATCGGACACAGTAGGTTGCCAGTTCGTCTCCTTGGACACAACAAGCTGTTTGAAAGCGATCACTGATCCTTGCTTCAAATCGCCTTCCGTCAGATCCCGGACAGAGCTCAGATCCACTGGTAGAGGAGGGAGATCGTCCTGTGTGTTTTCTGATGGCTCTTCACCCGCTGACTCGACTCCGTTCGTGAGCTCGGTGCTGAGCTGCTGCTCTGGATCATCGTAATTGAGCTGAATGTCTTCCTCGGCATAGTGTTCATTATTATCCTCCACGTAATCTTCGTACTCGTCTGCCTCGTAGACCTGCAATTGCTGTCTTCTCTTCCTCTTGCGCCCCCAGCCCTTGCGCTTCTTTATGATTTGATGAGCCTCGGCATCCCAGCGCTGTTCAAACGGGAAAGGAGGTATAGAAAGCTCAATGTCATCGAAAACACATTCAGTAGCTTTGAGGACCAGCTTGTCCTGCCAGTTTGTTTCCGATTCACTGTCGCTTTCCTCAGCGGGAGCTTGCTCTTCTGAAATCTTGGCACGGAAGTTGTTGACTTTTCCTGCGAGTTTCTTCCGAGTGGCTTCTTCATCTTCCTTGGACCGTGGTGCTCGCACTCCTAGAGACCCAAAAAGCAACCGTCTGGAGCTTGCGACATCCAGAGTACGTCGTTTGTTAGCAGGTTCCACAACCGCCCCATTGTACTCGGCATCCTCCTCCACTGGCTCGTCCGTCGTCTTTGCCTCCGAGGGCTCATTCTCTTTCTCCATGATTGCATCGACGTCTACTCCGCCTGTTGCCAGGGCATGGAGCAACTTTTGCCTTTTTGCTTCAAACTCCTCCTGTTCTTCTTCGTTCGTTCGGCGCTTCTCATTCGGCTTGTGCTCAGGTGGCTCGTACCAGACCCCATTCTTCGCTTCCCATTCTCGGAGGGTTGCAAAGTCGGCTTCGGCAGGCAGAGCGCCAAGCTCCTTGAGCTTCGAGAGCCTCCGTCGCAATTTGTTGCGCTGATTGCTCTTCTTAGTCCTGAGGGAACCGTGGCCTGGAGGGTTCACCTTGGGCTGTAGTTGCCTGTTCGAAGCGGGACTGGAAAGGGACTCGTCCTCTGATTCGGATGTTGTGGATTCGTCTGACTCGGAGGACGA
Organism: Aspergillus viridinutans; assembly: GCF_018404265.1. Lineage (NCBI taxonomy): Eukaryota > Fungi > Ascomycota > Eurotiomycetes > Eurotiales > Aspergillaceae > Aspergillus > Aspergillus viridinutans. Next base: position 1,002,765 of record NW_025091222.1, on the reverse strand, counting down.
GTCGTCATCTTCAGACTCAACATCTTCTGCTTCAGACTCAGACGAGGACACCTCCGAAGCAGAAGTCGTTGTTTCGGAATGAGAAGCCGAGTCTTCCTCGTCAGATGTCGAATCATCGGTGTCACTCGAGGAACTGCTGCTGAAGCTCTTGTATATGGAGGGTGAGTCCTCGGAAGCCTGCTCGGCCTTACTCAAGTGGGAATCGCCCTCACTCTGAGAGGGACAAGGTGACGCCTGCCGCTGGGTCCCCTTGAACCGCACAGCTCTGGAGTCTCGTCGCGAAGAACCTGCTTCAGATGGACTTTTTATCGCAGTTTGATGGTCGGCGTGGCGCCCGGAAGTAGTGCGTAGGATACTGGCCCTGGTCCGCAGGGGATAGCCTCCAGGCCCGGTGGGCTTTTTTTCTGGTACTTCCACTGACGGCAAGCTAACCGTCTCCCGGTCTTTCTCAAGAGCCTCCAGCTCTTCCGCCAAGTCTTCGGCCTCGAATTCTGAATCGTCCGCGTCGCTTTCCGAAGCTTCGTCATCCTCGCCCTCACTGAGGGGATGACGGATGACTGTCCCGTCCCCGGATTCCTCTTGACTCTCATGGTAGTCTTCGTAATCGTCGTCATGATGATAATCCGTATATTCATCGTGAATGCCATCATCGTCATGAGCCTTGAGTCTCGAGAGCTCCTTCATTGAGCTTACTCGCCCAGGAATAGTCCACTGTGCCTCATCATCACCGTCCCAAGTCGCAAGCATAGTGCGCCGTTTCTTCCTTGGTGGGATTGCAATCGCCGGTCTGGACGACGTTTGCCGTTTGAGGAAAGGCCGGCCAAACGGGACCCCATCGATAAGATGTTTGCCGTCGTTTGAAATCTGGTGGCGGCCGGAGAGCCGTCTCGCTCTGAGATCTGCAATTTGAAGGGCGCGGATACTGACGACTCAAAATCAGCACCAAGCAATGACAGTCGACACGCACAAGCAGCAGGGTGATGCCGGATCTATCGACTTACACTACTTCATCACCATCTCTGAGGAGCCCATCGACCTCCATGAAATGCAGACACTCGGAGCCGCCCACTTCAACGGCATAGTCCTCCAAGCCCCACTGGCCGCTCGATTCGCTGTCGAAAATCGCCGGCTCCGTTTCCAACGGGACCACCTCATTGACATCCTCCAGCAGCTGCGCGATGGTATATCCACCGCTTGAGTATAGCGCATTCGGCACCCGCGTCGATGCAATAGCAGAAGAGGCAGCAGAAATTACGGAGGAGCTAGGCGTCGCTTGACCGTACATTGACGGCGGTGACGTCGTCCAAAGAATGCGCGTCACGGGTAGACCGTGACGCTGAATGATAAGGTGGAGACGCATCGTGGGGGTACTTGAACACCTTCAGCTTCTAGAGATAGCGGGGCGTTGATCTGTCTAGGGATTTGTCATTTGAAACCGCCACTAATTCGTGCTATCCTTTACTCTGGAGGATAATGCCGTTCAATCGCAAGTGGTCGGAGTCGGTGACGCGAAAAAATTGGGAGAGGTAGAGCACAAGCGGCGTAAAGAAGCCGGTTGAGACTGACAGGTTACAGACGAAAGTAGAAAGCAAAGACGACACACATGCTGCTATCTGCGAAAAGAAGATGCAATTACTGGAGAAAGATCGAGACGGCACAGCTGAAAACAACAGGGAGAGCTAGCTTGACAGCTCGCGGAGAGAGCTCTTTTCTTTGAGGCTTTGCCGCTAATCCCGTTTGGTCCTAAGACGCCTGAGGCATCATCTCATCATCCCATAACATATCCTCAGTCTCTCAAAGAAAACCCCAAAGATTAAATTCCCTATGTTATAGTTGTTGTAAACTTGCGGAGGGAAGGCAGTTTAAGTGATGGACTGTTTTAGTAAAGCAATATCAACTTTGCCGTGTGAAGGCCCTTTGCTACAATGAAGCTTGAAGGGATCTGAATACAAAGTACAAATGCATTGCACGTAGAGTGCATGAGGTGTATTTCTGTCTCGAGAGTATCTTTTATTATAAACAACATTGTAGAAGAGTAATCATGCATCTCAGGGCAAATATGGGCTGGTATCAAAGATTATGTAGAGTTTTTACGAGGGGTATGCTGGCTCTAGGGGAGCCAAACATCCTTCGGATGGATCGTATGCTGTTGGTGGAGGTGGCCATTAGTCGTATATGATTCTACTGTCTTTCTTTTCTTGAACTCAGACCATGGGAAACCTTCTCCCAAGAGGAAAGCTGTCGGGACATGGTTGTTAGCTGTTGCGACAGTGCTGTTGTGGGCGAAGATGCCGAACAAGATCGTTTCCTGATGCGAAAGACGGGTCGCCATCGTCCAATACGACAAGTCTAGGCTCATGAGCCTCCCGTACTTGGAGTCCGTGGTACAGGCTTTCTGTTGGGTACTCCAAGATTGAGCGGACGAAAGCCAGGTTGAGGTTGTCCTCTATCATTGCGGCTTTGCGGCGCTGATGTAGGGCTGTCAGCAACCTGCTGATATTGAGGTGGACTTTCCTCGTCTGGAGGAAGCGCCTTGTGTATCTTGAGCACACTCTGCTGGCGTGCAACCGGAGATGTGGGAGGTGAGCCGGAATGAGACTCCGGAGGGGTAGAAGGAAGCATGTCAAACGATTCCGACGACGAGTTGGCTGTAGGGTGGCTGTACGGCGATGTGGCCTCACGTTCCTTTTTTCGGAATACTGACGATGTCGAATCAGCTCCAGGTTCAATGGTTCTGCTGGAAGAAGAAGCATCTGGTGGGTTATACTCGCGGCGGGGGCCATCCACAGGACTTAGGGTTTCAGCCATCGCGTCCTCATAGCTGGGGGGTGCTTCGTCATAGACATCCTCTACACTGGTAGGCATGACCGGACCCGTTGGCCGGGGAGGTACTGGTGGACGCTCGACTGTATCATCCATAGGATGGCCGGTCATCGGTGCAGGTTTAGACAAGGTCGCTTGACCAGTAGCAGCCATGGCATCTAGCAGTGCTTGTGGAGGAGCTACTCCAGAGTACACTTTGACTGGCATTCTCAAGGGAAGTACGATGAGTTGGGGCTTCGAATGTCAGCAAAGCGGGAACATTGAGCACAGTGCGCAGATCCAAACATACCTTCATGTCTCCGATACTCCCGTGACTCAAGCCGATTCGTACCTCGAGTTCATAATTTCGTGATATATTACAAGTCTCAAAAGATGGCGCGACTGAGCTGGGCAACGGTATGTGGTTCCACATGGAGGGATCAAGTGGCCATTCTGTACCAGCGGGATCCCCTCCTCTGCCGAGAGGAATAGACATATTACTGCGGCTGAGAAGAACCCAGCTGCCGCCTTCTGTGCGCCGAAGATCATGGGCCAGGACGTGGGTATAACTAATCAGCTCAATTTGCAGCATCTGGAGGAAGATCGTCTCGAACGACTCGGACACCTTCCTCACCAGCAACCTCAGAGGTATTGGCTCATTGCAAGTAAGAATGGACGGGTTTGGCAGTCTTGCATCTGCAAAGACACGGAGAGGCTCTCCTCCCACATCCCGGAGCGATGAGGAGGAGGCTTTGGAGAATAGACTCTTGGTTCTGATCTTTTCGGGAGCTTTGCTGAATTGATGTTGACGTCTAGCATACGTCTCTTCGTTAGGCCTTCCAGTTCGTGGAGGCTCGATTGGGAGGAAATTCAACGGCGTGATCTGGTAAAAAGTCAGCAGCTGTTCATGACGATATTCTCTACTGCCAGGGACACTAGTACATACGGCTCTCAGATTCTCCTTGTAGAACTGTGGGCGGATGACTGTTGCCTTTACATAATATTTGATCTCTGCCATGCCTGGAAAGCCACTCAAAGAAGGAGGCAAGGTTTTCTTAACGTGTCGATTTGTATCCTTGGCCACCTCAACCTTCAACCCGGTAAAGTTCAGGTTGGTGAGCATACTGTTGTGTGAACTGCATGAATTGTTGAAAGGGAACTTGAATCATGTCAGCCGACGTCGTCGCCTCAGCTAGTGGTCATATACTCACCTTGAATCGGAAGGGATACTCGTACGTCCCAGCAGCAAATGTATACGATGTATTCTGAGTTGTCTGGTTGAAAACAGCCGGAGTTGGGAAGAGTGTCTCAACCTTGTACAAGATCTGTCAAGTCGGTTAGTCGAACCGATATTTTTGATTTACTGTTCCGAATAGACGAACCTTATGAACCTCAAGCTCCGTCCGTTTCTTATCCGACTGCTCATTATGTGGATGCCGTGGGCCTGAGAGTCGAGTTCTGCTTTCTCCCTCAAGTTTCACTTGAATGCCTCCTATGGGAGCTTCTGAGGGGAGGTGGAGCACAACTCTACCCGTTATGAAGTCGAGATTGGTGAAATGAGCATGAGGCCTGTCCAGATGGATGGTTACAGACATAGCAGGCACCCGATCTCAGCAGCCGAGCGTTGCCTTCCTGATCAAGATGATAGCGGAAATGGTGGTTGTTGATGTAGTTGAAGTGACAGCGTGCAGTCTCCGTCGAAACGCCAACCGGCCGATACAAGTGTGGTCTTATGGAATTACTGTACAACTGTTCTTATAAAAATTAGATTCACACCAGTGTCATAGAGATCAAGTGTAAGACGGAGAAAAAAGCACGGGAGTCCGGCATGGACTAACTAACTAGTTAACGGGTATCTGAGGGTGGGAAATATGACGTTCTTCCAATACGAAGAGCAAGAGGCGGGCGTGGGGCCACTCTTAGTGACTCTTCCGGACACTTTGACAGGGGGTTCACCTTCGTCTCAAATTGTAACATTCGAAAGACAGAGAAGTGCTGTCCTCTTATTACCTTCAACAACTCCTCATCCCTTTTTTCTTCTCATTGGCTAATAATTGTGGTTCTCTCTGATCTGCTGTTCTTCTGGGCCTAGGCCAGGGTTCGAGCAAAGCCACTCGCATTCTACGGAAATAGAGCTGCACCGCCACCCTCGATGTTACCACTGATTCAGAAAGCTGTGCAGGAGGCTGATCATTATTGGACAGCGTCAAGATATGTACCTATACCTACGTTTGACATGTCATGCACAATGCAATTGCCGTGTCATAGAAATCGCTAGTTTAATCGGGTATCGCCAAGTTTCCAGAAAGGGACAAAAACGAGCATCATCCAGTAGCTTCCAGTTGCTGATCTCTAGGCATCAAGATTTCTCGTCAACAACCGAACAAAGCGTCATCAAAGGCCCTCCTTAGCAAGCATATCTAACATGGATGGTCAGCCACAGACTAAGTTGGTCGCGCGAGAAATTTGACGCATCCTACCGGCAATGTCAAGGTAGAACGCGATGGCGTTGAACCTACAATTGCAACCAGCTCATATTAGTGGACGGACTCGTGGCCAGGGAGAGATTTCACAGACCGTTGCCTGTTTCCAGTTATCTCACCCGCAAGCCACTTGAACTTGTTGGTCCAGTTGATCAGGTCCAGGTGGCTGACCCCTTCAAGGGTACCTTTGTATTTTCCCCATTTGCTGCTAGCGACGCTGACTAGCCCATCGTTATATCCTTCTAGCTCTTGGAGAACGCGATGGGACAAGCGGAACATAGACCAAAAGCTTGGTTGCATCGCTGCGCCGTAGCTGAAGTAACTGTACAATACTCAGCCTTGCTGCCCTTGATTTGCTGCAGACAACTCACCGAACGTCCTCAACATCAGGCGTCGTTGGATTGAACGTATCTTCCATGTACTTGCGCGTCAACTGAGAAAAGGCGCCAGTTTCAACCTTGAATTTTCCGAGAGCATAATATAACTGGGGTAGCCGTTCGTCTGCAGGTTTATAGATATGAGTTTGTTTCCTCTATAGAATAATCATGGAACGCACCGCCAATCCGCTCAAGGACATAATCTGCAACCGCAGAACCTGAACTATTTAAGTAAACAGTCGTGAATCATTTCAAGCATACAACATACCTCGATGAGGAGTTGCAATTGTTGTCAAAGACAAGACCTTGAACTTCTTCGGTCTTAGACGACTTATCATGTACCGAGCATCAAGACCCCTTGTCATGGTCAAAACAAATCATCAAAGCAGTCTCATCTGATTACAGAGTATCTCACCCCTGTAAGACGACTTGTGAATACCTTAACGACCAAGATGTGTTAAGGACTATCTTACCATACTATGTCTGTACACTAGTCAGTCTGAAAGCTATTCCTCAACCTATTGAAGTAGAGAATACATACGCGATAATATTTACAGCTTTTCCCTGAGCGCCCTCATCTATATCCTTCACCAGCTCCTTCGCGCGCATCTCAATGGACCCTGAAGGAGGCACAGTTGCAGTGATGACTTTGACTCCTTTCAGGGTCAAAGCTTCCTTAATTCCGCGCCAGTACTGAACTCCAGGAAGGAGAGGGCCAGCAAGTCGCAACTCATCAAAACCTAAAAGCCCATGCGCAAGGACAACGGGATGCTTTGGGGTTTCTGACCAAGGTCGATCAACAAGCCGACTTCGGACACAGGAAGGATGGGAAATCATAAGACGTACCGTAATGATCTCTGATTACCGCATATTCATCTCGTATAACCTTTCCAAGATCTTGTAGTCGAGGATCAAAAGTATATGGACCTGTATGCTTATGCGAATTGCTCTTGCATGGTAAAGAGTGGAAGCTCCGATAGGAGGAACACCTACAAAGGCTGCGAAGAACAACCCTTACTTGTGCAGATGCATCTAATTGTGCGCCAACATGTCCCATGTTCATCCACCAAATTTTGTTTTTTGTTTTAATTGTTTCAAAGAAAGAGGAGTGAAGAAGGACAAGTTTACTTGTGATATAGATGCCGCGGCCCTTATGACGCAAGTGGATCTGTGATTCATGCCTCAGGCAGAATTTACCATCTACTCCGCACATGCTTGTCAAATAATCACAGGCGCTGAGAGCAACAATGGGCGAATATGGATGTGCGCATATTTATACACATTGCCAGACTTTCACTGATGGACTGTCAGTTGAATGGTAGGTGATGGACGCCTGACTATAGAATACCCGCTTGATCTGCAACCATCAATCAAGCTCACTATGATAAGGCATCCATCTTTTCTATCGTTCTTGCTCAGCGCAGGAAATCTGGAGAGAAACAGGGATATTTGATATCTAATGCGAACAGCAACACAGAAGCTATGTTCAAGACCCTAAAGCAAGCAAAAAACCGAACAGATGCAACCACTGCGTACGGGATTAAAGACAGCAGACATTGATGTACCAAACTTCTATGCCTTTATCTTGTCTGACGCTTGAGGCTTAACATCAACGATTGCATTGATCAGGTCATCAACAACCTTGCCGCCTTTCTCCTTGCCGGCAGCTTGAATCTCTTGAAGTTTGGCCTCTGCCTCTTTGTTGGCATCCTCCTCGGCCTTCTTGTATCCGCTCGAGTGCTGTGGAATTGTTCAATAGTCAGCCACAGTTATGAGGTCGCTGGGGTTGCGGACCCGCTGCATTGGATCCATCAGAACCCATCGGCAGAATCGAGACTCACCTCAGCCTCAAACTTCTTGAATTCCTCCTCTTTCTGTTGTCTGTACTCGTCAATTTCCTTCTGAGCCTCTGCCTTTGCGTCCCTTATCCGCTTCGTGCGATCTATTTGTACCCATCGTCAGATATGGCAATCGAGTGCGAAGTTCATGCGGGCATACATTCTCTGGCTGGCGTCGCAGGAGGTTAGCAAGGTCTCATGAAATCCAAAACTTTAACAGTCATAAAGAAGACAGATACAAACCTTGCTGTACAATCTTCTGAGCCTCTCTCTCAGCCTAACAGGGGCGCATTAGTCCAAGTCCAACAGCAATCACCTCAGAATGACCTACATCGAGGAGGGTCTGAATGCCTGCTGAGTTCTGGGCGGACTAGATCAACTATGTTAGCGTCTCCGCCATACTTCAAATCACAAGAGCACACGTAGCTCACCATTGTGCCGAAGTGTCTTTAGATACCGCGACAATAATCAAATAAAGGAGACAGAGCTCAGGATAGATTAGGTAGAGTTGTGGAGCTGGTGATGAACAGCTCCATCCCCGAACCGCATACGCCACGAATGACCCGCAAGGCGGTCGGAGGTTCTGCCATCCCACACCGCTGCCGTTGATGATTATCACCGATATGGCTTTTTAGATTAGGCATTGTCAGATCGCGATTGAGCCGTTTACGTGGGGCGTTTCTTAGAGGGCACTACAATGTCTCGAGCTTCCAAGGTGACACTAGCGCTCACCAGTCTTGGTACTGCGGGGATCGTTTACTTTGTGCACTGGTCCCAAGAGCAAGAGAAAGCGGTAAGCTAGGAGACTTCTCAGTATCCCTCAAGTTAAAGAGGCTAATTCTCTGGTATCTTAATAGCAAATGCACAAAGGCGTTGAACGAGATATGGAAAAGCAGCGGATTCGATTAGAGCGACAAGCCGAGTTTGAGATGCAGAAAGCCCTGGAAGAGGAGTACAGGAAGCTTCAAAAAGTGTCTCCGAGCACAGATACTCAAGGGTCGAGCGGGTGACATTGATACCATACAATCGGGTCATAACTAGGTTGAGCGAATACATATGTCTGGGTCTATGCTGCTTTGACATATGACCTTGGGTGCAGTAAGTTCTGATGTTCGGTTCTCTGGTCAAAGCTAACGACTTTTGCAAGAACCAACTATATACCACTTCGACGTTTTTGAAGTGAAATGTGTAAATTAGTCACGAAGTGTACATTATACCGATTACGAGTTTACTAGACATATTCTGCATGGACTTGTCTCAATGCAAATCATCTCTGCTTCATATGAGGAATGTTCCAAGAAAGCAGGCTGGTCCACGGCGTCTGCCATGAGCATTCCAGAGTCTGGTACTTTGAGAGCATGAAACGCCGTGCCAAATGCACGGGTTGGGCAACTTTCTCCAAGGACTCGGCCCCTATAGTAGCATGACTATAGGCAAGTTCTTCTGTCTATATCACATCGGTCAATCCTTCGAGGCCTACCTTATGCTTTTTCAAACGGGGTGTGCTTTTCAAGTGAATATGTGAGCTTCGCCTTCCTGGTAGTTGTGTAATTGCGGCCTGTTCCAGACACAATGGCCGAACGACTGATCGAGCTGGGTCAATGTATCAAAGATTATTTTGTTTTCCTGCAATGTGCACCACTGGGAAGGGCCATCTACGTGCTTGTTTCAACATCGTCGCATCGGAGCCTTGCTTACATTCGACGAATCGACTTCAGTTGTACGAATCCCTGCCTCGCGGGTGGACTCTGAGGAAGGTTTGTCAGGATAGGTCACCAGTCATTCTCTGCTTTGGGCGAATAATCATCCTCGTATATTGGGTAGTAACAACCAAGAAGGGTTGGTCTCAATCTCAAGTCCGTTGCTCGGACGCTAACAACTTCCCATGAGCTTACATTGATAACGAGGGTGTTGATTGGCCGGTGAATTGTACGGTGAGAAATATATTTCCTCATGGGGTTCTGAGAACGCTCCCACAGCTACATATGGTCTTCATATTTCATTCTCATGCCAACAGTGCACGTGAGTGCATCTCCAACCTTATCTGTTGAATCACGTGCGATCTTCGGCTATCTTCGGAGGCCGGATTGATTCCGGCCTCTTATCGCGCCAACGTCACTGAAAAAGGCTAATCTGGCAAGGTGATACCAGAAGTAGCCAATCAAAGGATGCTTTATGTAACAACAAATCTTGGCATATAGTGAGATATCGAGCAAGCAATGCATGACAAGGAGTGTTCCATGGCAAGATCCCAGCAATGAGCATGTAATTTTCCAGTGTCTTTGATGATAACTGACTTCAGACACATGGTATACCGTTTAGATGTCGTCTGAAGGCTTCCCCCAAGTGCCGGGTTCGAAAAATACGTCTCGAGCGGAGTGTCTACTCCGCCAAATTGGGCCTAGCGTGCTCCCGTGACTTTATCGTGCCCTCTCTGGCAGCTGTTTGTATAGAGATGTTGTTGAGGCATTGAGCTGCATTGATCAGCCAAAAGATGGTGAAGTTTGCATCGAATATCTCTATATCAACTTAGTATTTGATGACTTGACGCTTGCAGATGATTCTAACATGGTTTCACGCGCAGAGTCGATGTCTCCACGCGAATTTCGTAATGGCATGCCCATGGCCGGAAATAATACCGGCCTCTGATATTATAAGAATCGCCTCCTTTCCTGCCAAATCTCCCGTCTGTTTCTCTGAATTTCAAATTCTCAAGTGGCCTCGTCTTGCTCTAGTTGACTTTTTGTACTGCCGCTTTCTTTCATTTGTTGGATATCATAGATCCCCCCCTGTGTTTCTTAATAACCATCCACTATATCAAGTCACCCTTGCCTTCCCCTATAGACACATAGACACATTTCCTTCTGCCAACTTCCACCATGACTCGAACCAAAGTCCCACCAACCTCTACCACAACCCTGAAGAGGTTCCCTCATATCCATGATGACCCTGCTACCCTTCCCCGGTCCTTGGACCCCTTCACCATCACCACCTCCACTGGCTTTCTACCCTACTGCACCTCTCCTACTACGCTACCCGATGCCTTCAAGCCCTTGATGGCCTTGCTGGACCGTATGCCCGTCGTCAGGCTGGATGGTACTCCCGGTCTGCTGGCCAAATATGAGCTGGGCCCTGCGGTCGAGACCGAGCTTCCTGACCTGACTGACGAGGTCGACAAGCTTGTTACTGCTGATGGTTCCCCGGACCTTTACACTGTCGCTGCAGTGTTCAGAGACTACTCTTTCCTTGCTTCGGCCTATCTGCTTGAGCCATGCTGGGAGAACTGGTCCAAGGCCCCTGAGAACGGGTATGGGCTGGGACGGGACAAGCTGCCCAAGGCCGTTGCCCGTCCCATGTACCGCTGTGCTCAGTTGTATGTCTTCCTTCGTTTGTGTCTTTATTTTGCATCACTGACACCCTTGTTCAGGTTGGATATCCCCCCATTCATGTCCTATGCTGCTGCTTATTCGCTCTTCAACTACCACGTTGCAGACCCATCCAAGGGCTTGGAGTATGACAACCTCCGCCTGGTGAGGGCCTTTGAGCGCGGCCTCGACCCTAAGAGCTCCGAGGCAGGCTTTATCCTCACTCATGTCGATATGGTCAAGGAGTCCAATGGCCTGATCAGTGGCGCCCTGAAGGTCGTCGATACCCTTGAGCAAGGTGGCCCTCGCTCTGTGGTCAACGACGGCTTCCGAGAGATTCTGGCGTCCATGGAGAAGATTGAAGCCTCCATGGAGGGTAAGTCGCTTCACCGTCATTCATCCGCACACGGCCTCACGGCTAACAATACCAGACATGTGGGCCAACTCCAAGCCCGCCGAATACCTCTCCTTCCGAGTCTTCATCTTCGGCATCACCTCCCAATCCATGTTCCCCAACGGCGTCGTCTACGACGGCGTCCTGGACAACAAGCCCCTCTACTTCCGAGGAGAAAGCGGCGCCAACGACAGCATGGTGCGCCACCTGACCCCTCCATCTGCAACCTCCACTAACGCAACCCAGATCCCCCTCCTCGACCACCTCCTCCAAATCCCCATGCCCTCAACCCCCCTCACCAAGATCCTGCACGAGTTCCGCGCCTACAGACCCCTCCCCCACCGCGAATTCCTCGCCTACATCAACTCCAAGGCCGCCGAAGTCGACGTCCGCAACTTCGCCGTCCAAGACACGGAGACCACGGTCCTGCTCCTCAAGACGCTGAACCACGTCCGCAGCTTCCGCTGGCGCCACTGGCTCTTTGCCAGGGAGTATATCATCAAGCGGACGCCGCATCCCACTGCTACCGGTGGTAGTCCCATCGTCACGGTTCGTACCTTTTCCTAGTTGTATGTGAAAGAAATCCGGCTAATGTGGATGTAGTGGCTTCCGAACCAGTTGTCTGCGGTGATGGATCTGATGGTTTCGATCTATGATACTTATCTGGCGCCGCAGAAGGCGGCGGGAGTCGTCTCGAATGGGCATCTTGCGTATGATGCGACGGTGCAGAAGCAGGTGGAGCCTATGATGGAAATGGTGCGCGATCAGAGAGAGAAACTGGCGAGGGAGGTCGAGAGGTGGTGCAAAGAGAGGGGTGTTTAGTTGTCCTTATGTAGTTAAGTTACACAGTTGTGTCTGTTTGAGACGGTCGAGCCCCTGTCACTGCTATGGCTTTGTCCTGCCATCCAATATGATGTTCATTCTGTTCGATGAGACCCGCTCTGTTTCGTCTAGAAGACCATCTAATAATACATGTTCCGCAAATCCTGAAATAGAATACATGTAATAATCGAGACGGCTCGTCGCACTCTATGCTATTATTTCAACGCCCCGAGCTCGTCCATAGGCGATCGCATCTGATGACACCTCGTCGCAGAATTTAGCGTATATCCGCTCCACTTTCGCTACGTTGTCATCGGAGTCCCGTGCATCGGCAAAAGCTTTTATTGCGCAGCCGGAGATCCTTGTATAGGAGAGATGCACCACCCTGAGGCTGGGTAGTGCGCTAATTATAACGGCAGCCGACTTGTCATCAGTGCCCGCAATGTGCGAAATGTTGAGTTCCTGTAAGTCGCTCAGACTGTCCATGCGGACCAGTTCCGAAATCTGGGCACCGGTGATGCGGAAGCAGCTGTCGAGGTGGAGGACTCTCAAAGGCGCTTTGGCGATGCTGCAGAAGTGCTGAATAGTGTAGCCTGTGGCCCAAGGCACGTCGCTGAGAATGAGCGTATGAAGATTTGGGAGCTCAAAGGGTTCCTCGTAAACAAATGGAAATTCCCTTTGGACGAGGGCACCTCCAACGAGCCCTGTGCCTCCACGGATGCGAAGGTATTCGAGGCCAGACGGCAGCCCAAACTCGGCTCCAACGTACACGCCGCTCAAGTCCAGCCGACGCAGCCGTGAAAGCTGGTGTACATCAAAACTTAGATGATAAGGGGTGAAGATTCGTGGGTTCCAGCTGAGCCGAAGCTCTTCTAGATTGGGAAGACATGTCGAAAGACCCTGCTGTATGGCATTAGACTCATTGTATTACACGCGAAAGACAAAACGGTAACGTCAGGCATACCGGAAGATGAAGAGCAGGAGCCTGCACGTCCGGTGCAGAAGCGGCGACCGTGGCACCAAAAGTGATACTTTTGAGACTTGGGAGTGTCTCTGGCCACTCCACCCGAGCCAAGTTAGATGGCTTGGCATCATGAACTTCGAGTCGCTCCAAAAGAGGCAAAGTCTGAAGGAATTTGCCAATGATCTCCTGCGGTAGGGCTGTGTGGCCGGATATGATCAAAGTTTTTAATCGTTTGGAGCCCTTGTACAGGTCGTAGAGGACATCCGGCTTGGACTGAGCCCATATCTCAAGATGCTCTAGGTTCGGGCACCTGCTGAAGAATTCCAAGACTCTGTGCGTCGACGGCGTCGAAACGTTCTTGACAATGGCATGTGTGAGCATGGCTTTTGATCGACGGATGTACGCCCGGACTGAAGGCCAGTGAATTTTGCCACGAGCATCCGACAGATCGATACGCATCCAGAGACTTCGTATGGATGACAGAAATCGATCCCACCTTTTTGATACGCGGAGAATAGCCCTGGGAAAGTAGTCAGAGCTGTGCAATAGTGTATGCGTCTTGATCCACTCACACAATCTGCTTGAAGTCGAAATGATTGACAACCATCATCGCTACTTCCAATGGCAATACGGTGAATGGATCATGGCACTTTGCATGTGCTTTGCTCCACAACTTGTCATGAAGTTGCTCTACAAGCTACGCAACAGTCAATACGCTGAAGACTCAAGTCCAGACAAGGTGGCTCGAGTAAGGCATGTGTTAGGTGAAAAATAACCTACCTGACGACGAGGGTCGCATGTCGGCAAAGTCTTTAGGGCATAAGCGTAGACGTCAAGGGCCTTGTCAGGTTTACCATCCGACAGCAGGACCTTTGCACATCGAAGATAGCCCTGTCAATGGTCAATAGGGGCGCTTTTTGACATCTGCAATGTGGGATTTGCGATCCTACCCGAGCGTCTAGTTTGTTAGTCTTTATCATGGCCCTGGCATCCCGCAAAGCCAGGTCATACTTGGCTAACTTGGTATAGGTGGCAGCACGGTTATCATAAACACTGAGGACATCGCCATGGCCGGTTTTCAGAGCCTAGTACAAAAGGACGTTTTAATAAAGCCATTCGTATAAGACTCGACAGAGATACCCCGTGAGGTGAAAATTACCTCTGTGAAGACCTCAAGGGCAGCTTGAAAATTGCCTTGCTGATATAGTTTCTGGCCATTTTGCTGCAATAATGCAGTGGCATCACTCAGGCCACTATCTATTGACAAAGATCTCAGCCACTGAACACAAATATCATTATCATGCTTAGTAGATTCATCCCAGCACTCATCTGAACATCCTTAACAACAGTATCAAAGAAATCGACTTACCTCGAGAAATGGCCATCTTCCACAAAAATCCACATCCCACACCGCCTGACGCGGAAGAGAGACGCGCATCATCAACCTGGCAACGGGAAATGCGCGTGGTCATTTTCGAGTCCGCTGCGCTTGTGGTCGGAACGGACAGCCCCAGCGATGGCGGTGTTTACTTTCTTCCCCTTTTGGAATAATCCCTGCACATTGGAAAATAACGGTCGTCGCTGACATTAATCAATCATCACTACGTCGCCATCGTCGCTGGCTCCGAATATTCGATAAAGCTTGCAGGTCAAGCCATGGAGCCGCACAATCTACAGGCGGCATCAACTTATATTAATAATGTGCTCCTTGCTCGAGGTCTGCTCCAAAGCGGCAAAGCGATCGACTTCGCTCAACCGGAGAATGACGATGGAGGAATCGATGGTACAATGGCGAGGATCATCAACTTGGTGAATGATTTGGTCTTGAGAAGAGACGTATGTGGACTGGGAGTTTGTATTCTATTTGAGCTGTATATCTGACCAGCGTCAACAGCGGGAAGCAGAGCATCGGGAGAACCTCGCCACCACGATTCGCACATTGCGCGCGGAGGACTCGCAGAAAATGCACGAGATTGTATGTTGGACTTGTGCCAATGACCCGAGAGCAACGACTAAAAGTCATTTACAGGAAAAGTTGAAATCGAAGACGTCGGAATTGGCCCGGTCGCTGGCTCTGGCGGAAGCCCAAGAACGTGCCCTGAAAACGAACCTGTCCAGCACCGAAGCGACGATTAGAGGACTAAAAGAGCAGATACAACGCATGAAGACCGCTGTGCAACAAATTCGCGCACAGTGCGCCAATGACGTCCGCAAGCGCGACCTGGAGATGCAGAAGCTGAAATCACACTTGGCTGAGCGACAGAGAGGAAGACGGGAAGGTCTGGGCGTGACGACAATCAGCATTAATCCCACCGTCGATCGAATGTCCAAATCTAGGTCTCTGGCCGGTGGAGAAGGGGTCAATGATCCCGGGTACAGCTTGAAGCAGGAAACGAACGAATTTTTGACGGAATTGTGCCAGAGCTTGAGCGACGAAAACGATATGCTGATTACGCTTGCGCGCAATACTGTTCAGACCCTGCTGGATCTACAAGGGTTGTCACAGATGGAAGAAGGAGACGAGCAGTATCCGAATGCATCGACAAGCACACGGGGCATGAAGTCGTCCCAGGGACCCGTCACTACACTTCCTTCATCTTGCGAGGAACTATCGGTTCAAATGGACAGAGTGCTCGAGCACCTGAGGACATTGCTCACTAACCCGTCCTTTGTACCTCTGGAAGAGGTCGAAGTCCGCGA
The DNA here is from genome assembly GCF_018404265.1 of Aspergillus viridinutans. Taxonomy (NCBI): domain Eukaryota; kingdom Fungi; phylum Ascomycota; class Eurotiomycetes; order Eurotiales; family Aspergillaceae; genus Aspergillus; species Aspergillus viridinutans. Next base: position 987,020 of record NW_025091222.1, on the reverse strand, counting down.
TGAGGAAATCAAGCGTCTACGAGAAGGATGGGAGAAGATGGAGACTCGATGGAAACAGGCCGTTACCCTCATGGATGGCTGGCACAAGAGAATTGCCGACGGAGGTGACTCGGTGCGAGCAGAGGAGCTCCGGCTGGGGTTGAAACTCGACCTCAGCGTTGACTCGATGCATACATCCACAGCAGATAGTGGGATTGATACCACCATGCAGTCTCCCATTTATGAAGACCAACAGGCCGAGGAAGAGGCGGAGATCCCAGTCAAAGTGGCTAAATATAATGCAGACCGACGAGAGACTGGCGACGCTGCCGCCAGCAAAATAGCCTCGCCTCGCGAACGGAAATCTCGCAAACCTACCAGTCGCGCTCTGAAGGAACGGAGCGATAATGTCGTTTCTGGGCCTCGGAAAGTGTCCTTTACACCTGGACTCCAAGGCTCGCCATGTGTAGCGGCTGGCCAAGAAGACGAGACCTTGGTGGTCAAAGCTCACAAATCCGAGGCTGTGACCCGAAGGCCATCAAAGAAAAGGGTAGATCCCAAGGCGTCGCATCAGGTAAGGGCCAAGAACAAGTGATTAGAAGTAGATGAGGTCTGACTTGACAGCCACAGGGTCCCGAGGACGAGACACAGTTGAGCGTATCGCAGAAGCTAGCAGCTGCCGAACGCGAAGCGCGAGCCGCAGAGGAAGCTCGCAAGGAGACAGAAAGCCGAAAGAGAACTCGAGGAGTGAAAAGCCCCAAGAAAGGCACTCGTGACCGACGGAGAAGCACATTGACCAGCGACGAGCTCGGAGAGCTGATGGGGATGCCATCGCGATGACGGGATCGATGGCCTTGTCTGGAATACATCTATCTGGCGTTTGGTTTTGTTGATACCCCCAAGCAGTTTATCTGTACATACATTCTTTTTGCACACCTGGCGGGATTCTTATGACACGGCGCATGTAATCGCTGCCACTCTGTACTGTTCTGGAGCGAACCATCTACTATCAATCACAATAATTCCATAATATACGCTTTCCAAGTTTATCTTGAGAATGCCACTAGCGGAGACACTAAAGGTGTCTGTCGGCATCTCGTCTTGTGCCCGTAAAGCTTCCCCACAACCTCGGCAACTGGACGTTCGAACCGCAATAAGTCAATCTCCGCATTATTTATTGCCAGACCGTTCACTTTCAGATTAACTACCACAGGCATAATGAAATAATCACTGTTGTGACTTTTATCTGGCTCCTCACCTTCCTTCACTGGTTGAGTGTTTCATCCTCTTTCAGCACCAACCCTTTAACAATTTATTCCAACACCATACGGAACCATTTGGATACTGCTGAGTATATATACACGATATCAAGCCTGCGGTTCATACTGAAGGAAGATACATATTATATATCCATTGGATTATGTCCTCACCACCATCCAAAACATTCCATGGCTGGGTCGCCCATGATGCCACCAGCCCTCTAACATTCACCACCTTCGAACCCAAACCCTTCACCGAAACCGACATTGAAGTCAAAGTCTCCCACTGCGGCATCTGCGGGACAGACATCCACACCCTCCGCTCAGGCTGGGCCCCAGCCGACTACCCCTGCGTAGTCGGCCACGAGATAATCGGCACCGTCGTCCGCATCGGCAGCGGCGTCCCAACGCTCGCCTCCTCCCCCGCCTCCCGCTCAATCAAAGTCGGCGACCGCGTCGGCATCGGCGCCCAGAGCATGTCCTGCCTCCGCGCAGACTGCGACGTCTGCGCCGACGGCCGCGAGAACTACTGTCCCCGCATCACAGGCACCTACAACAGCCGGTACGCGGACAAGAGCAAAGCCTACGGAGGGTTCGCGGAGTTCTGGCGCGGGCCCGCGCATTTCGCGTTCAAGATCCCCGATGCGCTGCCCTCCGCTGCCGCGGCGCCGCTGCTCTGCGGAGGCGTGACTGTTTACGCGCCGTTGCGGAAGTACGCCGCGGGCCCGGGGAAAGCGGTTGGGATCGTCGGGATTGGCGGGCTGGGGCATATGGGGATTCTGTTTGCCAAGGCGATGGGCTGCGATCGCGTCGTCGCGATTTCGCGGACGTCGAGCAAGCGGCGCGATGCGGTGGAGGGGCTGGGGGCAGATGCGTTCGTCGCTACGGACGAGGAGAAGAAATGGGCGCGGACGCATGCGCGCTCCCTTGATCTGATCATCTGTACCGTTGACGCGCCGGATATGCCTCTTGCGCAGTATCTGCGTCTGCTCAAGGTGGATGGGACGTTCGTTCAGGTTGGAGCGCCGGAGTCGCCGCTTCCGCCGTTGACGGCATGGTCGCTGATACAGAAGGGGGTGAAAGTGACGGGGTCGAATATTGGGTCTCCGGATGATATTCGGGAGATGCTGCAGCTGGCTGCGGAGAGGAAGGTGTTGCCGTGGATTCAGGAGCGGCCGATGCACGATGTCAATGCCGCTCTGGCTGATATGGATGCTAACAGGGCGAGATATCGATATGTACTGTCCAACGAGATGGGAGCGCAGTCGAAATTGTAGTGAATTAGTTTTAGTACAGAGTACAATTTATCGTGTCCATAAAAAGCAATTCATATCGGCTTCTTCATGGTTGATATATGGTTCGGGGAACAACTGCATCACCTACAGAATCAACGGTGCTTATCCTTATAGAGTAAGAAATACGAAGTCTGCGGTAAACGAGAGGGCTGGAACGGTGGATATCTTGGCACCAGAAAAGATCATCACTATTACCGAAAAGGGGAATTAGTACGAGATATACGAACAATCCAGTCGCTCCATAGTGGGTTTTCGACGTTGCCTTGGGATGAGCCACATTCGATGAATTTGAGATTTATTGAAGAGGTGACTAGCAGAGCTATATAAGATGTAAATATCTCCTAGCTGGGTATCGTTCTGACAGAATTGACTATCTCTTTCCTTGAAATTCTCCTCTCAAACAAACATTCTGGTTCTGGTTCTGGAGCCCTTCCTCTCTGCTGTGCTTGTCATTGTTACATATAAGCTCACCATGTTGCTAAAGCGAGCGTATGAAGGCTGGGTAGCCTACGAGTACTATCCCTCCATGGCGGCAGGAGTGATATTCGTCATCCTCTTCGGCATCGTTACTCTGCTACACACCTTCCATCTCTTTCGAACAAGAACATGGTTTTTTATTCCTCTGGTCATAGGAGGCTACTGTAAGTTCTGATCTGCTCCCGCAGGATGACTCTCACTGGCTGAATGGCTGACTTCCATCAAGTCGAATTGATATGATACATTGGACGCTGCCTGTCAGCATCCCAATCGCCAAACTGGACTCTTGGTCCGTATATCATGCAGAGCACATTGTTGCTGGTAGCGCCGGCGCTGTTTGCTGCCAGTATATACATGGAACTGGGTCGAATCATCCTTCTCGTCAAAGGGGAGAAGTTTGCAATCATTCGAGTAACCTGGATGACCAAGATATTTGTTGCCGGAGACGTTCTCAGCTTCTTGATGCAAGCGTCAGGTATGGTTTTCATTGATTGATGCCCTATGTCCTTAGATGAGAGCCAAACACTGACAATCCGTTTCATGACAGGGGCGGGGATCTTGGTCACGGACAACCAGAGCACCGGCGAAAATGTCATCGTTGGTGGTCTCTTTGTGCAGATCATCTTTTTTGGTTTCTTTGTGATAAGCGCTTTCATTTTCCAGCGTCGGATCGCTGCCCATCCAACCCCAGAGTCTGTCGCCGAGTACATTCCATGGAAGAAACATATGGGCGCGCTATATGCATCAAGTATTCTGATCTTGGTTCGATCCGTGTTCCGAGTTGCCGAATATCTTCAAGGCTGGGATGGTTCATTGCTGCAGAGCGAAGTGTTCATATATGTACTTGATGGACTTCTGATGTGGTTCGTGATGACTATCTTTCTGGTCGTCCACCCCAGCGAGATCAATTGTTTGTTGGGCCGCGGGAAATTAATGACAGCCAAAGGGGGTCTCCAGGTCTGTGAGGCTGCTCTTCCTGTTTAGCACGTTGAGTGCCCCTGACAAAGGGTCTGAGTCGTTGCTCACCAAGGAGGGGACAATGTGGGGAATGGCGGCCACCGAAGTCAGCGTCAAGTAGCATAAAAGACGACTGCTAGTGGAGAGAAAGGCGAGGAAAGACTAGGGAATAGTGCCTCAGTCAGCTCCTCAGGTGCCATTAACTCATCCATGATACTAGGAAGACACTCTAGGGAGCCTTCAATCCCTATCTGTGGCGAAGGGGTGACCTCGGCCGTCTTGTCCCGGGCCGCCTTCATGGGCTTTAGAAGTCCTGTGATGATGCTTGAACGCCTCCCGAAGGAGTTTCACGGCGCTAGTGACTGAGAGAGAACCGTTACTGTACAGGACCACCGCAGATACGTCTTCCAAAACCAGGGGGAAAATGTCCTTAAGCTCGCGCAAGCGAGCTGTGCCTTCCCTCGCCGATTTGCCTCCGTAACAGGAGATAGAAGCAGCACGGATTCCCTCGACGAATGCATGCTGGGCAGCTCTCTAGCCTTGCCGCAATGACGCTTCATGGATTGTCTGTTTCTTCGATTTTATACCGCCATGTCGTTTTCCTTCCAACCTGTCATTTTGCTAGAGCGATGGTCCTTTGACTTCTTGTTTTTCATCGTCTCCACATGCACGATTATTCGCTTGTGGACGGTATTGTTAAATGCCAGATGCAGATAGAATCATGCTTTCAACATTGAGGGCTCAGGTTAAATTCGGTTCGAATGCCTGGCCAAAGATATCTCTCATAGGCCAATATATCAACGGGCGCCAATGCTCATCTAGAACAAGCCAGAGCGCCTTTGAAACCCGAGGACCCCACTCATCGAGACACCAATTGTGTCGGAGACGATGGAGGATTGCGCAGTAGTATGCCAGAATGACCAGAGCTAGGGGCTTACGCTCCCGCAGACAATCCACGTATCTCGGTTGCAACCTGATCGCCCACCTGCAGGCGACAGCAATGGAGGTTAGGCCGCTGAACACCGCGCCCGTCATATCTGCCCATTTGTCAATGGTGTCCTCATAAATAGACGTATCGTGGGTGGCATCCGTCTCCCCAATCGACTTGTTTGCGTCTTGGAGTTTTCCTAAAGCAAAGAGTATATCACCGGGAAGGTTGACTTCGTATTCGTCAAACTGTACAATGGGTCCAAAATCGCTGTCCTTTATCGAAGAAGATGCGGTACTCAGCACCTCGTGCACGCCCCGCGACAGTATGAGCAGCTGAAGCAGATCGTCGATGTAGTCCCACGGGTCTTTCGCATCTGGCGGATGAGGATAGCCAAATGCGTAGACGGCCACAATACTCGCAAACGCAAACATGGCTTTGGCATTGGAGGGGTTAATGTCATGTAGCTGCTCACGAAACAAGGTCAATGCTTGGTCCTGATGCGCGACAGCAATGCTGACGTAGTCGGCACGGCGATGATCAGCCCTGGTCCGCCCAATATGAAGCGCAGAGATAGCGAGTATCCCATGCATGAGAAACGGGTATGACAGCGCCTCTTCAGGGACACAGGCGCGCCAAATGCGGTCTGTTTGCTCATTGCGAGAAAAGGACCTATAGGTCTCATTGCACCACTGCATCATCAATTCCAAATCACACAAGTTCAGGCCTGTAAGTGAATACTGAGTTGCCGCGCCGTGTCCACCCAGCTTCCCGAGAATGCCAAAGGAAACGGCGGTGTCGTGGAGCGACTGTTGCTCCGGAGGCCCCTCGGAGGCAGATTTGTTCGACCTCGAGCGGGACTGCGACCTCCCATTTGCCCACAAAAATGAGCCGCTGGAGTCGTACTCGCACTGCGCCCTGCGCTTGACGCAGTTGGAGCAAGCTGGGCGAGCTTCATCGCACTGAGAGTCGTTAGTGATAATGATTTTGCAGCTCAGCTAAGTGGTGTGCGTCTCCGTACTTTGACCCTGCGTCGTTTGCACTCTACACAGCCATGTCTTGATTTACGATGAGGTCTTCGAAGAGCCATCTCTCAGAGGGCACTCTGGCATAACGTTGGCAGTGGTACATCGAAAGAACGTCCCACATTAGGCAACACAAAAGAAGTTCCCAGCTGATTATGTCATCCAACCTTATCGCTTCTTCAGTCAACGGGGTTTTACTACAGTGTTTACTTTCCTCTTTTTATTTATTTCTTTCGAGTCAAAGAAATAATCTCGATTATTCGATATTCACAGCCGAATCTAGTAAGTAACAAAATGGGAGTCAATCAAAATGAAGCGTATATGGTATCTGTGCTCATCGCGATAAGAAGGGAAGAAAGACACCGTGAAGAGAACCAGAACAGGTTGCAGTTCAGCAAGGTCTCGGGAAAGTTCGACAAGGTCTCAGGGGATGTAGGGCAACCTTAAGACCTTGCCAAACTTTTCCGAGACCTTGCTGAACTGTGTGCCCGAAACAGAATCACCTTTCCCATGCAAGAATTTCAAACTAGCTGAGCCCTTTTCTCAGCTGCCGCCTCCTCCTGATGAGGATCTTTTGTCTCGTCGACGTTGTTTCTCACGCAGAGCAAGAGCAGTGATGATGACCATCAGGTCGAATTCCTGCCCATAATTCGCATAGATCTCAAGCTTCCCAGACTTCTTACAACCCCAAACGCTGCTCGTAAACACGGCAACGAGCCGATCAGTCGCCTCATCGACAAGCTTGTAGTTGCGCCAAGAAAACGTCGAAGGCTTTGTATCCCCAACTCCTACCGAATGCGTGCTCTTCCAAATGAATGCTCGCCGCTCTACCCCATACTCTGGGTTGAGCGACATTTGAAACCGATATCTTGCATGAAGGTGGCTGAGGGACACGAGATCTTCCCAATCAACTGAATTTGGTGTTTCAGGGTTTCCCAATCCGACTTTGAGATGCCGTGAGAAATGCAGGAATTTGCAGACTGCCAGTACCGGTGCTTCTGCACTAGTGCCGGCATGAACGCTGAGATCGGGTTTCTTCGGTGTCCACGTTGAATTGTGAACGTGGTATAGCTGTTCCTTGCTGGCATTGTGGACGTTATAATCATGGCGAAAGAGTGTGTGATATATATGATAAAGGCGGCAAGAGCTGTCTTTGTTCAAAGGAACTGGGCCAAGAGAGTTGCTCTCAGTCATTGTGGTCTGATACTGATAAGCACTGCACGAATCCGCGAGGGTGGCATCGTCGGTGCCATAGGTTTCTTTGGAGTGACTCATTTTTGCGGATGGTATGATTCTAGAAAAAGATCTGAATTATCCAGGAAGACCTGGCATCTTTATAGTCTGCTGGCCGGTTAGCGAACACGAAGCGCTCATGAGTTGAGCCATTGTTCACTCCATAGCAAAGCTTGGTCTATCCGCTATTCATGCTCAATCTGATGGATCGTTTCTGTTTCTGGTTAACCCAAGGAAGGCAATGCCCAGTTGATTGCCTGAATGATCGACATCGGCTGCTCCGTTGCCACTTGCCAGGCTTTGCCAGCAATACGGGCGGTTTCCATGGCTTATTACGGGGCTGAGCCTTTCTACTAGTCTACCTAACATATTAAACTCAGCCTTAAAGAGGACGTGCTGTACGTTAACCAATCACAATACGCAGCGAATACGATCAACCCTAAGCAGTTAGACCAATCCCACAGCTCAAGCAGCCAATCACATGTTATGCTTCGTCCAATACCTTACACGTGACTATGTGTAAGTCACATGCTGTCACATGACATGGCAACTGGACGCCAAGACCCAGCGCGCGTCAGACAATGGAGAGAAATAATGGTGAAGAGCACGGAGAAACACTGCAATGTGTTGATGGCAGGGTGATGATTGCTGCTGATTTTTGTCCTCCTTAGCTCGCTTTTCAGTCTGCCACCCGACTGGCAGCTACTGCGCATCTATTCTCCAGCTTTTCCGCAGGAATTGCTTGTTACGAGCTGGGATACCGACAGGAATCTTTAGAAAGAGGAGGATTTCATTCTCCGGTGCTCAGTGTCGCTAGTATTGGTGCCGTTGCTAAAAAGTGCTATTAGTCGTCTTTCTCCCTACCAATTAATACCTCATCAACCATCAATATGAGCTTCCAGGTACCTTATGGATCGAGTCCGTCGACACCAGACAAATCTCGAAGCTTTTTCAGCGACATCTCGGCGACTCCTGGTGATGCTCCGCCTTCCGCAGCCAAGTCCTTCACTCCTCGAGGCCCTCCTCCATCCACCATATACGGAAGCTCTCAGATGAGCTCAAGATCGCACCTGGATTCTCCTCAGTCCCTTTTCACCAAATCCGGAGGGGTCGATTTCAATGACAGCATCTTCAATTCTTCAGTTGGATCCTTCCATCAGCCAGCGCCCCGAGCCAAAAATGCTGGATCAGGGAAATCCTTCGCGCAGTCGCAGTCTCTTTTCAGCATGACGGATAATACTCGATTCGGCGAATCAACCGGTTTCGGAATGTCTAATGGCTTTACTTCGCAAATGGATGCAGAGACCAATGCTGATGACGAACAAATGATACCCGAGGAGGAAGAGGATGTCCAGGAGGAGGATGAAATGGACATGGGCAATGCCGCACACCGATTGAGATTCTTAGACTCGCAGTTTGGCAATTCCACACAAGCACAGTCTGCGTCGCATGGTCAACGGAAGTCAATATACTCAAACCCAGGCAACGCAAAACGACCGAAGCTCGACGAAAGATGGGCTCAACAATCACCGTTGCGCAAAGGTAAACTGTCGCCAAAGAAGGACTCCGCGATGCCTTCGATCGTACGGAACTTCGCCTCCCGAGCCGGGCCCGCGGTGGTCAACGAGCCAAGTGACGTGATCATCAGCACCGAGGACGAAATGTGTCGAATGTACGACGAAGTGAGACAATCTGAGTTTACGAATGGAGACCTTCAAATTATTCTCTCACAGGTGTGCAGCAGGCTTACTGACTCATGGAAGCTATCCATGGAGGGAAGCCGTGTTCCCACAGCACCTGGCGCAGGGACTGACATTGGACCTGGCGATCGTGCTCCTGACGTTGCCAAGGCCAGCTTTCTCGGCTCTTTACTGCTTCAACTCCATCACCCGCCCCTGTCGGCCCCCAAGCAAGGAAGTCTCAACAATAATCTAGGGTTTGCGGCTCCCCGGAGTCTAGTCGTCGCGGCCTCGAAACCTGATACACCTACGCCAATACCCAAGGTTCTTTTGGACTGGCTTGAAGCGTATCATTCTTCTCAGCGCGACGAACTGCGAGCTTTGAAGGAAGTTGAGCCTAATCCCACGGCGTCTTCCAATTTCTGGGAGATCGTCAATGCAGCGGTGCTACGTGGGCGCTTCTCGGAGGCGGCAGATATACTGCGATCGGCGGATTTCAATTATGCCAGATCAGCTTTGGAGGATGGCTTACCACAATCAGGCTATCGTGGAGCACAGCTGCAAAATATCCAAAGATGTGTCAATAAGGCTCTTCAAATTTTAGAGTCGTCTCCCAGCATCCAGTACGATGACTGGGATGTCAAAGGCGCCGAATGGGCGTTGTACAGGAAACGTGTTACTGCTGCCGTAACAGATCTAGAGGAATTTGCGGAAGGAGGAGAGCAGCAATCGGTCGAACCTCCGGTCACGGACAATCGCTTTCAGGCCATTAACTTTGGGCTGAAGCCTAGTCCAGCAAAAGCAGACTTCTCTTTTACCAAATCTGCGCGCATGGCAGAAAGCCGTGTGCCTTGGACAATCTATCAAAGTTTGAGATGCTTGTATCGCATCATTGTAGGTGATGCCAACGCCATTCTGAACCTCGCGCAAGACTGGATCGAGGCCACCATTTCGCTTACGGTTTGGTGGGACGGTGAGGATGATGAGGAGGCGGCGCAAGGGAAGGGCGATGTCCTCCGCAGCGGCATGTTCAGATCGCAGGCTTTCCGCGATGCCAACGAAGACCCTGTGAATGCCTATCTTCAGCGCCTGGATCTTGCCTTCCGTAGCGCTATCAATGAGGAAATGGCGGATTCGAGTTTCAGGGTCAATCCACTCAGTAGTCTCGAGGTCGGCCTGGCGTCTGTTTTCGAGGGCAATGTGGACGGTGTGCTTGAGCTGATTCAAACATGGTCTTTGTGTATTGCCTCTGCTGTGGCAGAGGTCGCCTCGATTGGTGGTTGGCTCGATACAGAGAGAGGAGCGAAGCCGCTGCCGGGTCTCAGTGAGAATGACCTGATGGTCCTATCGTACGGGCAGAACGGCAATCAGCCGAACGAACGAATTCGCAAGGATGACGTTCTAAGCAGCTATGCGCTCGGCTTGTTCAAACGACGTACAATTGAGCACACTTCCGGCGTCCGCGATGGCTGGGAGCTTGCTCTGGAGGTTGTGAGCCGTCTAGATGACGCGGAGAAATTGCAGAAGAGTGTTTCGGAATTACTTGACAAGATCCCTCTTGATAATGTTGAGCAGTTGGACAAAGTGGTATTACTTTGCTCCGAGCTTGGTCTGGACAAGGAAGGAAGGAGAGTGTCTGAGGTACGCGGTGTTCAAGTCTCGCCCTTGTTGTGTTTCTTGATCTTTAAACTAACCATCTGGCAGCGATTTGGTGATCAAACGGTGGAAAAATCTGATGAGTACGGTTTGGCATTGGTGTGCTACGCTCGTGCACACAGCCGTCGGAAGGTGAAGTCGGTTGTCGACCTACTCATCTCGTACAGCCTGGTTCTATCGCGCGCATATCCCGCATCTGCAGATCTCGATGAGCAGCTTGAGGCATTGATCAGAGATCCAAAGACCTGCCTTTCAGCGATTGCAGGTTCTGATGAGGACGCTGCAAGCATTCTCCAATTTTACTTCAGCGGATATGCCACTCTACGGCGGTTCTATGAGATACGAGATGAAGCGATCGGGCTCAAGGAGGGACAGCGACCTCGGTTCAAGCCCTTAGCCAGACGTAGGGCAGCGGCCCAGGCTCTGGTTGCAGTAATCAGTAGCGCCGCAGATAGTATCTACGGTGGACTCTATGATCCTGCTCGTGACTCTGCGGTGCAAGTGGATGGGCTTCTGACACTCTTGGGAGAGGCATTGCCATTTATTGATCGTAAGTTATAGTTGTTTTGACGCGTGACCTCAGAGGCTGACTTCGTGATAGAAAACACTCCGGTTCTTTCGATGTCTCAACAGTTTACTATTCTTTCTGCCATTGAAGATCTGGAAACGGTCACGCCCCGCGTCTACTCCCAATGCGAAGAATGCTTCCGCTCCGCGCTCATCGAGTATCACTCTTCTGAGCGTGCACCGTCCGGCGGTCGATCCTCCGCCGAATCCTACGTTCTGCCGCCGTCACCGCGGGCACTCCTGAAGAAATCTGTATCTTCGCTCACCGCATCCAGCACATTCTCCTTAATTGGCAGTGATATGATCGAGAGTGCTCGGAACCGAACCATGTCTGGCTCGGGATCTGTGACCGGCTCAGCTGTCTTAGTTCCTCGCCCCGGGGATGGATCCCAAACAGGATCTCACGAACGCGGATGGGACTGGCGAGCTTCTTTACCGGAGGATATCAAGGGAGAGGAAGTCCTCAAGATGTTACGGTTGGGATTAGCACGAGGCTTGAGTTTCGGTGCTCTGGGGTCTATTTAATAGAGGTGGTTTGTGCATCGTTCTTGTCTAGCATGTACGTGTAGGTGTATCTGTGGGATCCCTAGCTTTTCATTTACTTGGACCTCATGTCCATATGATCGATCTCTCATGGAGGGCGAGAAAAGGATAGTAGCAATGACAGTCACCAGCTAGTCTGGATAAAGCATTGAATTCCCCAGGCATCAATAGCAATAGCTCGGCCACAACAACTTTCCAGTCCATCTTAACTTGCTCCACTGACCATCACTGGCCGTACCTTTCCATCGTCATATCATCGAAGGATTATCCGTGCCTTACCATTGATTATTGAAATTCGACCGACCTTGGATCAATGTGATGATGTTCCTCGACAAATTGCTTCAGAGTGCCTCTTGATCTGGCACATCTCTAGTATGCAAGGCTCCCGAAACTGAAGTCCTTAGCATGCACTCTTCTGTTAACACCGACTCTACCATAGTCAACGATGATCCCTCCGAATTTGGACCCTCCAAATGAGCGCTATGTACCCCTCTTACAAGATACAGGTCAACTATACAACGTTTCGGCGTCAACGTCGGGATCAACGAACAGCGGTCTAGATCTCGGCACAACGGGCCCGTAAAGCAGCACTGAACGACACCAGCTGAGCATGGGATCCTGCAACGATGATTCTACCGACTTCTAGTTACCAGGTCTCTAATTCAGTGACTTGAAACACTGCCCAGAGTCCTGGACTGGCAGATTCGCAACTCCACTGATTGGATGATGTCATGTGTGAGGATGAGTCAGGTCAGATCATGTGGGGGGTCCAACGGTTCAGCTCTTCAGATAGGATAATGAATCCCCGCCGTTTCCTCGGGTCAGCCTTGCGGGTTATTCTTGTCTTTGGAAAATGCTGCAAGGGCCAAGAGCAGGTTGGACATCCCTGAGGCTAGTCGCATCTGGCGGGCAGTGGTCTGTGACTCAACGGACAGGGCTGAGGGAGACGCACTTGATTTGTCGGACTCGTACCAATTCTTCAAGCCCATGCATCATCCTGCATGGCCTGTTCACCGATAGTTCTGCTAATATCGAGGCTCAACTGCAAGCTGAACCTGCGGAATCCTTTTTTGTCACTCTGTCATCGATCCATATCTTGCACCACCTCGAGCAGATTTGTCAACCAGGAAAGAAGAAAGACCTTTTTTTGAAGTGCGTGGCTAACGGAGTACTAACTCGATGAGTCTCTAGCAGAACAAAAAATAGAATGTTTGACGATGTTTACTGGCTACCCGATCACTGCAAGTAGAAATAACTTCAACTTATTCCAGCAATGGCCCAATAGGGCCTTAAGGCCTCCAAAATCCATGGCACCATGAGCTGAAAACCCCTGCAAGCACGAGATTGTGGTCGGAGACGACCAATGATGTTCCACTAAGGAGTGTCCAGCTCCGCTTGAAGGAACCTTGAGGGTTTTTAGAGCCTCCTAGCCTTCAACGGTCCCGTCACGGTGGATATCCAAACTTGGAACTCGGCATCAGCTGTCATCACCGTCGGTACAACGTTCTGCGACATGGCCAACCGGTTCGGCTGTTTAGCAGGACTAGCCAAGTGCCAATCTTCAGCACAATGGGACCCCACTGATCAACTACGTCCTCGGTCTTGTCCGCGGGAATGACCTGCGGAAAGTCGGATATGGTCTGGTGTCGATTGCGCCCAGTGACCTAGTCCTCAGTTTCCATTCCCGTCTTCATTTTCTTTGCTGTTCACCTCTTGTCTTCTCGGACTTGAACGATATTCAATACAACTGCAAAAGTCCCGGCTAAGACCTAAATGGATGCCTTGCATCAAATTCAATCCGCACTTGCTTCGGGTTGCTTACAGATTGAATAGGCTATGCAGATGATGAAACCCGGCGTCCCATTTCGTTTCGTCCTATTTTTGACCATTGTCATGACATTCATGAGGTCGCCTGAGTTCTTCAACTTCATATAAATAATCTCTTCCCAACTAGCCAACCTTTGTTTGTCCTTGGATGGCATCGACAAACTCTAATATATTGAATCTTTTCTTGTCTTCTTCTCCTGCTTCTTCTCTTGAGCATTCGTTCAACAGCACTTTCTTTGTTGGCACCTGTCTACGCTGGACGTCGTCATCCACCAGACTCATATACTGAACATTCTATCGCGACCTGTCGAAATGTGCTACCAGCTCGTGGAACGTTATTCGGTGTGTGGGTGTCTTTACTTTGAACACTCGGTCGACCCGTGTCAAGCATATGGTCAACGGGGCCACACCGTGCAAGTGAAGACGGTGTTGGTCGGATACACCTGCGAGAAACATTCTGCGAGGCGGAATGGACGTACTGGTGGCAATCGTTCTGCGACGGGGTACTCCAAGTGATATTGATCATCGCTGAAAGGATGACTATACTGTGGTTCTTCATCTGGGTACCCCGAATGCACTGTGTGCGATTATTTGCCTTCTCATCGCCTGTTTTCGCTTGGCAGCCTGGAGCTGTCATCACTGTCCGACGTAGTCCGCCTTGAAGGCTGGCATTCATTGATTGAAACGACGGCACACCAACAATACCTGGCCTCTTTTGTCCGTTGCATTCGTCCCGGCTGGTCCTGGACCTTTTCGTTTCTCTCACCATGACGACCACTCGACTCTTTCGTTTTGTTGCCAATCGGCTTGGATCCAGGGCGAGCGTTGACCGACGTTATGGGTAACACGATGCGGCAATGGATATGAACACCTTCGAGCTCTGTATACTTGGATTTGGATTGATATAGACGTGCTTTGGAAAAAAGCTATACACAGCTTGCATGGGATGGAGTTCGCATTTCATGGGCGCTGCTTTCTATCATAACACTTTCACACGTTCGTTGCCAGCGTTCTCATTTCGGGTATTTCATTTCATGTATAATTATCTGGCTAGTCCAGTATAGATAGATAGCCATCAAACACTCATCTACTACACATCCCTCGCAATCCCCTCTCGAAAACATCAAACCCCTCCCTCTGCAGCTCTCAGTCCTCGAACCAACCTGCATCCCCATCGCAGACGTATGATTCTCCCACACTCCACCCCCTTCTCCCTCAACCTCCCAACAACACCCAACTAACCTCAATCGGAACCATCCGATCCCCATCCCATGCACAATCAACGCCGGCGGGAACCCCCTTTCCAATATCCTCCACCGAATCAATCGCCCTGAAGTTCCGCCCAGGGACATGACGCGCGTAACCGTAACACGCCTCAGCACCCTCCCGTTCGCAATGTGCGTCAATCCAACACGTCCCGCAGCCTGCTGAAGCCGAAGTCCGGACCTGACCTCTGGAAGCCTGACCCTCTAAACTTGCGCCACTGCTGGTAGGCACGGGCTGCTCCTTGTAAACCTTATTCAGGAAGGATCTGTCTAGCGCGAGGAGTCCTTTCTGGATGTGCAGGAGAGGCGTCGTCCAAGGGATGCGCGAAGTGCACTGCCAGAAGAATGTGAAGATTGCGCGGGGCGGACGGGGGACGTTGTGTCCTAGGTATTTTGTCAATGTACCCAGTACACCTTTTTTGATTTATTGGAGGGGGGGGTAGACGATCCAGCCTCTAGCCAGGTAGTCTTGGATATTGGATCTGGGAGATGAGAGCATGCGGGCGTGGCCAGCGTGAATGTTGACTGCTGCCGTTCCTCAGAAAGGTTGACTTAGGGAAGACAGGGGAGAACTTACGGACGGGATGGTGTTTGGTTTTGCCATTTCCTATTTGAGGAGGTCGAGCGATATTGACATTGGGCGGAATCCTTATTGGACTGTAGATCGTCGGGCTACTCTCTTCAGGACGGGTATGATTGATAGACGCCTGCCTCGAAGTCTACGGCCGACTTAAGTGATTGTGATCGGGATATCCGATACGGGTACAGAAGGCATCGATAACTTCGATTCCATACTCCGGGACCTGAGAGCTTATAGCTACAATATGGGCTGTACGAGTCAATCCGATATTTTCATCCATATATCATTTCGTCGTAATCTCATTTATCTGGACAGCGTTACATATTGGCTCTAGGGTATGGTATGTAGTAGCATGCTGCATGCCTCCAGAGAACAGCCGTGCAGATCACAAGTCATCAACGTTCGTTCCGCCTGGCCATATCTCATCCGTGCAAGACGAATGAGACACGGAGCGGACAATTGTCAATCGCGCATACATCCTTTTCCTCCTCACGGTGAGGTCACAAGGACGGAGCGAGTCAGGTTGCCCTCATGCCGTCAACGGTGAGGCCCTGGTCCGGTTGATGACCGTCTCCTTTTTTGAAATTCTTTTTTTTTTTTTTCTCTTTTCTTTTCTTTTTTCTTTCATTCTTCTCTGCTGAAAAGATTTCATCACATAATTCATGCCAAAGGAGTGACTATAGTTTTGCTTAAACAAATCGAATTGCTCGAAAAATGCCGAGACCAACGATGAGTCGGTATCGTGGCATTGACCGAGGCGCAGGGAAATAGTCGATCTCCCGTCTCTGTGATGGATAGGTCCTCTCAGGACGCAAGAGGGAGATACGGGGAACTGAGAAGAATCAACGTATTTATCTGCGCACAACGATGCCTTGACGGCGCACGGCAGTACGAGCCCGGCGGTATTCCTCATCGCTGTCAGACTCGGAGCAGCTGGACTCGGAAGACTCGGTGACGTAGCCACAGCGGCTACCACCGCAGTCGAGCTTGACGCGGTCGCCCTTGCGAGTGATGCCGTACCGTTCACAGCGGCAGATCGGGGTGGGCGGGTCACTCATAGAGGACAAGGACGACGGTGAGGTGCTGCCCGAAGACCGAGACGACAGGGAAGAGCCGACGGAGCTGGGCGGGCTGTTGGAGTACGAGTACTCGTCGGACATGCGGGAGCCAGCAAAGCGCCTGGTCAGGTCCTCCATGGTGGGAGCAAAGTCGGTCTCCCGGATCTGTCGAGAGGCGTAAGGCTTGGAAGGCTTGGGGTGGTGGATCTTGGATGGAGACAGAGCTCGGCCTTTGACGACGTCGTTGGAGCCCCGTCGTGTCTTGGGAGCAGGGTTGGAGCTCTTGCCACCGGGCACATCGAGGATGTTGAGTTTGCGGCCAGTGGTGGGCTCAACGGTGTATTCGACAGCGGGATCATGAGAGACGTGGTATCCATCCATGATATACTAGACCAATGATTTAGTCTTTTTTCCTTATCAATCCACAGCGACGAATACTTACGTAGTACCAGTACCGACCACCCAGCTTGAGCATCGACGTCTGGAAGCGGAACTTGCCAACCCATGAGCCCGGCTTGGAATCATCCCGGGAAAGGGGGATTTGACGAGAGTAGTTATCCCAGGAGCCGAGCAGATGGACAGTCTTGACGTTGGAAGAAGTCCGGAGAGAGAACTTGAGCTGAACCGCGGTCATTGTGGCGGTAGATGATTGACGTAAAACTAAAGATTATATTATATGGGAAGTTGAAAGAGCAAGTAGATATAAATCGTTGAATCAGAGCCTCGAGTAAAAGACTGCCAGAGTCTATTCGATCGAAGTCTGTTGGGTTGGTTGGTTGCTTGTTGGTTGGCAGGCTGTGCAACGCTCACAACGAGTGCGCTTCTTCTTTCTCTTTCAAGGCTGACGGGAACCAGTCCACGGCAGAATTAGAATCAGAAAAGATTAAAGTGTAAGAAGACCTCGACAAAGAGAAGAAACCAGTTCTTTGACAAGATCCGAGCAAGTAGTTTGAGCTGGAAACGGCTAACAATGAACAACGTCGGCCGGCGACGAGGATTGAGAACCGTGGAAGAAGATTGTATAATCTAGAAGTATCCTGAGCAAAGGAGAATAAACAAGATCATCAGAGAGCACAGCTCGTCTGATAGAGTAAAATGGGGAAGGGAAGACTTGAGGGTTTTCTTGATATAGTGGGGGCAAAGTAATTAGTAGTATAGAAGATGCAGCAATAACAATAACGACAAAAACCAGTGCAACCAGTGCAAAGGATACTTCTAAATTAAGGGCAGCTCAAACAAACAGAAGCTTGCTGAAGAGAAGAAAGGAAGAAAGAAAGAAAGAGAAGGCTCGTCAAGCAGAGCAGCGGCTGCGGCACCTTTAAGGCGCTCTCAGTCTCCAGACATCCAGTCGATTCCTGGTTACTGTTGGTGTTCTGTAAGACGAGGAAGTTGGATGCGATGCCATCACCTGCAGGCTATTCTAAGAACATAACTGGCGGTGGAGATGATATCTACTGCCGCAGCCAATCAACACATTCATTTGCCCATCTGCAGCTGTCAGAGTGGGGACTCCTTCTCGCTGGCGGGTAAACAATAAAGATAATTGGTTTATATACAAGTAGGAGGGGCTCAAAAATCTTCCAGTAGCCAACCACATAGCAGAGCCGTCCACCAACCACCACCCTGGATTTGGCGCCTGTTATCCACTGTGATGAGGCCCTCACCAATCGAGGCTTGTGGCAGTCCTCCCTTCAGCAACCACACGGGCTGCCCTCATGCACCCTATCAGCTACTTTGCTTCCAGCAGGATAGGACATACAGATAAATAGCATCCTTTAAGGTTCAGGACAGTTCATCATGCATGGAAAGAGGGGAAGACAATATAATTGTCGTTGTCGTTCTTGTCCTCTAATAACAGCTGCGTATGACTACGAGGCTACGACTCGAGATGACAAAAGCAGTTCAAGATTGTCCAATTGATTCTAGTTTTCGCTGAGTACAGAAAGAGAAAAAGAACCAAGGCACTCACTTCCCCTTCAGGCCCATTTTTCAGAGCGGTCGCATGTAAATCACAGTAGTATCAAGTCGAAATAAGTGACAGTCCATCGTGCATCCTTTGTACGCCAGAGAAATGCCAAAAGGGGAAAAAAAAAAAAAGAAAATCAATCTGATTTCTCTCCGTTGAGATCACAAAAAGTGGAAGGGGGTTGAATATGAAAACGCGTAGATAATTAGAAGGGTGACTGGGACGAAAGCGAATATAGTTTTGGTCATGTCGTAAGAAAGAAAAGAACGGAGATTGTACAAAACCCTCATTGTGTCTCTGTCCACTCAACTTGTGTTCTTGCCTTCCTTACCGCACGGACACGCCAGAACGGTTGGTAAACATGCGAGCGGCGATATTCATCGCGGCCAATTCTTGGAACAGAAGCTTGGCTGCATACGGGATATGCACCTGCGAGATCCTGTGCTTGTTGTTACACAGTCGACACTCGAAGAGGCCCTTCTTCAGTTTCCTGCCACGCGAAATTATCGGTTAGCTAGTGCTTATTGTTATGCAGACAGACTATCTGCAAAGGGTTAGAGAAAAAAAACTTACGCAATCGGAGTCATGAGTCCACAGTCATCGCAGATGTGGACACGGAACGGGTCGGAGACGTCAAATAGACGCTCCTTAAGGAAGGCGCTGGCACCGTGCGCAATCATACAATCACGTTCCATCTCTCCGAAACGCAGACCACCATCACGGGCTCTACCTTCCACAGGCTGCCGGGTCAGAATCTGGGTCGGTCCACGGGCACGGGCGTGGATCTTGTCGTCGACCATGTGGCGCAGACGCTGATAGTACGTTGGTCCCAGGAACACCTGCGCAACCAGCTTGCGTCCAGTGTGCCCATTGTACATCACTTCGAAACCACGAGACTGGTAACCATGCTCCCGAAGCAGCCGAGAAACTGAGTCGACAGTAACATCAGTAAAAGGTGTTGCATCACCTTCGAACCCACGTAGCGCCGACACTTTACTCAGTTGGCACTCGATCAAGTGAGCAATTGTCATACGAGACGGAATAGCATGCGGGTTGATGATAAGATCGGGAGAAACACCCTCGCGTGTAAACGGCATGTCTTCCTGCCGGTAGGTAATACCAATGGTACCCTTCTGTCCGTGACGAGAGGCAAACTTGTCCCCGATCTGAGGAACCTTTGTCGTCCTCATGCGCACCTTGACGAACTTGAGGTCATCATTGCTGGTAGAGACCAGCACTTGATCCACAATACCATTTTCGGTGCTTCTCAGTGGCGTCGACACGTCCAGCTTGGTATGTGCTTTGGTTCGCTGGCCGAGTTCCTCCGCCTCTGGTGCCAACGGGGCCGTCTTCCCGATGATAATATCCTCTCCAGAGACGCGCACACCAGGGGCAATGATACCGTCCTCATCGAGCTTATCGTAGGTGCCCTTTCTCATGCCGATCGTATCCGAGCGCATGGGCTTCTCAAACCGCTCGACAACAGTCAGACCAACCATTTTCTCAGTATCGGTGTATGTGCGGTAGAAGAGACTGCGGAACAGACCGCGATCGATGCTGCTCTGGTTCATGATGACCGAATCTTCTTGGTTGTATCCGGAGTAGCAAGCAATGGCGACAATAGCATTCTGCCCAGCGGGTAGCTCACGGAATCGAAGGAATTCCATGGACCGCGTTGTGGCCAATGGTTTTTGCGGGTAGTAGAGAATATTTGCCATCGTCTCCATCCGTTGGTCAAAGTTGGTCAAGAACACACCCATAGCTTGTTTACCCATCGCAGACTGGTAGGTATTACGAGGAGACTGGTTGTGGTCCGGGAAGGGAATGATACTGGCACAGACACCCAGAATCATACTGGGGTGAATCTCGCAGTGCGTCCAAGTGTGTGCCTTTTGACTCAGGATCGACCGGACACGCTTGTTGGGATCATCTTCCTCCGGAAGAGCGTAACCAGCCTGAAGCTGCTTGGAAATTTCAAGATCTTCTGGGGTCATGACGATCATGATAGTCTCTTCTTCCTCGGCGTCGACATACTCGACAACTCCTGACTTGACCAAACCATCCCAACCGAAATAGCGTTCCCTGCGATCTTCGGGATCAAGGTCTGCGGGGAGTTCTTTATCTTGCTCTAACTTGCGGATATGTTCCTTGTTGAGCACCAGCGAGCCGCAGTTCTCGCTCTTTGGGTCATTGTCAACGACGAAAAGCGGTCGACACACACGCCCAGCGTCTGTGAAGATCTTGAATTCACGCTCGCGAATGTCCCGAATCAAGCTGACCTCGTGAGAGATCATGTTGCGCCGACGCAGAGAGAGCATGGTATTGACCAAGTGCGCGGGATCTCGGTGGACACCGACCCAAACACCGTTCACAAAAACCTTCGTTGCATTGGGTGTCACTTGAGGCTCAAACTCCTCAAGAACTTCCATGTTGCGCTGAATCATGAAATCGATGATGGGCTCGCTGGGTGTACCGACAGTGATATAACACATGAGAGCCAGGTTCTTGACCAGACCACAAGCTTGACCTTCAGGAGTTTCTGCAGGACAAACCAGCCCCCAATGGGTGTTGTGAAGCTGGCGAGGCTTCGCGATCTTACCATCACGGCCAATTGGTGTGTTGGTACGGCGAAGATGTGACAAGGTGGAGGCATAGGTGTAACGAGACAGCACCTGTGAGACACCTGCCTTCGAACTTGCTGCCTTTTTCTGTTCTCCCCAGTTACCGGTGGCGAGGGCATATTTCAGACCTCCAGTCAAGGTACTGGCCTTGATACCGATGTTCAAGTAGATTTCACGATTGGTTTCCACACATCTCTGGACATATCGCTGGAGATCCCGAGTGACTCTCGTGAACAAAACTCGGAAAAGATTGGCAAGCAGAGGGCCGGCAAGGTCAAGTCTCTTCTTTCCGAAGTGATCACGATCATCAACATCGCGACGACCGAGAGCACACTGCAAGAGTCTGTGAACCATGTAACCCAAGAAGAAGGCCTTGCGCGTCTCGCTACCTTCGCTCTGAGAAATATGGGGAAGTAACTCCTTCTGCATAATCTCTCGTGCGTATCTGACACGACGCTCGTGGTTCATGCTGGACTGAGAAGATCCACGTTTGGCGATGAAATCCAAAGCAACCTCGCGGTCTTGGATGACGAAACCTTCCTCGATGCAGGGCTTCAGCATCTCGAGCATGGGGGTGTCATTTCTGTCGTAACAAATATGGTTGAGAATATCCTCGTCCGAGACCACACCCAGTGCTCTGAAAACTACAACGATGGGAATATCCGTCTTAACATAGGGGAGAGTTGATCTGATCGTAGGGCCAAATCCACCCTTGGCGCTGTCTCCTTTAGCAAAAAGCTTAAGAGACAATTGCGAGAGTAGTCGGGAACCCTTCTCGACCGCGCTTCGAATCTCAGCAACGTAGGGTGTAGGACTCGGTGGCGCTTTCTTGAAGACTTGCACTGTGTTTCCGGCGCTTCGCTCTTGAGCAATCAAAACCTTCTCACTTCCGTTGATGATGAAATAACCACCAGAGTCGTAGGGGCACTCGTTCCAGTTGTAAAGCGCCTGCTCACTCAGATCCTTGAGGATACAGTACTTGGACTTGAGCATGATGGGCATCTTTCCGATGAACACCGTCTCCTCCTTCGCCTGATCGGCCGGGAGTTCCTTCTGTTCCCACTGCAAATATGTGCCACGGGCCTTTCTGTCCTCGTCCGCATCTGGCACCGTGTCGTCCTCATCACGATCCGCAATCAGCCGTTCCCGACCTTCCATGATTCGCTTAGTGATACCGAGGTAGAGCGGACTGGCGTACGTGAGATTTCGCAGACGAGCCTCCTGCGGCAACATAATGGTGGTCGCGCCATCACCTTCAGTAACCGAGGGGCGAGAGAGCATTACTGTTCCGAACTTGAGCTCGTACCGACGGAGAACGACGGGGTCGACTTCATCATCCGAAGGAGGAAGCGTCTGGTCGAGGGTGACCTGGCCTTGTTCCTCTACCAGCTCCTGCATCGTTGATGAGATGAACTCATCGAAAGAGTCCAGCTGCTGCGACACCAAACCCTTCGTGTCAAAGAAGGAGGAGATAACCGTCCAGCAGTCCTCCGACGTGATCCCCTCCTCCATCTCATCGTAGAACTCCTCTTCGTACGCATCATCGTATTCGGCCATTTTGACGGAAATCGGATTCGGTTTTGAGGCGGACGATCAATAAAAAAAAATGTGTTGAGCGCAGGGAGGGAGCGACGCGCTCAAACAAGAAAAGATCCCACTTCCGTGTTGATCAACTGCTGCGACGAGCAGTGACACCAGCGTAAGTGTGCTCGAAAAGCGACACTTAAGAGGGTTCACTAAGCCGGGAATCTCAGTTTGATTGATGGAAAGTGAGAGATCCCCTGCAGCAGAGGATGTTGGATGGAGCAAAGCTGGATGCTTCGATTCTCCGGCTGCTGATGGATCTTGAGCAGAGAGCCGCCACTAGCGCCTCGACCCCGACTTGGCGCTAGTCCTCGACTAGAACAGAATAGGCAATTACATCACGTGATATTGTTACTTCTATTGGCCTACGAACGGATCATGGTATGTCAAGAGGGCAATAATCATCGCTTTGACTCTCTCTTTCATCTTTACTATGCATGAAATGCATTGATGCGCTGCATTCTATAAGAATTGTAGTAAGGTCCCGAGCATTTCCTTATGGTCCTTTTGCCCAGGCTCGTCATCTGCAAGTCCCTCCATTTGCTCTGATGGAAAAGGAAGTTAGTACGAAAGAAGGGAATACTTCCAGTAAATGCTGCTTACCTTTCAACGTCGCCTTGATAATGGACAGATCCTCATCCCTATCTGCTAATAGTGAAATGATTTTCTGCTTTGCTCCATCATCCTCAGCCACCAGCCACGCTAGTAAAACATCAATTAACTGTGAGTGAAGCGAAGGTTAGTCAATCAGCTCTAGAAAGGTGAATGATATCAAACAAACCTGCAGAGAGAAAAGACCAGCGTCAAAGCGTCTAGAGAGCCATTCCGCAGCCATGGCTTCTTGCTCTTCGTCTGTGTAATTCTTCCGTTCCTCCTCAATGGCTTGTTCAACCGGCGACACCCTTGAAGCATAGTCCCGTCTTAGCTTCACGAGCTTCACAATCTTTTCGTAATCCTTTTCCATGAATTTGGCAAGGGTACGAATGCGTGCAGCCGAACCTCCTGGTAAGAGGCGTAACAGTGAAGCAAAGATCCCCAACAGATGTTCTATTGTCTGGCTTTCTTGCTGTTCGGAGTCAGTTACAGCCGGCGAGGGTCTATTTAGACAAGACGCCTACCTTTCGCATGAACATTCCAAAAATTGTTCTTAGACCTGCAACTTCGACTAGACGCTCGCACGCAGGGCCGCCTCCCAATCCACCCAGAGCATGGTCAAGAACTCGCAAGGCACGTTGCTTACTGAATTTGCCTTCCTTCAGCATAATCTGAGCAAGCTCGATGCCTTCGCCTTCCAGAAATTTCTCCTTGCCAGAATCTTCGTCGACGAGACATATCAAACAGTCGAAAAGATTCTCCACGTACTCCTCCTCGTCCGAGTCTTTTTCAGGGTCGCGTTTGCGGTAGTGGCTCAGTAGTTGAAGTAGAATATCGACACCATCAAGGCCAATGAATCTTTCCCCGTTTTTGGGAGACGATTGTAACAGAATGGCCAAAACCTCTGCTGAGTACTGCTTATTTTGGCTGACTGGATTTTCTTTCTGCTGTATGCGCGAGAGAAGCCACGATAATACGGTAGATTCTTGACCAATCTTCTCCGCGATTGTGGTTTGAGAAGCCAGGTTCTCCAGTACGTCTAGTTAGAAAGTTAGTGTCACTTCTTCAACAAAATGTAAAACAAGAAGAACCATACTGAGCACATAGTATACTCCTGCTCTATCAGCTTCAGATGTTTCATCCAACCGTGATAGATTTTGAGTCAGGAGCTCAATGAGGTCGGCATCCAACTAACGCCGTCAGCAATCGTTCCGTGAAGCGAAGGCGGCGCATACCAATGCATTGACGAGAGCATCCCACTGTTCCTGTTCAGCCTCGACATCTTCATCCGTCAACTCATTGATGATCTGGATTGCGTCGATGGCAATATCTGCGTTCTCATGGGACAGCAATGATGTTAGAGAGCCCACACATCCCAACTTGGCGAATTCTGCATATAATTCGGGGTGCTCGGATAAGATTGAGAGTCCTTTGATCTCCGTGTCTAGATCGGCTTCCGAGGTCATGAACCTGGGCACATTGTGAGCACTATTTGTCTCATCAAGCAGTGAGGCCCAGTCAACTCACTTCTGGGGATCATTCTCAAACTTCCCGCGGAGCTCGGCGTTTTTCGATATCTTCCTTTCAAAGGTGAGGGCCAGCCGTCGCAACCAGGCAGAATCGAATTTCTCGGGCTAAAGCAACATTAGTGCTGGTCTAGGTTGACATTGCTGTCTCAGATTCTTCCATACCGCTGTCTCTCCTTCATCCTGCTGGTCGATGTATTGCATTGCCTGGGCTGTTTTGCGCTCCATTCCTCCCCCGAAGAATCGCCCTTCTTCATCGTCTGGGATATCCTCGGCATCGAAATCAGGTGGTAGTTCCGGACCAGCCTCGCCGTCGTCCTCAACATCTTCCTCCACCATGGGTGCTTTTCCTTTCGACTTGACATCACCATTCGCGTCTAACTTCGCTGCTTTGTAAAGCTCATCTGACATTGCGCATGAGCAACGGATTTGTAGGATGGTTAGGCGCAGGGACGTATGGGAACATACTCGGATCTTGTGCAACCTCTAGCTTGCGCTTGGCGCTCGCTGCCGAAAGAGGTTTCTTATTGCAATTAGCTTCGATCTAATGACAATACGCTGAGGAACCCGTACCTTGAAGAGGTCGTCTATACTCGTCATGGTTGCGACGTGCGCGGCGCGCAGGAGGGTACAGAAGAGTTTCCTGCAAAGGACGGGGCAGCAAGCCTAGAGGCACCAGCAATATAGCAAGAAGAAAATTACTTTCGGCCTCCGAAGATGACTATCAGGCTCGCTTTTGAGTATGTATTATTGCAATCTCTTTTCTTACAATTGGTCGCGCAAGCTACTTTGGAGGAGATACGGGTGCCGGGGCAAGCTAGAAACGCAATTAGTGATGCCAAGAGTCAAGCACTTGAAAGATTTCTCGGAGCGGCGTTTCCTCCGCAGGCCATCAATTACCCTCTTAACACCTCCTCCTTGATCGCCATCACCTATTCTAAGCTATTACGCTACAAAATCTCCATCTTTACGTTCAGACCACATCATGGCTCCCAACCAGCGTGTCGTTGCTGCCAGCTCCGGTCGCCCCCAGAAGGGCTTCCTCGGAGCTGCATATGAAGAGCTGACCGCGCCCGAGAATGCCACCATCGTCAGAAGCCTTCTGGTCTTCGGTGTAAGTGCCTCTTATCTTATGGTCCTTTCCGAAAGCTTTCCTGGAAGCATCACGGCTAATGCTCCAAATCCTCAGGCCGGTGTTGCGTTCCTTCACAGCAGCCTCAGCGAGTTCCTCCTCCCTCCGTAAGTCGAAGCACACTTCTCATGCGTTTGATCTCTAGCACAGGTCTCAACACCATCCTGGGACAGAAACTGATTGGAACAGTCTGTGAACAAACTCCGATGAAATCCTGGACGTCCACGGCTTGAAACCTCCGGAAACTAGGTCACAGAGTTATCGACAACCCACTCGATCACGACACGGATGAGGTTACTTTCTTTCTATCATATTTTGTCTTGGCCTTGATTTAACGGCTACATGTACTATATTTTGCGCTTTGGTGGGCATACGTCTTTTGGGTGAATACTCGGATCACTCAGCTTCTGCTTTGAATATCAAATGGCGTTCTGATAGACATCGTGGTGCGAGGGCTGTGCTGTCTGATCTTGCTTGGTAACTCAAAAAATCATTCACAAATAGCAAATTTGCATCAAGGAGAGCGAATTCGTTTTCGAAACATCATCCTCGAGCAGCGCGGTTCGCTCATTGCCCCTTCTCCGTCTAACTACATGCGGTCTGCTATTTCGTATGACATTTTGCGCCTTTGGCTGCTTGTCACCTTTTTGGTCTGACCCTTTGTTTCCGAAAGTAAGATGGAGGTAGCATGTCCGTAGACTGACAAGGGGACTTTGCTGGAGAGAAGAGGTATTGCTCCCTAATTGTGACCAGGAACATCAGTGGGCTGTCATCTTCATGTCTTCCTTGCCTTCTCCAGGATAAGATTCCTGAATGTGAAGAGTGATGGAGCCTCAGGTTATTTGGTAGCACATGATCCCAACATTCCCTGCAATGTTCCAACGCCTCGGTCAGAACGGCCACTGAATATTATCGCGCAAGCATTGGGACGCATAGTCTTGTTTTCCTCTGCTATCTTTTCTCTAGCGCTCCATTGAAGAATGATTCCATCGGTCTAGACCAATAATGCATTTTTGATATCGCCAAGACGCCACAGATATCAACTCCCCGCAAACCCCCGCACAAACTCCCGAAGACCGGCTTTACTCCAGTGGCCGGGGAAATAGCTGCCCACGATGTGATCATGTGCAGACCTAGACGCAGACAAGGCCACCGATCCCCATCTTGATTCTTCCCAGGCCGCTCAGATCCGGTCCATGTATATCAGATCGCATCATTTTGCTGCAGGTGCAGCCATATCCAAATTACCTCCCTCAGAATGGTAACCACCAAGCGCAAGCTGTCTAACGTAGACATTGATGCAGAGAACCCCAACACCAAAAAGAGCAGCCTTCTTGGATACGATGCCCGCACGCCATGGCTCTTCGACTCCAAACCGTCGCTAGGTCGGCGGACAGCTGGGAACCCCGCCGTGCAACATACCCTTCCGCTGGCCAACATGGTCTCCACAGTACAAGATCTTATTGACCCGGATTTTGACCCTCTCATCGCGATCCTTGATGACGAGCCGCGTTTCCTAAAGCCTCTACCTAGTCGAATATCATCGGAGGACCTGGAGTTTCTGAGATTTCGAGGCGCACTTTCAATTCCCGAGAGCGGACTGCGGAATGAGCTGCTACGATGCTATATTCAATGGGTGCACAGTTTCATGCCGGTCCTGAACCTGCAAGAGTTCCTGCGATGTGTCGCAGAAAATGACCCCGAAGGAAACATAAGCCTCCTCTTGTTTCAGGCCGTGATGTTTGTTGCCACGGCATTCGTGGACTTTAAACATCTGCAAGAGGCTGGTTATACGACGCGAAAGAGTGCACGGAATGCTTTCTATGAACGATTGAGGGTATGTACGCTGTCAGGAAAAGGTCAAGGTCGTGTCTAATTCTTTACATCAGTTGCTCTATTCGCTCGACTCTGAAGAAGATCGAATCGCCATCTTGCAGACGCTCCTCTTAATGACATATTGGTCGGACCACGTCAACAACCCACAAAGAGACATCTGGGATTGGATAGGAATATGCAACACGCAGGCCCACTCTATTGGATTGAACAGAGACCCTACCACATCCGACATGGATCCCAGAATGAAACGGTTACGGGTCCGCCTGTGGTGGAGCTTGTACTGTCGAGACCGTCTTATTGCCATGGGGTTAAGGCGACCAACCCAGATCAATGAAGGAACCAGTAGCGTTCCGATGTTGCGACTGGACGACTTTGACTTTGAGTCCTTTCATCCGTCCGTGATTGGGATATTTCGCTGCCGCCAACTGGAGGATGTGTCCCACCAGAAACGTCTAGCTACTATGTTCATTGAAAAAGCTAAACTTTGCCAGAGCATTGGCCGGGTACTATTCGCGCAATACACAACATCTCAGTGTCAGTTTGGTGTGACCAATAGAACCACCATTACACTTGTTCCGCGGCAGGCCTCGGAATCTGAGCTGGCTCGATGCAGCCAAAGACTGGACTCGTGGCTTAGCACCCTGCCGAAGGATGCGCAATACATTCCCGCATCCAAAACCAACTTTGCGGATGGAGAAGACGTCCTTCTACTTCATGGTGCCATGCTAAGGATGCTCTATCATGCGACCATAAGCGCGCTGCACAGGCCGTGGGCTTATGGCCGGGATCCGGACAAATCGCGCGCTGAAATAACGCAAACTGCGCGATCGAAGATGCACGATGCGGCTTTAGGAATCACACACATTATACAGGGGCTCAATCAGTTAAATCTGACTCGGTTCCTACCTCAATCTGGTGTCACTGTGATTATACCAGCAGCAGTGGCGCACCTGTCGAATATCATGTCCAACAACCCCACCGTCCGAGAAACTAGCCTTCACCACTTTCAGAGATGCATCCAGGTTCTTCGCGGCCTGAGAGATCTCTATCCCGCCGCGGACATGGAAGTGGCCAACATTGAAGCCGCAGTCAAAGTGCAGTCCGATAGTGTTGGCACTTTCCTCAAGATCATGGAATACAGCAATGTTAGCAACGGCCAGCTCCAACCCCCAGAGCCGCCATTACGGAGACAAATCGTCGATTCAACCACGCATACGGCTTTCTCGCCAGAGGATAGCTCATCAGGTCGGCGAGGGTCCTTCGTGGGAGCAAACCCCCGGCAAAGGTCCGACTTGGACGCGCAGCGCAAAGAACACCGTGCTGAGTCCTTACAAACGAAGAGAGACAGCATTGCATTCTCTATCTCCCGATCTCACAATAAACCGGAAAATACGAACCAGCAACAACAACCTACCCCTACAAATGATTTCGACGACCACCTCGACAACTTCCCTTCGCCTCAAACAATCAGCTCATTCATTCCTGCGGATCTGCTGCGCATTGACATTGACTCTTTCCCCGATTTCATGCCTCCAGACACGAATATCTCCTCAGTCCCGGAACTAGACGTGGACTGGACAGACGAACTTCTCGGAGGCCCAGAGTTAACTGTAGATTATTCCGGGACAGGCTCGTTAAGCCATAGCCATTGCGGTATCACTGGCGATTTGGACAGGGATCTGGGTCTGGCTCTTGATTCATATTAACGACGTCCTGCATGATGACGATTTTCTTTGGTTGACTTACTTTCGAGCCGGTGTATCGGTTTATGCTGCTTTTGTGATATCCACGATTCGCTTTTAAAATTGTACATGATTACCAATACATATTATGTTTTACTATGCATAGGATCATGCCATTGAATGTAGCTGCAGATCGAGCATCATCCAAAAAAGCCTGTTCGTCGCTGTTGTAGAAAAAAAATATACACAATCAGGTAGCCATCAATGAATAATCTAAATCTAGGTCGAGTCTATCCCATGGTTCATATCTCGATGTACAAGATGTACAAGAGCTGCTTCAGCTCGTTAAACAACAGTAGTAGCATATGCTACCTCTGCTTTGCCCAGCGATTGCTCTCATCCCCTTCCTCCCAGTATTGCTCGATGTACCCTAGCCTCTTCTTCACCTCTTGCACCATACTTTTGTCGCCCGTATTCTTGCCCATGTTGTCGCTTAGCTTGACGGCCGGGCGGCCGTTGGCCGTAGCGATCTTGATGACGATGTTGAGAGGCTTCGATTTCTTGCCGTCGGATTTATTCGTAAAATCGTCTGTAAGTCGAAGGGTTAGCGGAGCTGCTGACGGGGACTAAACGGGACAGAACTCACTGGTGAAGAAAGTCCCGACACCGAAGACGGGGGCGAACCCGGCCTCCTCGGCAATGGTTTTGTACTCGAGACAGTGCTCGATGTTCAGCGAATCTGAAAAGACCACAGTCTTCTTCTCTTTGATTCCTTCTTTGTCGTAGAAGTCGCGGACCATCTTGACGAAGTAGGCTGGGTCGCCGGAGTCCTGACGAACGCCTGTGTAGACTTGCGCATATGTCTTGGAAGAATGCTGGGAGTCGTTCTCGTGGAGGGGAGCGGTAATTGGTGGTTTGG
The DNA here is from genome assembly GCF_018404265.1 of Aspergillus viridinutans. NCBI lineage: Eukaryota > Fungi > Ascomycota > Eurotiomycetes > Eurotiales > Aspergillaceae > Aspergillus > Aspergillus viridinutans. The sequence continues at coordinate 956,832 of NW_025091222.1, read as the reverse complement.
TCTCGGCCTCGCTCTGAGGCTGCGACTCGCTTGTTGTGTTCGCTCCCGATGCAGTTGTGGATACGGCACCGACACCTGCGCTGGTGTGGTGAGGGATCGGCTTCCGGAAGGCGTCAAGGAAAGCCGGGGTACCGAATGTATCGGTGAGGGCGATGCCTAGGACCTAGTACAATAATGAGTGACTTGTCTGCGTTGTCGGAGAAGGAACTGATACATACCCCTTCGCCGAAGCATCCGACCCAGTAGCGGAGAGCCAGCTCGTTCGCATTCTCGTAATCGTCCGTGATGGCAGCGATGGCCATGAACCACTCGTGGGCCACGGTACCAATGGGAGTGACGCCATACTTCATCGCAAAGTGGACATTGCTGGTCCCTGACAAGACGCCCTTCCAACCCTGTCGCTTTCCCTCTTCAGCAGCCTGGCATAGCCCCTGCATGACCAAGTCCTGAGTATGGTAATCGCGTCGACGTCGGGAACCGAATTCGGAGAAGATGCATCCGTTCTCGAGCAAAGTGCATCCCTTGCGGAAGGCCTTCTCCTCTTGATCGCTGTGATCCCAATCCTTGTCGGTGAACATGAAGTACGCCTGACTTGTCAGGGCGAGGAGTGGGATCTCGTAAAGGATGGTCTCGACCCAAAGCCCCTTGACCATATATTCAATATCTCCCAAGTCATCATCGCTACCCGTATCTTGTACAGGTGTGAACTTGATGTCAATCTGCTCCGAAGGCTTGAGTTGGAACGTAGTCAGGTATCGGAGGTAGGCATGGTTGAAGTACGGGCATTGCTTCTTCAGGAAAGCTATCTCCTCATCGGTCACACGGACATTGGCAAGTCCTATGCAAGGCGAGGAGTCAATACCACGATATCACAGGCTGAGAGTAGAGCAAATTCACATACTGTCCATTTGTTCCAGAAGCCATTTATAAGCACCCCGCGTCAACTTCATTTCCAAGGTACGGTTCGTGAAGCCATATGTAACATCTGCGCCAGAAATTTGATCAACGCAATTCTAGGCTGTATGACCAGAGCCAAAAACTTACGAACATCAGGAAAGTATTTCAGAATAGCGCATTGCATTGTCAGCTTATACAAGTCTGTATCCAGAAGGGAGAAAATGCCCTCCGGGTACGGAGGGGTCGTTTCTTGACCCATCGTGGACAACCTGTGACGTAGGGGCAGCCGCTGGCTGATCTGGGATGGTTGGATTCTCTACCTAGATGGCCTAACCAGCGGTGAGATAGTTAGGGGCAGCGGGCTGACTAAGCTTGTAGAGGTCAGGTGACCCTACGACAACCTGTATCGACCCTGCACACCTCAATTGAATCTCCGAGGCTCAGCAATTCAGCATCCAGGTAAAGTCTCAACTTGTGATGCGCCACAAAACACTAAGATGAGGACAGCACTGGCAAAAAGTCCGTTGCTGAGCAGTCATACAGCGCGGGGAATCAACGAAATAAGAAGCGGTTTGCACTGTTTGCACCTCTAAGCAGTTGTCATGGAGCACGCGACGTCATACGGACACCAATTTGCATCTGATAATGAAGAAGAGTGGTGAGAGAATATCTTGATGTACGGATATCAAGTGGTTTATATATTCTATGGTGTCGCCTTGTACCTACTAGAGTTGCGCACAAACAGAATCATAGTTCATTGGCTGGGTCTATACAGATGAATCATGATTTTTTGCGGTACCAAGCGCATGAATTTAGCTGAGGGAATGGACAGCCAAGAAGATCTAGAGCAAACAATCTTAGGGATTGAGCGGCCAACACTGCAATTAAGACAATAAAGACAAAGAGACTGCATGCTTGACAAAGGTGTATAAGCCAAAAATATCAAACCCGCAGACGGAATCGTAGCGACGATGGAAGTTTGGGAGTGTAAAAAGCGCAACAAGGAGATAAGAAGCAAAAAGAACCGCTCCGTCAGTAGGCAGAGCTTAGTCAGCAAATTCGAGATAACGTAATCCACAAGCAAGCGAGCCACCCAACTGAGCGAGCCACCTCAGAACCCCTGAACCTTGCATTCATTGGATCATCATCAAACCCAATTTTCCACCTAATATGGCATCAAAACAACCTGATTCAACTGTTAAATTAGAAGATCGCATATCTCTTGCAGTCAAAGCATACCAAAATGGCCAGTTTAAAAGCATATAAGCAGCAGCAGCAGCATATGATGTCCCTTAATCTACTCTTATATATTGAATCAGTAGATGCAAAGCACAGGTTGATATATTAGCTAACTGCCAGAAGCTTAGCAGTCTAGAAGAGGGTTCTCTGAAGAAATGGATTCTGGATATAGATAAGCGCGGCCTACCACCAACTTAGGATACTGTATATAAAATGGTGGATATCTTACTATCTCATCAGAATCCAGGCCTATCTACTAGAAAGAACTAGGTCAGCAACTTTATTAAATGGCATGATGATCTTATATTAAAATATACCTATAAATATGATTACCAGCGTGCAAAATGTGAGGATCCAGAAGTCATTAACTAATGGTTTAATCTTATTAAGAATACTATAGTAAAATATGGTATTCTTAAGCAGGATATCTATAACTTTAATAAGACTAGCTTTTAAATAGGTGTAGCCTATATAGTAAAGGTTATTACTTTATCCTATTATTAAATAAGCTGCGTACAAGCTATACAGCCAGGGAATTGTGAATGGGTTACTATTATTAAATATATTAATGCCTCTGGATGGCCTCTCCCCCCTATAATCATCTTCTCCGGAAAGGTCCACCAATCTTAATGGTATTAAGATATCAACCCTGACTGGCTAATCGGTCTGAGTGATAATGGGTGGACTAATAATGACCTTAGAGTTTTATAGTTAGAAAAGGTCTTTGAAAAACATACTATGGCTCATACAATTAGGAAATATTGGCTTTTGATTCTTGATGGCTGTTAAGAGCTACGGCGAACCATAAAGCTGCCATATGCAGCCAACACTAATAGTGCAGAGGGTTTAGACCTAGCTGATCACATGATCCACTGTATATATCTCTATAATTAGCTAAGTATTCTATAACTTAGTAATTAGTTCTCCTTACTTAGGCAACATACAGATATTTGCTCCCTTTATACTAATCTTACTAGTTGATATTAACCCTTAGTAGGCAATCTTATAGTTCTAATCACTCTTAAAAATCTAATCAGCCTATTAGGATACTATAAGATAATAGTTAACACTAGATCTTTCTTTAGAACTCTAAACCCACGCAGTGAATCTACACCTATAGTAAAAAGGATAATTCTAATCTATAAAGAACTAACTAATCTTATAGAATCTATAACTAAATAACTAAATAATAGTTATAATAGTATTTACCTACTATATATAAATAACTAACCTACCCCTGAAAGGGTAGAAAGGGTAAATACCCCTATAGAATTAGAAGCCTAGTATATAGAAAAAGAAAAGTAACTAATAAGTACTATCCCTAATAATAATAATAAGATTACTTATAAGCTCCTAGAAAGAGAATACTAGCTTAAGTAAAAGCTTAGATAAATAGAAATTAAGAGATATATCTAGAAGATAGAATCCTAACTATAGAGAAACTATAATAAAGATTCTATACCTATACTATACTAGGAGGTAGATAACCTTATTAGATAAGAAGTAGGGAATACTAGATTATTACTAGAACTAATTATAAAGATTAAGGTAAAGATTACTAGACTAGAAAGACTATAGAAGCTAGTAAATATTAAGTAATTTACTATATATTCTATATAGAAATATATTATCTTCTTTAACTACCTAGAGGTATACTTTAAAGAATATCTAGACTAGTTTAAAAATAAAGAAAACTATATTTATATAGCTTTAGCCTAGCTTATAGATATATACTATAATAAATAGTAGACTTATAAGGCTAAGCTTACTAAAATATCTAGATAATTAGACTTTTAAGACTTCTATTTATATCTAGTTTCTATACTAGAATAACTCTATAAAGAAGTAGTAGTATAATATTTCTTTACTATCTAGCTAGAATATTAAAGTATATAAGAGTTCTCTATATTTATTAATAGAATCTATAACTAACTAGCTTAACTACTACTAGATTTTATTTATAAAGACTTCCTCTATACCTATATTTTACTAATTATCTAGAGTAAAGCTACTAGATTTACTAATCTACTAGAACTACTAGAGGTATATATCTTATACCTAGCTACTATTAAAGATAGAATCCTATTATAATAGGATGCCCTATAGAAATAATATAATATTTAATATAATAATTAATAGAATTCTAAACCCCATGGTGACTAGTTAGGCTATACTAAGGACTACTAGCCTAGAGGTAATAGATATTCTAGTAATAACTATAGATTAGAATCTAGGAAGTAGAAGTACTCCTACTCTCTATACTAGGAATACCCTAGGCTATACTATAATAGATATAGAGAATATAGCTATTAGCTAAAGCACTATACTAAACTATAGATTCCTAAGTATTTAAAAAACTAAGTGTTACGGCACTAGCACCACAAAGCAGACACAATGGGCAGAACTATAAGACTATGACAGCTAACTAATATGCAACTATTGAGTTCCCATAAAAGATGCTAGATATAACTACCTTATTATATAACTATTAGCATAGCACCTACTATAAAGAGCATAGTAGCTAATCTAATATTTTAGAGTACTGCTATAAAATATTAGATTACTTAATATAAAATATTATAGCACTACTATAATAGGAGGAACTATATAAGGACACTTATTACTACTATATCTAGAGATCTTAGTTTAGTTCTTTATATTTAATAAGATAACTTACTTAAGTATAAGTTTACTAGTCTAATTTATTAGTTATTCTCTTATTATTAAGAATATATCCTTAATAGGCCTTACTTCTATCTTTACTATTATTATTCTTATTATTCTTAATCTTAGAGAAGATTATTATACCTTTAGATTATATTAGATCCTAGTTAGGTTATTACATTATATATTACTATATACCTAGATTAGTATATAGTAGGCTACCATAGAGGGTAGGCCTTAGATAAGTATTAGATATAGTCTAGGGACTATATCACCCTATTCCTAAAGTAGTTAACTAGTAGAGAATAGTAGAGATAGATCCCAGGGTGTAATATATTAAATACTATATAGTATAAATTACTTTAGGAAGTTTAACTAACTCTTAATATTAAATATTATAGCAGGAAATGTACTATAAACCCTAACTAGCTTAAATATTAGAAGGGCCAGAGTATAGCAGTAAGTAGCTATATAGTCTTAGATTATAGTAGAAGGTCTAAGAGACTAGATTAAATAGCTCTAAGAGTATATCTATTAATTAGAAGGTTAACTTATAGCTAAGTCTATTAAGATTAGACTACTAGAACTATTTAATAGAAGTTAATCTAAGTTATAAGTATTTCTTATATAGTTAGATATATATATCTAGATAAACTAAGAGAAACTTATTAATAAAGTAGATAAGGTCTTATTTACTATAACTTACCTAACTAGACTAGTATTTAATTAGTTTAAATCTTTTATTAGGGATTATCAGGAATACACTAATAATAACTAGGCTAATAAAATAGATAAAATATTTACTAGTTATAATATATTTAAGAAATAGTTAGAGAATACTTTTAGTAATATTAATAAAGAGTATAATACTAAGAGATAGCTATAGTAGCTTAAATAGATAGGATCTATAAGGAAATATATATTATAATTCTAATAAATTATATCCTACTTAAACTAGGATGAAGATATAAATATTATATAATTTAAAGAAGGCTTAAAGCTAGATATCTAAAAAAAATTAATTTAGATAGAGTAACTAGGCAAGCTTAGTAGAATAATTAAATAAGTAGTTAAAATTAATAATAAATTATAAGATTTTTATATATATAGGAAGGAATAAAATAATTAGAATATCTTTAGTAGTAGGTATACTATAAGTTATTAACTAAATAATAGAAGGCTAGCTTAGCCATAGAGCTAAGAATATATAGATCCTTATAGGCTATATCTAATAGAATTAGATATAATATAGTTAGCACTTTCCAGGGAGGAAAGAGAATAGTAATAATAGGATAAGTTATATTTTTAATATAGGAAACCTAGATATATATTAAAAGACTATAGATAATAACCTAGGTAGGGTTAGTAGGATAAAGTAAAATAGCTTAGGGTAATAGTAGAGTTCTATACTAGTAGAGAAGCTTATAATATAATTAGTACTATTATTATTAAGAAAAGGAGTAATAAGTAGCTAAGAAAATTATATAAAGAATATATAACTCTTAATAATAATAAAATTAAGTAGGAGCTTTAAGAGGAAGACTCTACTAAGTATAGAAGTATATAAAGTAATTAGCCTATTAAAGATCCTAGTATACTTATAGCCACTAATTAAAATTTACTAACTAGTAATAGATATAGTCCTATTAAGTAGGAAAATAATATACCTAAAGAAGCTATTTATAGGTTAATAATACTTACTAAAGATTAGATTATTAGTTTTAATAAAGAAAAGACTAACTATAAAGAGCTAGATTAAGTAGATTTTCCTATAATAGATTAGATTATAATTAATTAGCCTATTAATCTACTTAATAAAGAGTATAGAACTTAGTAAGTAAGCCTTAATCCTAATAAGGAGTAGTCCTATAAGATTCCTAAGATATCTTAAGATAATTCTCTAAAAGATAATTATAAAGTAGACTAATATACCACATAGCTATAATAGCTAGATAAGAAGGAGTTAGTAGAATTATAAGTATATTAGCTAAATATATAGATCCTTAAGAAAGTAAAATAAAGAGTAAAGAGATATATCTACTAGAACCTAGAATACTAGACCTAAGTAGAGTTATAGAATAAGTATATATCTAGATATAATAGGTATTCTCTATAGTATTAAAGATATAAATACTAGTTAAATAAATATTTCTATAAACTTAGAGAAGTATTAGAAAAGAAATTACTAAAACTATTTTATAGGAAATATAACTATATCTAGTATTTATATAAATATTTCTAAGGATACCTAAAATATTATAAAGTACTCTAAATTATTTATTATAGTAATAATTATAGTACTTACTATAATAATAAATATATAGTAAAGTTTTAGCTAGAGATACTAATAGTTATAAAGAAAAATATTACTTATTTATATTAGAGACTTAAATACTCTTATAGGGGATATAGGCAGCATCTAGATTATAATATAATATATTAGATAATATATTTTAAAGACTAATATATAATATATTACTAAGGAAAGTTAGAGGGAGGATATTTCCTAGTATTAGTAAGAGATATTAAACTATTAAAATAGAAAGATAAATACCCTTACCTTATAGTTATAAAAATATAATATAGAAAGTACTTAAAACTCTAACCTTATATTCTAAATTAACTAATCTAAGTAATAGTTAACTTAGGAGTAATAGGGAATTATATAAATCTAGGATTTATAGAGAAGCTAGAACTTCTAAAAATTATAAAAGTAGTACCTAAACTAATTATAGATCTAAATAAAGAGAATTTAGAAACTCTCTTAATTATAATTAAGTTAGGGACTATACTAATAGTTATATTAGACTACTTTAAATAACTAAACTTTAATATTATATTAATAGGATAGTATAATATAGTATTAGAGATTCTATAGCTTAGGAATTATAACCTAGTAATTAACTAGAAGATAGAAAGTCTTTAGTTTAACTATAAATACTTATAATAAAATTAGATTAAAGGGGAAACTAGGGCCTTATAGTATATTAAATTAAAAGAAAATAATAATAGTACTAAGTAGTTAAAAAGTAAACTAAGAAAAGTAGTATTTAGTTAGAATATAATAATAGTACTAGTAGTAATTAAATTATTATAATATATAGTAATAATAGAATTACTAAGATAGGCACCTAAGAATAGTAAAGAATATACTAAGATTATAATATTAGAGAGTAATACCTAGGAAAGTAAAAATAAAGAAATAAGATTTAGTTTAGAGACCTAGTAGATTTTAGTAGTAGCTAATTAGAGTATAGATAAGATTTATAATAATAATCCTAGAAAATACTAGGAGAAAGCTATTAAGATAGCTCTGCCTAAGGTATATTATAAGTTTAAGAACTTATTTAAATAACCTAAATAATATAAACTACTAAAGTATAGAAAGCATGACTATAAGATCCTATTAATAGAAGGGAAATTACTAGTATATAAAAAAATATACTAGATATTAGAAAAAGAATTAGTAATACTAAAGGAATATATTAATAAGTAATTATAACTTAGAAAGATATAATTATTAAACTTATTAGTAGGATATAGTATACTCTTTATACCTAAGAAAGATAAAAGTCTATAACTCTATATAGATTATAGATAATTAAATATAATAATAATTAAGGATTATTACCTACTTCTATTAATCTATAAAATCTAAGATTAAATTTAAGGAGCTAAGTGGTTCATAAAGTTAGATATTATAGATATATATAACTATATTTAGATTATAGAAGGTAATAAATAGAAAATAGTATTTAGAATAAAATATAGTTATTTTAAATACTTAGTAATACTATTTAGGCTTACTAATATACTAGTATTATTTTAAAGATTTATTAATAAGATATTATGCAAGTACTATAACCTCTTTATAATAGTCTATTTAGATAATATCTTAGTCTTTAATTAAGATGAAATAGAATATATAAAGTATATTAAAATAATATTAAAAGAGCTCCAGGGAGCTAATATTAAGTTAAAACTAAAAAAATATAAATTTAATGTCTAAGAGACTAAGTTCCTAGGATATTAGATATCTATAGAAGGGATCTATATAGATTAGAATAAGGTAAAGGTAATTATTAATTAGCCTTAACTAAAGAATATTAAGGAAGTCTAATAGTTTATTAGACTTATTAACTATTATTAATAATTTATTATAGAATATATATATATTATATATATACTCTTTATATTACTTAAAAAAGTAAAGGAGTTTGAATAAAGTAAAGATTATAATAAAGTATTTAATAAAGTTAAAAATAGGATTATAAAGGTACTAATCTTAGTATAATATAATAAAGAAAAAGAAATAATAATTAAGACTAATATATTAGACTATATAGTTAAAATAAGAATAACTTAACTAGGAGAAGATAAGAAGCTATAGCTAGTAATATTCTACTTATAAAAGTTAATTTAAGCAGAACTTAACTATAATATCTATAATAAAGAACTACTAGCTATAATAGTAATATTTAAAGTTTAGAGAGTCTACCTAGAAGGAGTAAAATATACTATTACTATAAAGATAGATTATAAGAATCTTATATTCTTTATAATAATAAAAGAATTAATATAATATTAAGCTAGATAGGCTAAGATACTTTTATAGTATAATTTTAGAATTATATACTATAAAGGAATAGAGAATAGATAAGTAGATATACTTAGTTAATAACTAGATTATAAGCTTTAAGAAAAAATAATTAAACTAGTAATATTAAAGTATTAAGAAGATAGATTATTAGTATATAATTACTATATACTTATAGTAACTATTGAGTTAAAGAAAGATCTATTAATTTAGAAAATTATTAAAGAAATAAAAAAAGATAGGATTATTTAAGAGATACTTAAAAATTCTATAGATAATAAATATCTAATAATAGATAAATAAGGATTAATCTACTTATAAGGACTTATCTATATACCTAAGTATATAAGAAGTAAGATTATTATAAAGTATTATAATAACCTAATATATAGGTATATAGGAACTAAGAAGATAGCTAAAGCTATCTTAAGAAATTACTACTTTCTAAATATAAGAAGGAAAGTATAGGGCTATATTTAGTACTATAAGACTTATATTAGAGATAAGCTAGCTAGATATTAACCTTATAGTAAGATGTAATTACCAGAGATACTAAAGAAACTATAGAAATAGATTACTATTAATTTTATTAGACCTTTATCAGAGTTAAAAGGATATAATTATCTAATAATAGTTACTAATAGACTTATAAAATTTATCTATTTAATCCTAACTATAATAAATATAATAGTATTACAGCTTATAAACTTACTTATAGGATATATAATTATTAGCTATAGAATGCCATGATATATTATATTAGATAGAGATAAGCTATTTATATTAAAGTTTTAGTAATTATTAATAGATTTAATAGGAATTAAGCAAAGACTTATAACTGCATATTATCTATAGGCTAATAGATAGATAGAATAAGTAAACTAGATAGTTAAGTAATACTTATAATACTATATAAATTACTAATAGGATAATTAGGTAGTTTACCTACTAATAGTATAGTTTATATATAATAATACTATTTACTTAATAACAGGAGAAATATTATTCTTTACTAACTATAGATATAATCCTATATTAATTAGAGAACTATAGAACAAAGCACCTATAGTAGAGGAAGCTATAAAATTAGTAAATACTATTAATTATTTAAGAACTTAACTCTTAAGAGATATTAAATTTATAAACCTTAGAATAGTATTATACTATAATAAGAAGTATAGGAGTACTCTAGACCTTAAAAAGAGAGAGAAAATTTACCTACTCTATAGAAATATTAAAATAAAATAACTAAGTTAGAAACTAGATTATTAGAAAATTAGACCCTTTATTATCAAAGAATAGAAAGGGCTAGTTAATTATAAACTATAACTACTAAAAAGTATATTATAGATTTATCTAGTATTTTATATCTTATTATTAGAACTAGCACTGAAAAATACAAAAATTACTAAAAATATAGAAATTAATGATAATATAGAATAGGAATATAAAGTTAAATAAATCCTAGACTATAAGTAAGTTAGTAAAAAACTATACTATCTTATAAAATAGAAAGGTTATAATACCTTAGAAAATATATAGAAACCTATTAAGAACTTAATAGGTTGCCACTAACTTATATAATAATATTATTTATAGAAAGATTAATATTCACCCAGAAGGAAGGATTATCTATTAACTAAGAGAAAGTAATATTATCTATAGTAGTAAATTATAAAGTAACTAGATAAGTAGAGTTACTTACATCCTCTCTTTAATAATTAACTAATTATTCTTTTTTAGATCTTTCTTACTCTTCTAATTTTTTAAGTTCTTTAACCTCTTTAAATTTATAAGTAATAAACTTATTTATATATTAGTAAAGGAGCTTTTCTTATTTTTAAAGATAATTTATTTAGGCTATTATCTAAGCTATTTCTTTACCTACATAATCCTCTTCATCTTAAAGTTTTTATTAAGTAGTAATGAGATGACGCTATTTAGTATTAGTAAATAATAGCTTAGATTCTATATATTAAGTGCGACTAGCTTAAATATATTTACTATAATAATTAGACTTATTAGCTTTAATGCACACCTTGCCTAGATGAGCATAATAGATATATAAGGAAACTATTATAAAACCTTAATCTTTAATTTTTTAGGCTAAGTTATTCTTTTAGATAGAAGCTTTAGATGCCATGGTTAGTAATAATAAGAAAATAATATTAGGAAAAGGAATAGAAACCTACCAGGGAGCATCAGCCTTATAAGTAAGTTTTAAGGATAAAATACTAGAAGAGGGGGAGGTGATATTATAGCACTAGCACTATAAAGTAGATATAATAGGTAGAACTATAAGACTATAATAGCTAACTAATATATAATTATTAAGTTCCTATAAAAGATGCTAGATATAACTACCTTATTATATAATTATTAGCATAGCACCCACTATAAAGAGTATAGCAGCTAATCTAATATTTTAGAGTACTACTATAAAATATTAGATTACTTAATATAAAATATTATAGTGCTGCTATAATAGGAGGAACTATATAAGGATACTTATTACTACTATATCTAGAGATCTTAGTTTAGTTCTTTATATTTAATAAAGATAACTTACTTAAGTATAAGTTCACTAGTCTAATTTATTAGTTACTCTCTTACTATTAAGGATATATTCTTAATAGGCCTTACTTCTATCTCTACTATTATTATTCTTATTATCCTTAATCTTAGAGAAGATTATTATACCTTTAGATTATATTAGATCCTAGTTAGGTTATTATATCACATGTCACTATATACCTAGGTTAGTATATAGTAGGCTACCACAGAGGGTAGGCCTTAGGTAAGTATTAGATATAGTCCAGGGACTATATCACCCCATTCCTAAAGTAGTTGACTAGCAGAGAATAGCAGAGACAGATCCCAGGGTGTGACACTAAGCTAGCCCATGCTATATACTGCTATAGTATTAGATATTAGAAGAAATTCTAATAGTAGCTAGGCACTAGCTTACCTAATAAATATTCTTATTAAGGGAAGCTGCTATTAATATTAAATATTAATTAACTATAGAGCTAAATAAATATTTATTAATTAGTAGTAGGTAAAAGAGTTCCTACCTAATATAGAAAGTCTACTATAACTAATACAGGCTATTAATAGCTATAAGGTGATATCTTATAGATGATATAACCTAGAAATTAAGATTACTAACTCTATAGGAAATATTAGAATTCACTAACTAGCTGCTAAGGCAGTTAATATAGTAGAATATAATTTAATTCTAGGAATAGACTAGCTAAAAGCTATTAATCTAGATATTAACTAGAAAAACCTTACTTAGTACTACCATCCAGGGTCCTCTGATAGAAATAATAAGCTAAATATTAAACTAATATCTACTACTATAGCTATAGAAGAACTATAAGCCTGTAAAGTACTATTTTATATAATTATTATATCTATTAGGATAGAAAAAACTATCTATCTATAGACTACTATAAAGAATGTTAAAGATACACTACTTCTACCTCTAGAATATATAGAATTTATAGATATCTTTAGTAAAGAGCAAGCTAGTATCCTACCTAAGAATACTATATATAATTATATAATAGAACTTAAGAAAGGAACCTAGCTACCTTATAAGCTATTATATTTATTATTATAGGAAGAACTCTAAGTCCTTTAGAATTATATTAAGGAATATCTATAGAGAGGATAGATTAGGCTATCTAAGAGTCTTATAGATATCTTAGTATTATTTATACTAAAGAAGGATAGTAGTCTATAACTCTATATTAATTACTAAGACCTAAATAAAATTATAGTAAAAAACTATTACCTACTACTACTTATAAGTAAGCTGATGGACTAATTATCTAGTACTAAGATCTATATAAAGCTAGATCTCTAAGATACTTACTACTAAATCTAAATTTAGAAAGGTAATGAATAGAAAATAGTATTCTATATAAGATATAGATATTTTAAATATATAGTTATGCTATTCAGCCTAGTAAATATACTAGCTATATTCTAATTATATATTAACTAGGCTATAAGTAATCTATTAGATACTTACTATATTATATATTTAGATAATATTATTATTTATTCTAACACTAAGGAAGAATATATCTAGCAGGTCTAGGAGGTCCTAACTAGACTCTATAAATATAGACTTTATACTAAATATAGTAAATATAAATTCCATACTATAGAAATTAATTTCCTAGGGTTTAATGTTAGCATAGAGGGTATTAAGATAGAACCTAGTTATATTACTACTATTATAGAATAGCCTGAACCCTAGAATATCTATAAAGTATAGTAATTCCTAGGCTTTACTAACTTCTACTAGAGATTTATTAAGCACTACTCTAAGATTACTATATCTCTAACTAACCTAACTAAGGGATATATAATAAAGGGTAGAAAATAATATACTTAAGAATCTCTAAAGGGGAAAGAGGAATTTCTTACTATAGAAGCTAGAAAGATATTTAAAGAACTAAAGTAGAGATTTACCTCTATATTAGTACTATATTATTTTAATCTAAAGAGGAGAAGCTATATTAAGCCTAATATCTTAAAGGCTATAGTTACTAGTATCTTTAGCTAACTCTAGGATAATAGATAATAGCATCTAGTAGTATACTAGTTATGGAAAATATAAGATATTAAAACCTAATATAATATATATAATAGAGAAATACTTACTATAGTAGAATATATTAAGTAATAGCACTACTATATTAAAGGTAATAGTAATACTATTAAAATTCTTATTAACTATACTAACCTGTGGGCTTTTCTAATAATAAAGATGCTCAATAGGTATTATATAAGATAGATAGAATTCTTATCTATATTTAATATCTAAATTAAATACTACCCTAGGAAGAATAATCCTGCAGATATACCTAGCTATTATCTAGACTATACTATTAACCCTAAAGAATATGTAGCAGACTTACTACTAAAGAAGTTATAAGCTAAAATATAGGATAGTCTATTATTCTAAGAAGAGAAACTAATATAGATTAGAATACTAGTATAGAATTAGGAGCTAATAATAGACCTAATAATTAATACCCCCTAGAGCTATACTAATAATAATATAGATATTCTAGATATTCTAGTATTATATACTATAGCTAAAGCTACTATATAGTATAAGGCTACTTATACTTTAGAATTAGAACTAACTATAGTAGACCTACTATATAGGGTATAGGCTAAATACCTAAGATATATTAAGATACTATATAAAATAGTAGAAATAACTCTAGAGTAGTAAGCTAGCTTACCCTAGTTAAGATCTAAAGATAGACTTCTCTAGGTTAGGAATTATATATTTATACTAAAGGTGCCTATAATTTAATAAGAGATTCTCTATTAAAACTATAGTAATCTATAAAGTAGATATTTTAGAGAGAATTATACCTTAAATACTATCTAAAGCTAATATTAGTAGCATAGTATTACTATAGATATTAAGGAGTATATTTAATAATATATAATCTATTAGTAAATTATAGTGCATAGATATAAGCTATATAGACTTTTATAACCCTTACTAGTCCTAGAAAGGCTAATAGACTAGGTTAGTATAGATTTTATTATAGATTTATTACCATTATAATAGGAAAATAAAGTCTATGATTTAATTCTAGTTATAGTAGATATATATACTAAATATACAGTCTATTACCCCTCTAGGAAGGATATAACTACAGAAAACCTTACTAAACTAATCTATATAAGATTTATATTATACTTTAGAATGCCACAAAACCTTATTAGTAACTAGAGATCTCTATTTATATTAGGATTTTAGTCTAGCCTATACTTCCTACTAGCTACTAAATACCGCCTGTCTATAGTATTTTATCTATAAACTAATAATTAGATAGAAAGATAAAATTAAATATTAGAGTACTACCTCTATACCTATATAAACTACTATTAAGATAATTAGATAAGATGGCTACTATATACCTAGTTTATCTATAATAATTCTAAATATATAGTACTAGGAATTCCACTAGTATAAGCACTTATAGGCTATAAACTAGAACTATAAATTAATATTCTATAAATAACTAATAATCTTAATCTAAATACTATTATATATATAGAAGATCTCTAAGCTATAAGGGGATTCCTATTAAATTAACTAAATATAGTAAAGAAAGCTATAAAGTATTACTATAAYTAGAATTATCTTAATATAATATTCTATATTAGTAAATAGGTTATGCTATATATAAAAAATATTAATATAGGTAGACCTAGTAAGAAGCTAGACTACTAGTAAATAGATCTATTTTAGATTAGTAAATCTATAGAAAAATAAGCCTATAAGCTAAAGCTCCTACTATAATTCTATAAGCTATATCTAATATTCTATATTTTATTACTTAAACTATTTTAAGGGGACTCTAATATAGATCTAAAGTCTAGACTAGTTAAGCTTAATAGATACTAAGAATAGTAGGTAGAAAGGATCTTAGATAATTAATTATACTATAGAAAATACTAATATCTAGTTAAGTAGACTAGATAGCTAGATTCTAATAATATATAAAAGCTAGAAGAGTATATTATAGATATAGAAGCTCTTAAGTACTATCTTATATCTAGAACTTTATAATCTAGAAGTACTACTATAAGGTAATCTAAATAGTATAGAAAAAAGTCTTAATTTAATTACTATATATATAAAAAAATAGAAAAGTAATATATAGACTATATAAATATACCCTCCTACCTATCTAGCCTATATACTACTAAAAACTAAGCTAACTAATTATATAGTAAACTATAGAGGACCCTAGAGCAGAGAGGGGTAATATAGTTTATAGAGATAGAGTAATAAACTACTCTAGAGAAAGAGATAGTAAGGAAGCTAGGGCTAGAGAAGGTAGAGTAGGGGCTAGGGCTATAGATATAATAATCTAGACTACTAGTATAGCCTATGCAGCTAGTATTACTAGGATATAGTTTAAGATATTAGTAATTACCCTTCTTTAGAGGGAAAGATAGATATAAAATACTATATAAATATAATACTATTTACCTAAAGGTACCTATAAACTATTAGTAAAATCTATAAAAAGAGGAATTATATAACCCTAAAATCTAAGAGAAAAAGCTAAATTTAATTTAGAATTACTAAAGAAAGAGTAGATTCTATTAAAATTTATAAGATATAACTATAATATAAAAGAAGTCTATAATAAAAGACTATAAATAGGCTAAACACTAATAAAATATAGCTAGATTAATAGTAATATAGAAAAAGAGAATACTTATATAGATATACTTATACTTTTTTAGAGCATAGTAATTATAGGCCTTCTATATATAGCTATTTACTATAAAATAGTTATAATAGTAGTGCTAGGGGTTATAAAGCTTTATCTAAAGATATAAAATATAGAGAACTCTATAAGATATTATTAGTATATAATTCTATAAAGCTAGGGTCTTATTAGTATTAATAATATTAATTCTCCCTCTCACAGGCTTCCTTCCTTTTATAATAGGGAAGGAAAACACACTAATAAGTAAAATTATTATTATGTAATATAAAGAACCTATATCTAATAAACTTTAGATAATCTTAATCATGAAATAACAGAATCGCGAGATAAAGGAAAATAATAAGTTATGAGATAAAGGAAAATAATAAGTTATAAGGTAATAGAATTATAAGGCAGAGAAAATATTAAATTATAAGAATAATAGGATTATAAATAAATAAAGATATTAATAAAGCTATTTAATTTAGATAAAGAATTATCAAACACACATAAGAAACTATTTAATGAAGAGAAGTAAGACCTATAAATCTAAACTATTATTAGCCTAATCTATTAAACTAATTACTTAATACAGAACTTACTATCTAAAATTAACTATTTAGCTATTAGATACAGGCTAGAGAGTAATAAATAGAGCAAGGAAGCTATAAAAGATAAAGAAGAATCTATATTACTAAATTAATTAGGAGATCTTATTAAGTAGGTATCTTAATAGTACTAATAAGAGGAGAGAAGAAGGAGAAGTTCTCTATAGATCTATAAATCTACTTATACTATAGGAAATATAATATATCTTTATAGGTCTATAATAATCACTATTAATCATTCACCTATAATAGAACTAAAATAAATACTATAATCTATAATAGTAATAGAATATATTATCTATTAATAAGAGACTTACTCCTGTATTTTAAATAACTATAGAAAAATAATATTAACCCAGGAAGGTGAAGCCCTTTAGATTTCTAAATTAGGAAATATTATAGCTTTAAGGGCAAAGCCTATAAGGAAGGGAGGTAATTATTAAGAGCTATAGTAAACTATAAAGCTACTATATATAGCTAATACTAATAGTATAGAGGGTTTAGACCTAGCTAATTATATAATCTACTATATATATCTCTATAATTAGCTGAGTATTCTATAACTTAGTGATTAGTTCTCCTTGCTTAGGCAATATATGGATATTTGCTCCCTTCATACTGATCTTACCAGTTGATATTGACCCTTAGTAGGCGATCTTACAATGGCTATGCTAGCCATGAATTAGCAGAGTTTAATCTTTTCTATAAGAATTATTAGATCATCCCTCTTTATATGCCTTCTTATTTATCTAATAAACTATAACCTCTTAATGTTGGCTGCTTTGCACCCCTAAAGGAGGTATATGGGATAGAGGTAATAAGAAGCATTTAAAACAGCATTTATTATATTAATAAGGAGAACTTTCTGATACTTTATAGAGAAGCATGAAAGGCCTTATCATCTAAAAATATCTGCAGTGGATTTAAAGCCTCTGGTCTTGTTCTATTAAATTACCAACAGGTGTTGGATAAGCTTACTATTAAGTATATTACACTACCATCTACTGCCTATAGGCCTTCAGATCAGGAATAGACTACAAAGACTCCTTATACAACTACTAAGGTATAAAAGCAGATGCACCTTATCAAATAACTAATTAATCACAACTCTGAAAGTCCTCTAAATGAAGCAATCCATCAGCTAGCAAAATTAGCTGAATGTACCATGCATAAAGTCCTTCTCCTAGATCAGGAGATAAAAGGGCTATACATAGTAAATAAGAAGCAGAAATAAAAGCACACAACCCCTAGATCTTTTATTACTACTGGAGGTGTTCTGATAGGTGCTAAAGGCCAGCAACTTGTCCAAGAAGCTATATAGATAATGGAATCAGTTCCTAAGAAGCATGCGCCACCACGATGTAGTGATTGCCATCAAATTAGTCATATTAGAACAAGCTGTCCTAGTAGACCTAGATAATTCAAATGTTCAAAGACTTTTTGCTTTGGTTTGATTCCATAGTACTAAGATATCTTATAGTTGACTGCGGGCAGAATCATGTTCGGGTGGCTCGCTCGGTTGGGTGGCTCGCTCGGTTGTGGATTACGTTAACAAACCATGTACCTCCTGCAGTAACGCTCTTGGCCGCTTTAAGTCACCACCTCCGGTCAACCAACCTCTGATCGTTGTACCGATCCCAATCAATCATAAAACGACTTAGGCTGCGCGATTCCGCAGCATAGGTGCATCAAAATCAGGCTCAACAATACAGTTCCACATGGCACATGGTTCTGAGGACTGTGCCTCCGTGCTGGAGCAGTTTGTTCACGATGTGGCGAATCTTCCAGCAGAAATCAACCACTTGATGGAAGAGATACAGGCCAAGGACAAGATCATCCAGGATTGTCGCGCAACCATCAACTCTCGCGATAGCAGTATACAGAAATTCATCAAACTCAATGGCAGTCTCACGCCGAACCCTAAAGAAGAGCAGTACTCGAAGGTGATTCTACAGAATCTGGACAGAGCACAGCAGTTACAGGACGAGAAGATACTGCTGAGCGAGAAAGCATGTATCCTGCTCGATCGCCAAATCAAGAAACTGGACGTCAAGATACGCGATCTACAAAACGATGGCGTACTCCCGAATGATCCGCCTCTGCCCTCCCTTTTCAACAGCAAAGACCAGTACCGCGATCCGCCCAAGATTTTCTTTCCCGATGTAACCGCCGCCGATACTACTTCTTCACCTCTCCAACCCACGTCAGGCAACACCAACTCTTTATTAGGCATCTCACAACGGTTCAGCCAGTCGCTTGCCCGGTCTACAAGTTCAGCCGCCTTGGCCACGCAAGGCATCGCGCGCAGCTCAGCTCCGGCAACCCCGTCTGGCACAACCCACTTCCAACAACGACAACGCGAATCATCGGCAGGAGCGGTAGAGAACAAGCGTCGCCGGCTCAACGCATCGTTGGGTACTCTTCCCGCTGCGTCCTCGAATCTCCGGCAGTCATCCATTGGCCCCGGCACCCCCAAGGCAGGCACACCGGCTTCCAGTCGCGCAGGCAGCGCCGGGCCACGCGCGACGGGCGCAATTAAGAAGGCCGCCACTAAGAAAGTCGCGCCTCATCAACAACTCAAGAAGATCAAGGCCCATGCTAAAGCGACGAAACGCTCTGCCAGCGCCAGTGGTCGTGTTAAGCTCAGCGGCGCCACCAAGAAGTCCCCGTCCGCGGCGGGCGGCGATGAAGATGAGGACGAGTCCCTCCTCAGCAGTGCCGAGGCGTCGGATTCCAACGCCAGTGATTCTAGACGCATGGACGAGGACATTGACGAGGAGGATGAGGAAGAGGAGGGCAACGAGGATACCAAGGTCTACTGTACCTGCCGCAGTGTCAGTCATGGTGACATGGTCGCGTGTGATAACGACAATTGTCCCTACGAGTGGTTCCATTGGAAGTGTGTTGGTTTGACAAGGGAGCCGGTGGGAACTTGGTATTGCCCACATTGCAAGTCAAACTTGGGCAAGTAGTTGGTCTCTGCTGTTATGTCTTGATTTTCTGCTCTGGCGTTCACTATGCGATGTTATTTCACTGTACATATACCCATCCCATGTACCTTCATGAAACGGTACCAGTTATGACATGCGAGATAGCAAGAAGAACAAACTGTCTCCTTCCAACCCACGAGATAGCGGCTGATGTAATACAATACTAGGACGTTGAGCTTAACCATACTTGGTGTAACTCTTCGAGTTACAGAAGCACTGTAAGAAGCACTGGTATGTTCATAACATATCATGATTAACTAGAGCGTACAACAAACATGCATCATCACCTCATTACAAATTCTGAGGGAACGGTAAGCCGTTGCTAGGACAATTTTGAAGCTCGCAAAAGAGTATCTGCAGGTCATTTCCATCATATCTCCGTGACGGGAGCCCGAATCGTTTACCGACCGAGACGAATGACACCAGCCGCCATGAGTTTCTGGATCTTCGTCCGGACCTGGACGTTCTTCATGTGTTCTTGCAGGGCAGCAGGGTCGCTCTTGGCCTGCTGGAGGATGCTCTGCATGACTGGGTCCTGAAGGATCGACATGATCTGTGTGCGTCACGTTAGAACTACTGCACCACTAATGGAAAGGGCTGAAGTGACTTACCTCGGGGTCGTTCTGGATTCTCTCCATGGTCTGCTCCTCCGTCTCGCCAGCACGAGCGCTGAACTGAGCCTCCAGACACTTTTGTTGCTGCTGGTCGATCTCACGGGTGTGGGTTCCGTCGTCTTGCTCTGCGGCTTCCGTGCAGGCATCCAAGGCCCTGTTGTATTCCTTCATGGCAACCAGAGCTTGTGATTTGCGAATATATGCGCGGATGAACTTGGGATCACGGCGGATAGCCTCGTCGCAATCCTGAACGGCCTGAGGGAAAGCCATAAGCTTGATGAGGGCAGCGGCACGGTTCGAGAATCCTCTGGGGTCGTGAGGAGCACGCTTGGTCATCTCAGTAAAGGCTTCAACAGCACCGGGCCAGTCGGCCTCCTGGAACTTCTTCTGGCCGAGCTCGCGAGCCTTTTCTGCCTCGGCAGGGTCAATGTACGCCTCTTTCTCGGCCTGGACCTTGGCCTTTTCTGCGTTACGGAGCTTGGTGAGAGCGTCGGGAGTGCGGTGTTCAGTGAGGGATTTGTGGTAGTATTCAATAGCTTGTGTGTAATCACCGAGCTTCTCGTAAGCGGTACCGATTCTCGCGAATGCCCTATGGAAGAGAAATGGTTAGCTGAGAAAAGGAAGAAGACGAAGACTGCAAAACTCACTTGGCGAGGACCTTGAAATCTGCCCGAAGTTCGCGACCTTCTTCAACGGCCTTCTGACAGACCTCGATGGCACCCTGGAAATCACCTTTCTCGAACTTGGCAGCACCAATGTTGTTCAAGTATGTAATGTCTTTGTTGAGCTCCCAAGCCTTGGTGTAGTGCTCAATAGCCTCATCGAATTGCTTCTTCTTGTAGAAGTCGTTGCCGATCTTCTTCTCGGCGTCACCAGCTTCCTGGGCCTTCTTCTTCGCAATAGTCTCCTCATCCTCGGGCTCAGACGCAGGCTCGGGTGCCGGTTCGGGTTCCTTCTTCTGTTCGGCAGCAGCGGGCTTCACATCGGGCATCGGCACGTCCTCCTCAGCTTCCGCAGCCTGCGAGGAGCCAGCGGCCTCCGGGGGAGCTCCAAAGCTCATGTCGATTCCCAGCAACACACTCATAACCTGTAAGAAACGGGGATCCTGGATCTCCTGCGGGCCCATGCTGTTGGGGTTTTGCTGAAGGCGCTGAAGTTTCGCCATAAAGTCGGTGTCTGCAAGAAGGTGGGAAGTCTTGGGGTTGCTGGCTAATTTCTGGAACATCTGAGGGTCGTTGAAAATCCCACCCAATCCAGCGGTAGGGTCGACACCGTCGGCCCGAGCTTCGCCATCGATGGCTCTCTTCACAGCGTTGAGACCGGACTTAGCCTGGTCGTTGCTGGGGTCGAGCTTCAGAGCTTCTTCGTAGGCATCGTGAGCACCCAAGAGGTCTCCGAGACCACGGAAAGCGGCTCCTTTACGGCTGTAACCCTTCGACCAGTCTGGCTTGATTTCAATGGCCTTGTTGGCATCGTCCAGAGCTTTCTGGTACTCTGACTGCGCAGCGTAGACAGCTGACCGGTTGGAGTATAGAATGTGGTTGGTAGGCTCAATTTCAATAGCCTGTGTGAACTTCTCACTATTCCAGTTTAGAGAACAGTTAGTCTTCTTTCTCGTCAACCCCGTGCAGCCTCATTCAGACGAGCGGGGTAGCATATATATACGTACATAGCGGTAGGATAGTCCTTAGCAGAGAAGGCCTTGTTGCCCTCTGCCTTCAAAGCGTCAGCCATACTACAATATTTTGTCAAGGACGGGTATGCTAGAACTGGTTGGAAACAATTGCGGTAGAGAATCAGCAGATGACGGACAAAGCGAGAGAGAGCTGGGCCCATATTAATGAGCTCTACCCGCTGGAGCTTCTGGAAATTTCCGAGGAAGTCATTGGATGCCTGAGGCAAAGATCATGCCAAGCCTTCTGGAGCTTTACTGGCCCTAAACCCTTCTGGGCTGAGGGGAAGACACCGCCCGAACAAAAAAGAAAAAAAATAACATCTCCGCCGCCTTTTCCTACGTAGTGGTTAGTCACGCTGCTACAATATTTTGACTCTGCCGAGGACGTGAATCTGTTCTTGCGCGTGCTACCTTGCGTTCCTCTGGCCCGTTGTCTTCCGTTGGCGTCGCTTATCGGAGTTCGATTATTTTATTCTTGTTTGACAATGCTCGCTTTCAATGCTGTCCGGTGATATTTCTGTCTCTCTCTGTGACCGACGGCTCGAAAATGGCCTCCGCAGGGCCCTCTGGCAGCTCCATCAACGAGCTTGCATCTAAACTTTACGACGAATGTCTGAAGAGATACGACTCTGATCATCTCTTCTATCAACAAGACCTGCTGGGCTTAGGTGTCATCGAGAGGAATAACCTACCACTTCTGCTGCAATGCACACAGTTGCTCGTTGACCAAAAGCTATTTCGCCTCCTTCAGGGCAAAAATGATCGTTTGGCATGGAAGATCATTTCTCGGGAAGACGCTGAGAAGTAGGTCACCTGTTGGATACTATCAAGTCCGTGTGGACCGCTGCTAACATCCTATTCTTTTCTTGCATAGGCTCCAGAATCTCAGCCCCGACGAAAGTCTAGTCTACAATGTCATCCACTCGACAGGACGCAACGGCATCTGGGTCCGTGCGATACAGAATCGGACCAACTTACACAAATCTATCTTGGATCGTTGCCTCAAATCACTGGAAGGGAAGAATTATATTAAGAGTGTCCACAATGTCAAGTTTCCGAGTCGGAAGATGTATATGCTGGCCGGCCTTGCTCCGAGTGAGGATGTGACGGGTGGTGCTTGGTTTACTGACGGAGTACTGGACGCGAACTTTATCAGTACGGTCGCTGGCTTCATCGAGTATACCGTTAGCCGGAAGAGCTGGTATGAGGTTCCTGCTACCGGGAACAAGCGCTTGAAAACGGCCGACGGGCGTGCCGCGGTAAAGCAAGAATCGGGTGAAAAGAAATATCTCCCTTATCCTGCCGGCTATCAGGGCTATCCGACGGTCGCGATGATTACTGCGGCAGTGAACGAAAGTGGGATCACACCCGTCCGGCTGGGAGAGGAGAGCATTATACAATTGCTGGAGATGCTCTGCTATGACAAGAAGCTCGTTGCGCTGAACAACGGTCAATTCTATAAATCGGTCAAGAACCCCGCAGCTGTGAAAATGGAAAAGAATCGGAAACCAGAGGGTGATGTGGAGGATGTGGGCGACAAGCTGGTCACGAACGGCATGACCGAAGCACCCTGCGGTCCATGCCCTGTCTTCAAGCTCTGCGTCCCTGGCGGTGCCGTGAGTCCGGAGAGCTGCGAGTATTTCGATCCTTGGCTGCAAAAGGCTCTCGGATTTTAGCTTGTTGCACGAGCTTGTCGTCAATGGACGTCCTCCCACGGCTGATATCCTGTTCATTTCTTCTGTTTTCTTCCTTCATATTTATAGCGCGCTCATCTTGCGCTAGGTCATTTGTGTCTGCATAGCGTTGGCGTTCTTATGTCTTGGGACTGGTCAAGGTTTAAGGTCTCCTGTTCTCTTGATATGAGCAAGTCGTTCATGGGGTTAAAGAATGAGATCAGAGTTAAGGATATGATTTCGTCTAGTGGCTTGTAATGATATGCTATGTATCGGAGATCCTTCTGGCTCTAGCTTTGCATCTGACGGCCCTGGTCTACTCACTTGATTCTTGAAGGTTTCAGGTATCATCAGTAGAAGTATCTTATTGACATCGACTTGTCGCCAGTACCTCCATGATCATCTGAGTGCTTCTTGTCAATCACAACTAAGCTAATGTCCCGAGGCAAGAATATTGCCGTTGAAGCATGGGGACCAACAACCACGTAGACTATTCATCAAGCCGAACTGCTTCACCAACTCAAATCTCGATAGCTCGAGATCACTATCACTATCATTTTTAGTGAGAAAGTCCACCCATAAGAGAAATGAAGGCGGCAAGTTGCTGCCCACGAATGGTGAAAGAGATAAAGGGCTCTGCCATCTCAAGTGAAGTCGTTAAGACATTCCTGTCCTACTGTACATAGTGCATGGCTACCATAGTACGGAGTCAGGCCTATATGCGCACTCCGTCACTACCCAGTATCTATGTAGTTATCAAGACAGAAAACAATCAGATTACTGGAACCTCCAACATGTTAGCCGCATGACTAGCTTGAACTTGCAAAGTTAAATCCGGGCGCATGGACCTGGAATCTGGTCCCCGTCTCCGGTTATTCTGTAGAATTCCCTGATTCAGTCCACCAGAGGGCCCAGGCTCAAGCCTCAATATTCAGGTTTCTCTGGCTTATGCATGATTGCGATTTCATCACACATGTGAATGGCCTCGAGTGAATCAGTGCCTCAGGCTGAATAGGCAACTATGGGTTTGCAAGATCTCCCCCACATCATCACTGAGAACCATGGGTGGATGTGAGACTGTCAATGGTTCCTAGCTTCCTAGCAGTATTAAGTTATCAACTGGTCTGTTTAAGGTTGATCGTATAGTCATGAACCAGTGTAAGTATGAGCCTTTTCAATGGACTGAAATCGATAGTTGTAGTCAATCCTCTATGTGGACTCCTAACGGTGTCTACTATGGAACAAAATAATTATTGCAATGGTTTTAAGTCCTAAAAATATTTTATGAGGCGGGAAGGATCGGGATTTTGGGTTATACAATCGACCTGTATATTCCTTGAGGAAGTGTGGCTGGTGACGGAGGATAACTAGGAGAGTGCCGGTACTTTATTCAGAACTTTACTCAGAGGGTTGCCTGCTTTTACTGTTCATGAAATTTAGATCTGGAGACAATGAGGTCAAATATGATAGTATGGCTTTGTACGTGACACTGAAAGCTAGGCATCCCCTCTCAGTCACGTCAATAACCTGAAGTTGTCACAAGAAACCAATGCGAATTTGATTTCCAGTGAGGGATTTCGACAGCGCTCAACTGTTAATATAGCTGCCTGATTGGTAAGAGACGGTATCTGATACAGAACTAGGGAGGCAATTAGAGGATGTAAGGTTCTTTACCATACTCCGTACCTTAGTCATAGACATTACCAGACTAGGGAATGTGATGTGGCGCATTATCGACTTGGCCTTCCAGAGTTTCTAGTTTGGGATTAGCTTACATCCAATAATGTGGCGGTGCAATCATTCTACTAAGAGCTCCTTCAGGCCGTTTGCAGCTCAATCGGGCCGACGTGCCTCGGCTTGAAGAATTCGGCTACCTAAATACGGCTGAGTTTTGGTGTATATTAAAGCATCATATTGAAATCGGTATTCCGCAGTACAAGAAGGACTAATAATTCAATGGAATATTATCGGAAGAAACATAGATCGTTTCTAAGGCGAAGTGCTGTCTGCTGTCGTAATTCACGCTAATCGCCGATAGTCTCTAGTCTCCACAAAAAAATGATTCGTTCAGGAGAAGGAAGAATAACGAATGAGGAAGGAAAAAAAAAAAAAGTAGTACTAAGACCTACGAACTAGGAAGTAGATCGATCGTGGAACATCATCCTCCTTTTTCTGGACGGTAGGTAGACAGATACGTCACGACCGAAGCTAGCTGGCCTGATCCCTTTTCTTGTCCCTCCGTCCAGAGTCCGTCGACTATAGATAGATAGATATCTCTCTACCTCTTACTTCGAGTGTACTCCATATCAAATTCCTCTATATCTTGATCATCACCTATTCAATCAATTGGCATTCATCACCGGCCTCTTGTACCATTCAATCCCCATGCTCGTCCTCTCGCGCTGATCCACCATACTCCGTACACTGGCCGCGCTCACTTGACGCAAGTGGCTCTAAATCTCTTCAATCCTCCGCTACGTTACCCTGATCTGATTGAACTCTTCTCTATTCGCATTATTTCATCATAAACCCCATCTCGTCGACATTCAACAGTCTACACTAAGAATACTGCCTCCATCTCTCGTTCTGTTCTCGGAAGTGGGTGCCTTAGTTCCAAGGTACGCAGCAAGTCCCACTACCTAAGTGTATCTCCATCTCAGCTCGTCATTGTTTGCGCTTCGGGCTCCCCGCTGCGGAGATTCGTGAAGGCAACCATCGAAATTAAGCGCAAAAATCCAATGCTCGCGCCTGAGCGCCCCCGAACTCTCTGAACCGGAATACACACTATTGCCTTAGATTGTGTATTTCCCGTTGATCCTTTTTCTCTCTCATTTTCTTTTCCCTCTCTTATCCTTGCTCATCAGTACATATTTTGTCCTCATCTTCCACGATTCCCAGAGAAGAAGGCCACCATTGGCGGTTCTCTAACAGTTTGTAGTAGGTGAATTATTCACCCGAGGCTTCCGCTTTGTTCCCCGGACCGGAGGCAGCCATGGCCTCGCAGAATGTAGAGGACCGAAAGAGTGAATTGAGGCAGCAGGGAGCCATTGAGACTGCGCAAGAGGCCTCCAAAGACCCTCAATCTAATCTCCGACCAGAAGCGGTGGAGAAGGTATTGATCGAGGAAACAAGGAAAGCTGGCTTGCCTGCGTATCAATTCAACCCTGACGCCTCCCCCGAAGAGAAAGCTGCAGTAGCAGCAGCAGTGAGTTTTACCTTAACTTTGTCCATGGTTGTTGTAGGTAAATGATCGCTAATCTCCCTCTCCATTCCCCATAGCGAGTACCACCAGGTTTTCACCATGACAAAAAGCCCAAAGCGAAGGCTATTGTTACGGACGTTGTGAGTACACTTCAGGCTCCTGGCACCACCCTCATTCTACGATCAAACGCCTAATGATGACAACCATCCCATAGGACGATGGAACTCCCGACCAATATGACTTGCCCCCTCCAAGATCGGCGACAGACCTCATCAAGGAAGAAGCTTTGAAAACCGAGGACAAAAAAGAAGACGCGGAAATCACCGATGATTTGCGATGGGCCCGCGACCGGACAGGATGGGCTCCGCAGTTCGAAAAGCCACAGACCGAGGAAGAAAAGGCAGAGGGTACATTGTTAGATCACCAGGACTTTCTGGAAAGCAAACTGGATGATAAGTTCTTCGGAGGTGAGAGAAGCTTATTCCATGCCCATGTCTTCTCCATGACCGTCATTCTGACAGCAATTTAAGACTGGTATCACAATGCCGGCGTGATTATCTTTGCGTGTCTAGCCTCCTGGCTCGTTGCTGTCTTGGGCGGCGGACTGGGCTGGATCTTCATTGTCATGGCGGCGTGCAGTACGTACTATCGGACATCGATTCGGCGCCTGCGACGGAATTTTCGGGACGACGTCAACCGTGAAATGGCCAAGCAACGCCTGGAAACCGACACCGAGAGCTTGGAATGGATCAACAGTTTCCTGGTCAAGTTCTGGCCCATTTATGCGCCCGTCTTGTGCGACTCGATCATCAACTCGGTCGACCAGGTTCTCAGCACTTCGACCCCTGCCATGCTCGATAGTTTGCGATTGAAAACTTTTATCCTGGGTAGCAAGCCTCCGCGATTGGAGCACGTCAAGACCTATCCTAAAACAGAAGTCGACACTGTGATTATGGATTGGAAGTTCAGTTTCACGCCGAATGACGTATTGGATTTGACTGCCCGCCAGCTGAAGAACAAGATCAACCCTAAGATTGTCTTGGAAGTCAGAGTTGGCAAAGGTGTTGTGAGCAAAGGTCTAGACGTGATTGTTGAGGACATGGCTTGCAGCGGTCTCATGAGGGTCAAGGTGAAGCTTCAGATTCCTTTCCCTCACATCGAGCGTGTTGATGTCTGCTTCTTGGAGCGACCGGAGATCGACTATGTCTGCAAACCCCTCGGAGGCGACACTCTTGGCTTCGACATTAACTTCATTCCCGGTCTTGAGAGTTTCATCAAGGATCAGATCCACAGCAATCTGGGACCCATGATGTACGCTCCCAACGTCTTTCCGATCGAGATTGCTAAGATGCTGGCTGGCAACCCTGTGGACCAGGCTATCGGCGTGGTCGCTGTGACACTCCATGGCGCTAGTCAGTTGAAGAACCCGGATAAGTTTGCAGGAACTCCCGACCCTTACGCTGTCGTGTCTCTCAACAATCGCGCCGAACTGGGTCGCACGAAGACCGTTCACGATACGGATAGTCCCAGATGGGGAGAAACGATCTATGTTATTATCACGTCCTTTGCAGAGTCGCTCACAATCACCCCATACGACTGGAACGAGTACCGGAAGGATAAAGAACTTGGCGCTGCTACTTTCCCATTGGACAGGCTTGAAGAGCAGCCAGAGCACGAAAGCATCTACCTCGAAGTCATGGCCAGCGGCAGACCGCGTGGCGCAATCCATGCCGATATTCGATTCTTCCCCGTGCTGGAAGGCCGGAAGCTGGAGAACGGCGAGACTGAGCCCCCACCGGAGCTGAACACTGGTATTGCCCGGTTTACCGTTGAGCAGGCTAAGGATCTTGATGCATCGAAGAGTATAGTTGGCCAACTTAACCCTTACGGCGTTCTTCTGTTGAACGGAAAGGAAATCCACATCACGAAGAAGCTAAAGCGCACCAACAACCCTATTTTCCAGGACAACTCCAAGGAATTTTTGATCACGGACAGAAAGTCGGCTCGCCTGGGACTGATCATCAAGGACGATCGCGATCTCAGAACGGATCCCATCCTTGGTTCTTACCAAATCAAGCTAAGTGATATGCTCAAGATGATGGAGAAGGGCCAGAACTGGTTCCATCTTCACGGAGCCAAGACTGGACGGGCCAAGTTGACCTTGCAGTGGAAACCAGTTGCTATCGGTGGCATCTCTGGAAGTGCTGGTTACATTGATCCTATTGGTGTGATGCGTTTCCACTTCAAGAGTGCAACGGATCTTCGGAACCTGGAGAAGATGGGCAAGTCTGATCCATACGTCAGGGTTCTGCTGTCTGGAATTATGAAGGGCCGTACGGTTACTTTCCGAAATAACCTCAACCCTGAGTGGGACGAGGTGGTATATGTCCCTATTCACAGCGCCCGTGAGAAGCTTACTTTGGAGGTTATGGATGAAGAGTCGATCAACACTGACCGCAGCCTGGGCTCATTTGACATCAACGCTTCTGACTACGTCCATGAGAATGAGAACGGCGAGTACGAGACCGACGACGAGAAGCAGCTCATCTCAAGTCCTCTTCGCTTGGGCAAGCGTGAAAAGGGTGTCCTCAACTACACCGTTGCATTCTACCCGGCTGTGCCTGTGGTTAACCCTGAGGAAGAGGAAGAAGAGGAAGCCGAGGAGATGGAAGGTCTCGATATCCCAGCGGTCAGGAAGAGTATCGACTCTAAGCGCAAAAGCTACCATTCCAAGAACCCTAGCGTCGATTCCAAGGCATCAAAGACCTCCACCAACGGCCAAAACGGTGCTGCGACAAACGGTACTACGACTAATGGTGATGAGCTCAAGGTACCCAACCGCAGCGGTAGCTTCTCAACCGCCAGGGACTCCGAAGTCATGTCCGTCCGGTCTATCAAGGAAGTGCCCAAGACATACATTGCCGCAGAGGATATTCCCAAATATGGTATTTTCCATAGCCCTCGTTCCTTTCGTTTTAGCGATCTACGAGGCAGGTTGCTTACATATTCACAGAGTCTGGTTTCCTGGTATTCAAGTTCCACGAAGCTCAACTTGCTCGTTCGAATGTGCAGTTGGAGGTTCTGATGGACGACCACATGTTCCCGTCATACTCGACGCCCAAGATCCGCTCAAAGGCTGCCAAGCTAGTTGATGGTTTGTCCCCTGAGGATACTTCAAGAGTAAAAGGCTGACCAGCAATAGTTGGAGATGCTTTCGTACGTGAACTGGAATTCTCCAAGATCACTCTTCGCCTGGTGGACAAGAACGATGCCAAGGACAACAGCGACGAACACACAGTTGCGAAACTGACTGGCGATACACTTCCTACGCTGCAGCGTATTTTGGTATATTCACTGCCGATTAAGCCCGTTCTTTGTTGGAGATAGTTAACTGACCACTCGCAGTACACGCCCACTGAACTTGTTCTCCGGTCGAACGACGGGGAGGTGAGCAAGGTGACAGTCAGTGCCAGGTACATCCCTGTGAAGATGAAGCTTGACCCGTCGGAGAGTATTAACAACATGGGTAACCTTCGTGTGAATGTTCTGGATGCCGCCGAGCTTCCCTCTGCAGACCGCAATGGCTTCAGCGATCCTTACTGCAGGTTCAGATTGGATGACAAGGAAGTTTTCAAGACCAAGGTGCAGAAGAAGACTCTCCACCCCGCATGGAACGAATTCTTCGAGATTCCCATCAAATCTCGCATTGGCGCCAAATTCCGTGTGGACGTGTACGATTGGGACTTTGGTGACAAGGCCGACTACCTAGGCGGCGCTGACATCAACCTTGAGATGCTGGAACCCTTCCACGGCCAGGAAGTTACGTTGACACTCGACGGCAAGTCAGGAGCCATCCGTCTGAACCTGCTCTTCAAGTCAAACTATGTCATGCGGTCCCGTCAAGGATCCTCCACGTTCTCCGGTACTTTCGCAACACCCGGCAAGATCGTTGGCGCCCCCGTCAAGGGTGTCGGCTTTGTCGGCGGCAATGTAATCAAAGGTGCATCTTTCTTGAAGCATGGCATCATGTCACGGTTCAAGGGGGATGATTCGTCCAGCGATGAGATCCCAGAGGAACCAGAAGAAGTCTCGAAGACGGAGACAACCCAGACACCATCGGCCATCTTGGTCGACGGTGCGACACCACCAAGCTCGACTCCAAACTCATTACAGCACGTGCGAACCCGCAGCGTGGTGTCGCACTTTGGAGACCGACTCGGCATTGGTTCAAGTGCGGGCAAGGGGGAGACGGGCACGGCCATGCTCACAGTGGTGTCTGCCAGCAACTACCCTCCATCGTCCAACGTCCGAGTCATAATCAAGGCGCTCGGTCCCAAGGGTGCCAAGGAGGTGCTCAAGACCAAGGCCATCAAGGCCAGTGGCGGTGGGCCGGTGCAGTTTGACGCCTCGCACGAGACCTGCCGAGTGCACAACACCACGGCGGATGCGCAGTACCAGGTCCGAGTCGTCGACCACGCGACATTTGGCTCGGACAGCACTCTGGGCGAGGCCCTGTTCTTTGTGGACGACCAGGGCTCCGTGGCCGGACAAGAGAAGCAGGTCAAGGTCGGCAGCGGGGTCGTGTGCATCCGGAGCAGCTTCTCGCAGCCGGAATCGAGTCTGCGACCTGGAACTGCGCACTCCAACAACGATGCGTCGTTGGAGCTGATGGACAGTCCCGACTCGAAGAAGACGGGCCGACGAAGCTTCCTCAGCAAGAGGAGCGTGAGTGGGGCATAGGGTATATAGATTTGAGAGGGGAGGTTGGATATATGGATGGTCTACATTTTATTGTTTATTTTTCCTTACTTGGCGTATGTGATGATATCCCTCGTGGCTAGCGGTAGCGTCTGAATGTATTGACCTGGGCATTTACTCGTGCGCACCTGGAAACGATGTAGTCACGATAACGTGAATGGGCGACTCGCTCGGATGCCAGTCCCGATGGTGTAACAGTGGAAAAGATACCCGCCATGGCTGAAGGCAAAAGACCTGTCTCATCCACCTCGTATCGACAACTCTCTACTACCTACGAACTGAACTGTGTAATCTGAAGCTCCTGTGTTTGCAGAGTACAGAGGATTCTGATTCTATGGTAGA
The DNA here is from genome assembly GCF_018404265.1 of Aspergillus viridinutans. Taxonomy (NCBI): domain Eukaryota; kingdom Fungi; phylum Ascomycota; class Eurotiomycetes; order Eurotiales; family Aspergillaceae; genus Aspergillus; species Aspergillus viridinutans. Next base: position 924,308 of record NW_025091222.1, on the reverse strand, counting down.
TAGGGACCTGAGCTTTGACGGTCGGGCAAAGCCGCAAAAGTAGTCTGACAGTGACACCGCCAATCTGAGATCCGTAGAAGAAATGAAGAATGTAACTATAGACTATCTACCTAGAGCACAGCTAGAAGAAAAATCTTCCCTGTTCTTCCGTGGGGGTTCTAGATCGTGCACCCATTTTTTTACTTTCTGATAGTGAGACAGGGCTGTGGAGTGTCGGCTATGAGACAGGGGATGATGGATGGCCCATAGGCTATTGATTTCCAGGACTTCGATTCTAGTATGGCGCTGTGGGTTTGAATTGGGTTTGATGGGGATGGTACCTGAGAGTCCGGTAATTTCTGCTTTTTAATATTAATGGAGACAGCGAGAGGTAAATTTAGCAATCAATGACATGTATCTAGTCTATCTACTCGGTACCGGACTATGGATTGGATACTTAGACCGATGGTCTGTTCGCCACGGACATGCCTGCTGCCAAGAGATTGAGACGGAGTGATCTGATCACTGGCTGGATTTTTTGATCTCTGGAAGAGATAGGACGAGAGAGTGTGTTACTGCTACCTTTCTTAGGATGTGTGTATCTCAATGTACTCCGTAGTTACCTCTCCATGCATGGCGTCTGCTCAGCAATGTTGACATAGGTACGGAGTAGATACTCGTGGATAAGGTGACGAGGTCTGTGGGGCAAAGACTGTGATGGACTGTGAACCCTGAAAAGGGGGAGCTTATTACCTGGCTGAGGTCTAGAATACTACAGAGCTCAGCCGGTTTCAATGTCGCTGCAATTGTCAGTTGTCAGGGGTCGGATGACTTGAACGTCTAAAATACTTGGTGATGGTTGACAATTGACAAGTCGAGTCTCTGCTCGCAGAAATACCTTAGGCAGAAAATGCTTCTAAGAATAATCGGGAGACCAAGTAAGAAAGATAGCGGTGTATCCACAGTACCTACCTTACAGGGAGCGTCCCAAATACAGTACCGTACCATACACTTCTGTACCAAGGCCCCTGACAACTCGGAATTTGAAGCTTGTTCAACCAACCAAAAGATAGAATTCGTCCATTCCTGTCTCCTGTACTGGGAAACGGACAGAATCCGTACAGTGTCTTACTGTACCCCCACTGGGAGGGGAAAAGCAACATCATCGTCATCGTCCCGCATAGCTAATAAATAATACCTCTCTAGTACCTAGTAATAATAGCATGGTAACAAGAGCTCGACCAAGTTGGCAGCAAGCTTGACCGTTCTTCGATAAGTAGAGGCATTTATATTAGTTAACCAGCATCCCTCTTCTTCTTCTCATCTCTTCTCTCTTGTTTCTCTCTTCTCTGTCAACTACCATCTCCCCACCTACTCTACTGTTACAGTCCCTCAACCGGGAAAAATATGTAGGTGCTCCCCTGTCTTTCCCAAGGTACCTTAACCAACAGTACCTACCTGTACCTCTACCCCTCCCAATTATTACCTGCTTGTTGTATTATTGCCAATGACGGCAGCTTGTCGACATCCTGCTGCCCCTCTGTCAATCGATCGACACTCTCTCCCGTGGCAACTTTTATCTGGATTCTGAACAAAACCCCCTCTTGATCCTCTTCCATACCTGTTTTCCCGCTTAAATCAAGCTTCGTGTCCTCTCTCGCTTTCTGTTCCCGCCCTTTGTGATCCTCTACTTTCCCACCTAAAGACCATCGTCACTAACTCGGCCTGCTTGAGTATTTAGTGAGCGGACTTTGACCACATCGATAAGCTCTGTTCTTCGAGTGGATATCTACGTCTTCACTTCTCTACCTCTAGGATTCACCCGCGACATCATCACTCACAATGGCAGCCAAAGCTTTGCCTAGTCACCTCAGAGCCCCCGCCAACGAGGCCTCTAACAATGGCTCGTTCGGAAAGCACCACGCAAAGTCCCAGTCTCACATGGTAAGTTGATCATCTTGCAGTCGCATTTCCTCTGGTCGCAGAATCAGATCGTGGCACGCGAAAAGCTTTCCGAGTGCTCTAGAATCGCAATTCAGTTTGTGTTGGAAGGAGGTGCTGGAGAGCTGGGCTTGCCTAGTTTCAGCCACAACCACCTACAGTGCTTAAATACCTCACCCTGTCTTGCCTTCAACTTGTGACAGTTCATGCATTGTTTACCACAACAAGCTCTCTCGTTCTGTATCCTTGCCCCCTTTTATCAGCTTTGCTACAACCATTATCCCCATCCATCAAGTTCCCTTATCATTTTAAATTGGATAGCTGCAGCGATAGCCATAGCAACATGCCCCTCTTTTTTTCTTCTGCAAACAAACTGACCCAATTTCCTCGTGCTCAGGCCTTCGAGAATGCCTCCACCAGCGTCGCTGCTTCTCAGATGCGTAATGCTCTGAACGCCCTCGCCGAGACCGTTCCCGATGCCGACGAGAAGAAGCGCTTCGAGGCCGAGATGGACAACTTTTTCGCTCTCTTCCGCAGATTCCTCAACGACAAGGCCAAGGGCAATGTCGTCAACTGGGACCGCATCAACCCTCCTGCGCCCAATCAGGTCGTCGACTACAATGACCTGGGCGCCGAGGCCTCGGTGGAGTTCCTGAACAAGCTGGCCGTCGTCAAGCTCAACGGTGGTCTGGGTACTTCCATGGGTTGCGTTGGCCCCAAGTCCGTCATTGAAGTCCGTGAGGGCATGTCCTTCTTGGATTTGTCCGTTCGTCAGATTGAACACCTGAACCGCACCTACAACGTCAATGTGCCCTTCGTTCTGATGAACTCGTTCAACACCGACCAGGACACCCAGTCCATCATCAAGAAGTACCAAGGCCACAACGTCGACATCATCACCTTCAACCAGTCCCGCTATCCCCGCATCATCAAGGACTCTCTCCTGCCCGCCCCCAAGAGCTTCGACGCTCCTCTGCAGGATTGGTACCCTCCCGGTCACGGTGACGTTTTCGAGTCGCTCTACAACTCGGGCACTCTGGACAAGCTGCTCGACCGTGGTGTCGAGTACATCTTCCTCTCCAATGCCGACAACCTCGGTGCCGTTGTGGATCTCCGCATCTTGCAGCACATGGCTGACACCAATGCCGAGTACATCATGGAGTTGACCGACAAGACCAAGGCCGACGTCAAGGGTGGTACCATCATTGACTACGAGGGCAAGGCCCGCCTGCTCGAAATCGCCCAGGTGCCCAAGGAGCACGTCAACGAGTTCAAGTCCATCAAGAAGTTCAAGTACTTCAACACCAACAACATCTGGATGAACCTCCGCGCCATCAAGCGTGTTGTTGAGGAGAACGAGTTGGAGATGGAGATCATTGCCAACGAGAAGTCCATCCCCGCCGACAAGAAGGGCGAGGCCGACCAGGCCATCTACCAGCTGGAGACCGCCGTCGGTGCGGCCATCCGCCACTTCAAGAACGCTCACGGTGTCAACGTTCCCCGTCGCCGTTTCCTGCCCGTCAAGACTTGCTCCGATCTCATGCTGGTCAAGTCGGATCTCTACCGTCTCGAGCACGGTCAGCTCGTCATGGACCCCAACCGCTTCGGCGGTGTCCCCGTCATCAAGCTTGGATCGGACTTCAAGAAGGTGTCGGATTTCCAGAAGCACATCCCCAGCATTCCTCGCATCGTCGAGCTGGACCACCTCACAATTACCGGTGCTGTCAACCTCGGCCGCAATGTCACCCTGAAGGGAACCGTCATCATCGTCGCCACCGAGGGCAGCACGATCGACATCCCCCCTGGCTCGGTGCTGGAGAACTGTGTGGTCCAGGGAAGCTTGAGAATCCTGGAGCACTAAATGAAACGAGTTTCATTGCATCTCTTCTACCCTTGGTCATTTTTAATTCGCCTCGTATGTCCGGTTGCCGCCATCGTGGTGAGGGGAGTTGCGTCGGGCAGCGTGGGTTAATAGAACTGTGTTAGAAGCGGGTTGACTTCTCCGGGTATTTTGGGTGGTTCGTCGAGATGTCCTGTTGACTGAAATTGCCAGGAAAGCACATTTGTGCCTACGCATTACGCATGGTTCTTGTGGTGTGTGCAAAAACTTATTTGACAGTGCAGCAATTCGTCGGTGTTCTTCTCTTCTTACTGTTATTTAATTTGTGTTGCTTGTGAAGCCACTCCTGGTTGAATGGAGTTTCTCAGCGAGGGTGATTCATTGAGGACTATCTCTTACTGGTGTCGTCCGCTAGCTGGACATTATAATGGCAAATCAAAGTCTTGCACATTTCCGTGGTTAGATGTAGTCTCAATTGTAGCTGCTGTCTGTATTTGCATTCTACTTCTGCAATGTCTCAAAAACGGTAAATCTAAGGGCGTCTCAGATCGCACAAAGACTTTTGTACAAGTGTCTCGTACCACTCGACGACGATCAATCCTGCTGTGAGGCGTAGGAGACGGATCCCGAGTGACTTCAAGCCTGGGGCGATATTGGACTCCCATGGTCCTCGGGATCGAGTTCCTGGTGCTCGGTCACGTCGTTGTCCGAACGTCATGTGGAGGCGAACGCAGGCAAACTGAGACGGACGATGGCCGCATGACTCTAGGTGAGGCCCAGAGAACGAGTTCGTTTCTGACACTGCATCCTGCCGTCCTCTACCCTTGTCAACCCATGCCTCGACATGAATGATCCAACCTCAACACCTCGCCAGATCGTCCCAGGCCGTTTACAGACCTCGCTGACCTCGCCGACATCAGACAGTCCCCCCCAGGGAAGCCAAGTGTCGCCGACGAGTCCATGGAAGAAACGTGTATCGACGGCGTGTCTGGCATGTAAGAAGTCAAAGCGCAAGGTAGTTCACCCCCCAGTCCCCAGGCCCGAGGCCCGTATTTTGGTCTCTAGACCGAATACAGCTCCACCTGGACATGGACATGGACATGGCTAATGGGTGACCTGCAACCAGTGCTCCGGGGTCCCCCCCTGCGACAACTGCCGCGCCTTCAACCGCGTCTGCATCTTCGACGAATCGCTCGACCAGCGGCGGCGCGTCGCGCAGAAACGCACCGCCGAGGAACTGAACTACCACCGGGACATGCTGAACGATCTGTTCCGGGTGATCCGCACCGCCGACGAGCCGCACGCGCTCAAGCTGCTGGAGATCATCCGCAAGAACGCCACGGCGGAGGAGATCCGCGCGTTCATCGACGAGACGCTCATCCGGCTGGACGGGGAGGGCCAGGCGGTGCAGAAGCTCGAGGATGTGCGGCGGACGATCGACGTCGAGGGCGCGGGCCCGTCCTTCCGGCGCAAGGTCATGGATATCCATTATCTGTGTGACGAGGCGCCGTGCAAGGTGCCGGCCAAGCCGTGGACGAGCGTCACCGAGGATGCGGATCTGGTTTCGCATCTCGTCTCGTTGTATTTCACGTGGGATTATCCGTTCCATGCGTTTTTGGACCGCGATGTCTTCCTGGCGCATATGGCGCGGGGAAGGGAGGATTCGGACTTTTGTAGTCCGTTTTTGGTGAATGCGTTGTTGGCGAATGCTTGTGTAAGTGTCTTCACTTTGGGATTGCTGCGGTTGTTGACAAGTGTAGCATTTCTCCGAGTTCTCCGAGGCGTACGTCGTCCCGGGCGACTTGGTGACCAAGGGCGCGGACTTTTTGTCTGAAGCGGAGCGTCTGAGGGAGGAAGAATCCCAAAAGCTCAGCCTGGCGTACCTCCAGGGGACGTTGCTGTTGTATGAAAAGTGTGTGCACCTGTCTTGTGGATGTCCTGCTCTGCTGATGCGATAGATACTCCATCTCCGGGAACGATGACCTCGGATACATCATGCTGCACCAGGCTATCCGGGCCGGCGAGTCGCTTGGACTCTTTGGTCTGAAATGCTTGAAGTTTGACCAGACCACGCCGGAGATGGATGTCTCTATCAAGCGGACTGCCTGGGGTTTGTTTCAGATCGACACGTAAGTTCGATTTCCGACTCTGGGAAAAGATTCTCACAGAATAGGGTGGTGCATACTGGCTTCCTCCGGCCCAGTCTCATAGCCAAAGTCAACGTGGACCGCATCGGTCGAGAGGACGACAGAGCCAGCCTGTGGACGCCGTATCCGTCTCACCGAGCTGCTCGACCGGCCTACCTCAACCAGTACTTTGACGAGTCGTGCAATCTGTGCGAGATTGCGCGCGACATCTCCCGGGTCTTGTTCGCCGACGACCAGAGCAATGCGTCGGCCGCGTATCGGCGCCAGACAAAGGACGATCTGTACGAGCGGCTGCGTCGCTGGCATAACGCCTTACCGGACGTCTTCGATCCCGGACGACGGCCCCCGCCGCATATCATCCTGCTAAGACTGCGGTACTTTACCCTGGTCATCAATCTGTTCTCCTGCAGTTCTTCCGACGACGACACCTCGAGCCTCGCGTCCGATGCGCCCAAAACCCCCGAGAGTCCGCCACGACAGAGTCCTATTAGCAAATACAACGCTTGGGAGATCACGCAGTCGGCCGCTCGGGGCATCTCGTCGCTGACACGGCTGCATCGGCGCGAGTACGGCATGAGCCGGGCGCATCACTTCGCCATGTACGCGATCAATCTGGCCCTGTTCGCGATGCTGGAGCAGGAGTCCTTTGATATCCTGGACTCGGACTTTCTATCGCTCGCCAGTTCCTTCTCGATCATTGCGAGTCGGTCGTACCTCGGTCGGAGCCTGTTCCATCTGTTCCGACAGTCGGTCCGGGCCAAGTCGCAGGGGCGCCGCATTCGCCAGTCGAGTGCGGTCTCGGACGAGCTCAAGGATCTGTTTGATGAGGAGACCCCGATGAAGGAGCAGACGCGCTGGGATGAGTATGCCGAGGGGCTACAGAAGCTGAACGAGGATGAGCGATACCATGGGCCCGGGGAGGGGGAACATGGGCTACAGGATTATCCGGGACTGGGACTCTTCGATATGCTGGATCGCTACGAGAGCCTGAGTTTAGGAAAGGACGAGATTGTCCCTGAACGGCGTAAGCCGAGTGAGTGTTGATGTTGATCTGGCTGCGACGTTGATACATCACTACTCTGTCCGCGGTAACATGGATGAGTGAGCCAAGGGCGGCATCAGGAGGAAAACAGAGGGAATCATGTATATTGGGCAACCGACGACGATCGCAAAAGCAATAACCGACTAATTGGATGCATTTACCACGGTACAACGGTACAACAGAGGGAGTATCTAGTAAGGAGGACACGCACGGAGCGCGCCTTTGACGTCACATTATCATTCTGCGGATGACCCACCAAAGCAACTCCCATGTCACAACGCCGTGGCGAAAACTGTTCTTATGAGTTCATCCACCCCAAGCTGTCTGAAGCTGTGCTCTTCAGCTTGGGTTGCTCGACATTCTGACCAGGATATATTTTTTGATTACTTGAAAGAAACTCACTGCTTACCTCGACAAGCCTTGACAAGACACGACACGACACTATTCGCATGGATTGTCCGAAACAAGGAACCTCTCTGATGCGAATGAATCCCTAGCTTAGCGCCTGTTCGTCGATATATCTGCCATGGAAGACTTTTCCGAGATCTACCCCTCCGTCGAACTGAATCCTACCGAGAGTAACGGCGTCAGCTTTGAACCCGACCAGCCCGCTCGGGATGGTCTCTCATCCGCAGTACACTGGCCAGGGCTGCCCTTAAGCCCTGGCACACCACAATCTGGCTACTATCTATATCCCAATCAATACGAAAGGAGGCCGCCTCCATATCCGCATCGGTCCTCCAACTCTTCGTCTGGAAGGGACGGTCCTGGCGCGGGCGCGGGTGCGGGTGTGGCCAAGGTACCGATCCCCCGAGCTGCGCCGTACAGCATCCATTCGCAGCGTCGCCGGTCGGCGCGAGCCTGCGAGCCTTGCCGACAGCGGAAGATCAAGTGCGACGGCAACAAGCCTGTCTGTCGACAGTGCCACGAGCACAATGTCACGTGTTCCTATCTGGATGTGAAGCGCGTGCGGGATCAGAAGCAGTTGGAGGTTTTGGCCCGCCGAGTCAAGGAGTATGAGAGTTTACTGCGGGACTTGGAGATGGAGGTGGACGCGGCCTCTGCACGACGCATTAGGAGGACTCTAAAGACCTCCAAGGGCGACAACGACAATGACGGCGCGCTATCGGACGGTTCCAGCTCGTCGGTCGGGTCGCTCAACGCTATCGATCTGGTCGAAGAGGATCTGAACCGGAGCCACAAGACGCGAGCGACAGGGTACTTTGGGAAAAACTCCGAGGTGACCTGGATGCAGAAGCTGGAGGACGAAGCCGAGAACCGCAGTCGCATGTTCGACGGTAACTTCGAGACCCTGGGTCTGGAAGAGCAAGAACAGCCGCAGCAAAAGAACGATGTCCCCATCGCGACGATGAGCTACCACCTCGATGATCTGAACATCCCGCTCATGGACGATGTCGATCCGTATGACTTGCCGCCGAAGGAACTCGCGGACCGGTTCTTTGCGGCGTACATGGAGTCGGTGCATCCGGCGTTCGAGGTGATCCGGAAGACTATTTTTGTGACCCAGTACCGGCAGTTCTTCAGTCAGCCGTCCAAGCCGCCGAGACGATGGCTGGCGATATTGAACATGATCTTTGCCTTGGGTTGCCGGTATTCTCTCTTGTTGAACGATGCAGCCGGCGTCGGAAGCGATGAGGACTGGGACGACCTCGTCTACTTTAACCGCGCACGGAAACTGTGTCTGGGCGAGACCGCGCTGTTCGAACATACAGATCTACAGCAGATCCAGGTGGAGATCCTGGTGGCCCTGTATTTGCTAATCTTGGGCCAGATCAACCGTGCCTCCAACTTTGCCAGCATGGCCTTTCGCTCCGCGCTTTCGCTAGGAATCAACCTGCGGTTTGAAGACGATCGGACGCATCACGCGTCCAAGGAAGCCCGCAGCCGGCTGTGGTGGTCCATCTACGTGATCGAGCATATCCTGACGGCCACGACGGGGCGCGCCTCCTGCGTCAGCGAAAGCCTCAGCGCGGCGCCGCTCCCCATCCCCTTTGAAGAAGAAAACTTTGACAAACCCCATGTCCTCCGCCTCTTCCAGAACCCATCGCTCCGGGCCAGCCACCTCAAGCTCACTCTTTTCGAGACAGACAAAGAAGCGCAGTCGAAAGCGCAGTGGCTTGCCAGCTGCGAGCCCAGCCCCTCGCTCTTCTTTCATTGTCTGGTCGACCTCTCCACTATCACCCAGGCCGTCATCAACAAAATCTACAGCATCCAAGGCCTCCGCGACACAGCCTCCCAACTCGAACAGCGTGTGCGCAAATACTCCGCGAACCTGGACACCTGGCTCGCCCAGCTACCTCCGGTCTACCGCTTCACCTCGCACCCGCACCCACACGACACCCTGCATCTCCCCGACGACGCCTTCATGCGCGAACGCGTCTGCCTCGCAATCTCCTACTACAGCGCCCGGATAACCATCAGCCGACCCTGTCTCACCCATGCACACCCCAAGTCCCCCAAGGACCCTTCCTCAAAGGAACCGTCCTCCCCCTCCTCCCCTTCCTCCTGCCCAGACGCAGCCCTCAACCCCAACCCGAAAACAACCACCCGCTCAACCTCCACCACCACCACGACCACCACCACCACCAACGAGCCCACCAGCGGCCCTACCAACAGCAGCGCGCCCAGCATCAGCAGCGGCACCACAAGCAGCAACACCACCGGCAGCAACCGCCGCACAAACCTCTCCGCCTCCTGCCTCCGCTCCGCCTGCACCCTCATCTCCATCCTCCCCGACGCCCCCGACCCAGCCTGGCTCCTCCGCTTCTCCCCCTGGTGGAGCATCCTCCACTACATAATGCAAGCAACCACCGCCCTCCTCCTGGGGTTGTCATCCTCCGCCCCCCTCCCCTCCACCCCCGTCCCCAACGCCGCAACCTTCGGCCCCGCCCCCGACACCGCCGCCGTCATCCGCTGCACCAAGAAATCCCTCCGCTGGCTGCATGCCATGGGGTCCGTCAATGCCGCGAGCCGGAGGGCCTTCGTCCTCTGCGATAGCTTTATGCGGCGCATTGCGCCCAGTTTGGGGGTCGAGGTGGGTGATTTGCCCGATGTGGCGGGGTTGCCTGCTTCGTCTACGCCGACCGTTGCGAATTCGAGTTCGGGTTTTATGCCGGGTGGGAATGGGAATGGCGATGGTAACGGCAATGGAGGAGAGGCGGTGGATGGCGTGTGGGGTTGATCCTGTTACATACCTAGCCCGGATGGATATGCTTTTGTTCTGGTTAAATTTGTTACTCGCGTAAATGTATGAAGCATCCGATGGGATGAAATGGATTGAGAGTGATATCAGAGGTATATTACTAGCCACTAACCTAACTAATAACAAATTGAATTACATGACTGGAACTGGGGCCTGCGCAAACGTATGAATAGATGCATCGCCGTTTACACAATCCATAGACATGGGTAGAATATCATCATGAAAGAAGACATGGAACAGACAGGTAGTCGAGGAAAGGAAGCGAAGACGAATTCACAACAATGACAATTAAAACAAAAGCCGGGCCGAAGAAAATGATATCGAAACTTGAAACGTGCTGAAACTGAAGGAACAAATTACATCTGCTGAGGCATATGTGGCGACATGTGTGGGGGCATCTGTGGGTGCATCTGTGGATGCAGCTGCGGCGTCATCTGCGCCAGCTGATGAGGTATGAGGTAGGCGCGCTTGCGCGGGTCGTTCGCGTCCATGGGCGCACCGCGCTTCTGCGACGGATTCAACATCATGGGATCCGACGGCTGGTGTTGTTGGTGGGGATGCTGTTGCTGGTGGCCATGTTGATGTGGGCTCGCGAGAGCATGCGCGTGCGCGTGTAGGTGCGGAGACGCCTGGTGCTGAAGATGCTGAGGCTGAGGCTGAGGTGATGGCTGGACGTGGTGCTGAGGCTGGACGGGAATCTGAATTTGAGATTGAGCCGGGGCCTGTGACTGCGCTTGTGGTTGCGGCTGGGCTTGAGCTTGAACCTGCGCCTGAACATGTCCCTGTCCCTGTCCCTGCCCCTGCCCCTGTCCTTGTACTTGGCCCTGTCCTTGGGCTTGCGCCTCTGCCTCTGCTTTGGCTTGAGCTTCGGCTTCGGCTCGCTTGCGTGCTTCCACGTCGGCCTTGCGAGGACGACCGCGTGGCCGGCCAGTGCCGCCCGGTTTCGTGGTGGATGGCTTGCGCGGTGTTTTGGGTTTGGGGGTTGTGCCTGGGGCTGTCTCTGACTTACGGGGACGTCCACGGCCTCGTTTCACAGGGACGGCAGGGACAGTACCATCGGGGCCAGGAACCAGGGCAGGACCCGGAGCGGTAGCTGCCCCAGGGGCAGCGTTGGGACCGGGACCGGGAACGGCTGTGCCGGCCGGAGCACCGCCAGCGGCGGGAGGGGCAGGTGCATTCGCAGCGGTCGAAGCGGATTTCTTAGGCTTAGGTTTTGGAGGCTGTGTTCCATCGGGCAGGGGATTCTTCCGTGGACGGCCGCGCTTCCGGGGTGTAGGAGCAGGTTGCTGTGAAGCACCTGGAGCAGCAGGGTCCGCCACGCCCGCTGGACCCGCTGGACCCGCCGGACCCTGCTGTTGGCTCTGAGCCTGGCCTCGGGCCTGCGATTGACCTTGGCTTTGGCTTTGACCCTGGTTCTGGCCTTGGACAATTGTGGGCTTCTGCAACTGATTATGCAACTGAGCTTGTGGTTGAAACTGGGGCTGAGGCTGGACTTGAGGATAGGGTTGAGCCTGCGCCTGCGCCTGAGCGTGAGCTTGAGTATGAGCCTGAGTATGGGCCTGTGTCTGCGGATGATGCGGATGCTGAGGCACGAACTGAATCGGTGATGGAGCCTCAGGACGATAGGTGGGTTGTGTTGGTTGCGTTGTTCCGTTGATCTTGCCCGCAGTGGCCACAGGAGACGCAGAAGCTGCAGCTGCAGCGGCAGCGGCCTTGGACTGCCTAACACGCTTCTTCGTCGGTTTTGTTTCCTCCTTTTTGGATTCTTGAGCTGCAGGCTTTGCTCCTCCGCTCAAAGTAGCCGGTGGGATTGATGGCGTCGCTTGCTTTTGCTGTGGCTGCTGATGGAGCTGATGCGCCTGCTGCGCCTGCTGCGCTTGAGCTTGCTGCGTATGTTGCTGTGCCTGCTGGGCGTAGAGATTCGGCTGCTGGGATTGCCTCTGATGTTGCTGGGCTTGCTGCTGAGCCTGGCGATGCTGCTGCAAAGCTTGGTGCACTGCTTGTTCGTGCGGTTGTTGAGACTGCTGCGTTTGTGTCGCTTCTTGGCGGTTGTGCTGCTGAGTCTGCTGAGGCTGCTGCTGAACATGCTGTGCCGGCTGTGTTGGCTGTACCTGTGTCTGTTGTGCTTGCTGTGCCTGCGCCTGTTGAGCCTGTTGAGCCTGCTGGTACCGCTGATACGGATACTGTTGGAACTGATGCTGCTGCGGTTGGTGCGCCTGATACCGTGACTGCTGAGCTTGCTGTTGCTGTTGATAAGTCTGCTGAGCTTGCTGCTGCTGATAAGTCTGCTGCGTCTGCTGGTACGGCGATGCCTGCGCCTGTTGCTGTTGAAACGGAGACGACTGATGCTGTTGGTACGGAGACGCTTGCGCCTGGGCCTGTTGATACGGGGTCTGCTGTGAGGATTGCGGATACTGTGGTTGCTGCTGCTGTTGCGCTTGCTGGTACTGGTGCTGAGTTTGCTGAGGTTGAGCAGTCGCAAGCATGGGCGACGCGGCAGCAGGCGAAGTCACAGACGGATGTGTATGAGATGTCTGTCGATGCTGGAGATGTGGATGTTGTTGCAACCTCTCGTAAGATTGCTGCGGAGACGAAATACTCATTGCTTGAGCATGTGGCGACATGGCGGCTTGAGGGTTCATGGCGGGGTGCGGACGAAAGTTTGCCATGGGATTCATGTTCCTCTGCAGACTCTGTATCTGCGAGAGATACGGATCTTTCAATTGACCGACGGAGTCGGTTTGCCTGGACAAAAGATCCGAAGTACCCTGAGGCGCATAATGACCGTAGGTGCCATAGCCACCTCCCGCGGTGAACCCAACCATCGACCCCGACGACGAGGGAGTCATCTTCCTCAGATCAGGCGAATTACTCGCCAGATCTGACTGCTGCTGGCCCCGGAGCAGGGAACTGTTGGCAGCAATGCCATTGCTGCCATGGGCTGAATGCGCAGCGGCCCCGCTCAGCGAAGGCGATTGCAGATTGTGCTGCTGCTGGGGAAGGGGATTTTGCTGTGATTGACGCTGATGATGATACTGATGACCCCCGTATCCCATCATCTTGATTGAATTTTCCTTTGGAATCCCTGACGAGGAGTCCGCTGTATCGAGATGAGCCAAGGACGCTGTCTCTCAGCAGGACATGTGACCACCGCGTCTCGAACCAATAATAACAATGACGCGGGTTGGTGATGATGATCACAGGGGACTCAACCACAGATAATTGTTGAGGATGGGTTCACAGATAGAATCTCAGTAGTGAAGGTATCTCAAGAAGTAACAATTGGGTTCGATAAAAACAAAAGCAGGTGGTGATTATGTTCTGCCAACTCTTGTCTGGTCTGATTATGGCTGTGAACTGTTGTGGCCTCAGGCCGTCACTACGGCAGGCGGGTTCGACCCAGTGGCGCAGTGGTTGGGCAAGTTGAGAGCAATAATAATACACGAGAAAAGGCTGTCAGGATGAATTAACCCAGCACAGCAAGAGCACAAGGGGGTATTGGGGCAAGAAAGAAAGCAGAAAAATAACAGCAATGAGGAGCAGAAGGGAATTCTGATGAAATCAACGCTGAACAACGGCCAAGACGATGGATGTTTGGGGATCGCGAGATGGACTGTCGGCGTTGTTCTTTTTTTTATTTTTTATTTTCCATTTTCTGGATTTTGGATTTTTTTGGGGGGCTCCGCATCACGTGATTTCGCGTCTACTTGGCCCTTCTCAAATCACCAGTCGTCGCGAGGATGAGTCACCCAGGATTATATGCCCTGTCTAAGTGCAGGAGAGAGAGCAGTTGCTTTGAATACGGAGTAGACAGCTGTAGATTGAAGGAAGCAGTCTGTCATGCAAAGATATCAGGCAGTCCGATGATGCTGGCACTACCCCATAGAGATCGAGAACTACCGAGCTAAAATAATAATAAAAATAAAGAGGACAGGAAAATTTAAATCAATAAAATAATAAAATGTGGAAAATCGATGGATAATAATAATAATATTCTCGATAGGCCCATTATTTCCTCCACCTAATAGTTTATTTCTTGCAGATTAAGTTTATAATATATTATTATTGATCGAGATCTGTTCCATATAGATAATTGTTTATTAGTACTCCGTATACTTTCTATCAATCCACATGTCCCCTTATATAACCAGAATAATACATATATCAAGCAGCCTTCCCAACATCCTTATCCTCCTCCTTCATCTTCAAATCTGCCAAACATGGCGCAAAAAACAGCTTCCCTGACACCACGCCCTTCAACGTCCCAATACTCACCACCATCCATAAAACCACCACACAGAGCGAAATAATCTGCCACAAGTCAGTGACTTGCTCTCTTCAATAGACAAATGGATGAAGTACCGTTCCGAGCATTTTGAAAAATTCTGACGGCAGCTCTCGACCCATTTGACAGGTACTTGCAGCAAAGACCCCGAGCGGGAATGTGAACCCCCACCAGCCGATATTAAAAGGAAAGCTGCGACATCTAGCGATAGAAGCAGACGCGAAGAACAGCCAGACCAGGCCGAACGACCAAAGAATGAGGGCGACAAGGAACCCGAGCGTGTAGAAGGTCGGGCCGGACGAGGCTTCCAGTGTATGTGTCTGCGCGAAGATGGTTTGGGCGGATTTGCCTAGTTTCATTGCTCTGTTGGTGACATTAGTATTTGAAATGGAGACGATGAAAACAAAACTCACCCATAACCGCCCTGACCTAACGGTCCCAGGGGCAGGAAAACGCTGACGATGACGGCCTTGGGTGGGAGCTTGTGGAGGGTCAGGCGCTGGAGGTAGATTACTATGACCATCATGGCGAGGGGGACGCCAATGCCCCAGAGGACATAGCTGACGAGMACCGTCCATAAGGCATGTTGAGGGTTGGGGAGGACGTCAGCGACGATGGCGCCTGAGGAGGCTGCAACGATGCAGCTTACGATTGGAAGGAGCCAGATGGCAGTCATGGAGGAGAGTTGCGTTTCGTTTCCGTGGGCCATGCTGTAAGATTTCTGAGTCACGCATTCGGATAGGTGTGGGAGGAAGTGAAGGCATACAGCAAGAAAGGCAACGACAACGCCGTCACCACCGAAAGTATCGCGTCGAGAATCCATAAACCCCAGGCAAAGTTTCGGGTCCATTCACCCCACGCTGGGACGCAAACGAAACAAAACATGTTGATAATTGTAGTCAAACCCATGGGGAATGTCCCAATGAACATTGACTGCACGGGATGCACGATCATGGCCCCGAAGATCTCCGGATACAGTGCATATCGCAAGAAGCTGATGATGCATCCGGTGACGAAGAGGAAGACATTGATAGCGAAGATGACAGTAGAGCTCCAGTATAGCCATGGAGCATTGTAGGGGAGTGTATTTAAAAGAATTGATACAATGCCTGTGCCCATTGTGACCGAGAACCATCTATTCACAGTTAGTTGTTTCTTCGCTTGTAATGGGAGCAAGGTGCGTACGAAGGGGTGAAGTTTCGGACGATTCTCCTCCAGCCCACATCATGTTTTGTGAGCTGGGCTTGTGTTTGAGAATTTGTATTAGAGCAGCTCATTATGCTGGTGAAATTCGATTTTGAAGAAGTTGACGATAATGAATCGAAGTAAGGATGGTCGCCACCGCTGTGAGGCACCGAGACTCAATCCAGCGAAGAATGCTGTAGATATACCCCACGACGCCGGGTTTCAGGCTTCGAAAGTTACTGCTTAACGCCGTGTTTATTGCTTTCTGAGATCAGCTCTATATAGCCCAATTTACACTTCATTGTCTTCTTCGACTTGCCGACTGAGTCATCATCGGTTAGCCGGTACACAGAGAAGTCAATTCGGCCGATAAATCCATTCTGTTATGTCAAGCCAGAGCTATTTTTATCAGGCAATCAATCCAATCGATGTCGCACTCTTTTTCCTGAATTCAAAGACAGTGATAGCCCACAGTAGAGACATTGCGTGCATAGCTTCAGTTGGTGTGCCAGTCATTTATATATAGTATGCTTAATAGCTCTGAACAAACAAGCTCATCTCATCATTCATGAAGTAAGTAAATAGGAATAAACATACAAATCAGAAGTAAACTTCGTACATCCTAACTCTACTGCTTCCTCTCTCCTCCAATGCTTGCCAAAGTATCCTTCGTGCTATTGCCCACACTGTTTGTCGTCTGTCCCAGCCCCTGCCCAGCACCAGACACAGTGTCTCCGAGTCCTTGGGTGGCTCCGCCGACTGTCTCTCCGAGTCCCTTGGTCGCGCCACCAACAGTTTGTCCAAGGCCACCGACAGTGTTACCGACGGTGTTTGTGAGGCCGCCAACGGTGTTGCCTAGAGTAGTTCCAAGACCACCGAGGAGGCCAGCTGTCAGTCTCGATCAGCCTGAATCTTGTGCAAGAGATAGAGGTACGGGAGCATACGGTTTTGGTTCTGGTTTTCAGACATTTCGGTATGATGATGATGGTAGTGGTGAAGTGTTCAGATTCAGAAATTTCTTTGGATTGTTGGTAAGGAGTAGGGAGTAGGAAGTAGTAGTCCTGTCAGCTAGAGTCTATCAGCTTGATTATATACCAACAGGAACATGCACAGGCACCATACGTCAGCCCTGACCCAGCAGCCGGGATGGATATCCAGACAGCAGCGCCGGGGAATAACTGCCAATGAGACCATGGTGCGCTGCTGGGACTGACGCGTCCAACTTCCATGGTTGATATCATCGCACCGCGTGTCATGTAGAGTGGGGTTGGTGGCGATTAAGGTACATCATGCAAGAAAGGTAGTATTGTTTATTTGGCGTAGATGACAGCTACCGTTGTGGATGCTCTTACTTTAGTTGATATCAGGATGAGTATCTCAGATCTTGTCTTAGGACTGATCTAGGTATTGATCGCGATGATGTCATATATCCCAACCGCACAGCCCAGGTCATTTTCATATCGCAAGTGATTGATTCCTGTTTTGAATTCATCATTGACATATTACCGATAATGGGTATAGAATTGCAGCAGAGACAGAGGAATATAACTGATCGAATTTGATTACCAAATTTATCTGCTCGTCTGCTGTTTAGAGGAGGCGTTTTGTCGGAGGATATGGAGAGATGAACACTCCGATGTTGAGACCACCTTGTTATCATGCCCATTGAATTCCTGGAATATTACTAGGCTGTGTTAGTCTATATGGAAGTGATGGCTTTGCAGTATAACTCTCAAGTCCTCAACCAGAGGCTCACAACAAGATCTACATGTCTTCTTTAAGCCAGAAGCCTAATGAACAACGTTTCTCTCCCCTAAACATCCATACACTTCCCTTCCGGCAACTGACTCGACAACAGAGGATCCTCTATTATGTCATACCGTCAACCGACCTGGACTTCAAGTGCATACTATACTTTTCTTAATGGTGCAGAATTTCGTGTTGCCTCTCTGAATACAGAGGAATGATAAGAGTAAAGAGAGAACAGGGTGTCTTGTCTACTAAGTACAAATATTTGTATTTCACATAGTATGGACTTTACATATTCCCAATAGCCAAATTACACACCTTGTGCCTAATTTCATAAAGAAAACATCCCATTCCAAAGATATTATGACACATAAAGCTGAAAAGCACAAGTTCGTCAAAATCTGCTACGTTAATGCTGGACAACGTGATCAAGTCTGGGTCTCTTCCTCCGCCTCCTCTGTATCCAATTTGTCTGCAGATTCCTGGGTAAGTGTGTTAGATTCAAACCCCGAATCTGATTCGTCTGAGTGGTATGCAGCATAGCGGTTCATGTATCTCCAAAGCCCCCCAAGCAAGTCCATTTCGTCCTTCTCGCGTATCCATTCCCGAAATTCTTCTCTTGAGACAGGAGGGTCGTCGTATGTGAAGTCAACACCATATCCCTGCAGCTCGTCCTGGATATTGTCGAGAGTCTCAAACGTGCAGCGGGCGTCCCAAAGCTCCTTCTCGGTGCCTTGAAACGCGTATGCGGGGATTTTGGCGTGCACCCTGGGAAGAGACTTTCGTACTTTGGACGCATGTTCTCCGAATTGCACTAACCACTCTTCGTCACGCTTTTCAATACAGTTGTATTTGGCCTTCACGCGGACGAGCGTCCAGAAGTCGAGCACTAATAGCTCCAGATTCGGTGCAAGGAGTGTGGCCGCGGCGGCCTCGGGCGATTCAGGTACAATGTTGTGCAATGAGAGTTTGAGAACTCTCAGATTCGTGTAGTTTCTCAGGTCGAAGAGGCCAACGCAGCTGTACCCGGGCAGGTGGACCTGAATTGACTTCAGCGTCTTCTTGTGACGGTTGAGGGCCGCTTCGAGGTTGGCGTAGCTCCAGATGATGTAACAAGCATACGGGCGACTGTATGTAAAGGCAAAATGCTCGAGTCCGGTGAACCAGGTCAGGATCTCCTGCAGTAGTCGTGGGCTCTGGCTGAATCCGTTGAACTTCGCGGTCTTGATAACAGGGAGTGTTCCGTTTTCATTCTTTGCACTGTCAGCTCTATTGACGTTGTGGAATGCACGTGCATATATCCACTGCTCACCTGAGTGTCGAGAAAATCTGCAACGTTTCCAGGAATATTGTCTCCCAGCGCAGCCATTCTCACGGCCCAGACATCTCGCCTTCGTATCTTCGATGCATCTCGAGGGGGTACAATGCAGTCACCAGCCCGGATCTCCTCCACAGTCTCCATCTGTATGGCTTTCAGGAGTAGCAGCCACGTTAACGGATGGCCGTTGCTTCCCGAAACTTCGAAGACGCGCACGCGATGAAGCAAAGACACCAGCTTGCTGATCGTTTTGAATGTCTTTTGCTGAAAGGCTCCTTGTCCGAGGTAAATTTGGAAGGACTGGCACGTGGCTTGCAATTCGGGGTAGAAGGACAGAGTCTGTAACAGTCCTTCAGTCGGTTTGCTGACAGGATCAAGATCTGGCGTGCCCAGCTCGATGCGGCGGTACAACACATGTCGAGCAACGAGGTTGAATCTCTTGCACGTGAGAGCAATACAGAGGCCTGTCTCATAGTCCATAATCTTGTCGATGTCGTCTTCCCACGGATGGATGGCTTCGAAGAAGATCATTTCGAGTATCTCGACGGGGAAATCCAGGATTTCGACCGCCATTTTGGCGTCGAGTACGTGCTATCGAGGTTCTGAGCACGATAGCTGGGGAGAGAGATGAAGGATGGTTAGTGAGAGAGGTGTCAAATCTGTGAGATTACATACCCATAACTATTAGACTGCCTCAGGCTCAATACTGCCTTGAAATTCACTGATGGCTTCATTTCACTGAGATTTTCGTTAGTATCAGTTTTGTTGACGGAGGTTGCCTGGAAAGTCGATTCATTAAATGGAGACTGCCGTCAAATCAAGGTGCTTAACCTCTATGGATATGGCCTAATTGACAGCCCGGAAATAAACAAGGCATCTTCAATTTGGCGTGTCTTTGAGAGAGACAAAAGAGGACGTGTAGAGCATCTACCTACTGTGCGAGACCTAGACGAGGTCACATGGGACAATCGCCACAACAGCAAGCAAGGTTGAGTTGATGACCTGCAAGAAAGAAAGGCTATGTGGGTATCACTGCTAGTTCTCTCCATCAAGGACGCTTGAGGTCGAGGCAATTGCTTTGTAGCAAGCCCATCAGGATCTGTTGAGAAGAGTACAGCTCTCCTCTTGTCCTTGTCAGAAATTCGACATTAACCAGTTATACATGCCGTGTTTCTGCTGCTCAATTCTATACTCGTCAGCAATAATATATCAATATTGGGTTCAAGACAGGAAATCATCGCTTCTGATAGGAAACTTTTGTTGACATTGTTCCAGAATCCAGAAAAACCCCTAATGATGAATTATTTGTTAATATGAGTGAGAGTCTGATACATCCATAAAGCCATAAGGATAGTGATGATTCTTAGAGTATTTACTTTCTTACCCCTGTTGTTATGAGAATCTGTTTATCTCAGGCCTTGCTACAGCTATACAGCTCCTAGGCCTATGGCGGAGGAATTCAACCCACAAGTGGAGTCATCTCTCATCACCCCAGAGCCACAAGTGGATTAAATTGATTCAGCTTCATCTACTCATTCTGACCATAGACCAGCATCTCTCAGATCATCTTGATCTATATAGCATAGAATCTAAAGTTCATAACACCATCCATAGATCCTAGCGACATCAACATTCTCGCACACTTTCTTGCCTTCAACCAAATCCCTTCACCTCCCCTCCACTAGCAAACATCCTCATTCTTTGCGTCTCCACCATCCTGCTAATAGCAGAGAAAGTCTTCACGTATCTAGAAAACAACCCAGCAGCAATCAAAACCTTAGTCCTCTGTGGCGGAATCGGCCATTCCACACCTCATCTCTACGAAGCGATCGCCAACGATCCATGCTACGCGCACCTCCTCCCGGAGATTGACGGACTGCCAGAAGCACAGGTCCTCCACCGCATTCTCATGCGGTGTTTCGATGCACCGCGGATCCAGAGCTCATGCCGTGTTCTGATAGAAGACCGCTCGACGAACTGCGGCGCTAATGCGACTGAAACGAGGAGGGTTCTTGAGGAGATGCAAAGGCTGCCGGGGGGAGTTTGTGGTGTATCTGTATGTCAAGACCGGCTCGGGGTCGCCTATTTGCCATCTTCTGGTCAGTCTGCTGGCAAGAGATTATGAAAGATGGCTATCTGAGGTGGGAGCAGCCGGTTTGCCCAAAGAGTTTCTGTATGACCTGTTGAACTATGTTGCGGGGGTGGCGGCTCATTAGCCTATGCATGAGTACTGGGGGAAATGCACATTCCACTTGCATGAGGCAGAGCAAGAGTGCTATCGCCGTCACTTTATGGTTGATTGATTGCTGTTGTCTGATGTTGTTGTCTGGTGATGTATTGTGCTTATTTTTCTAGTTGTGTTTGTTCAGTTCCTTCTTTGGGATTGTGGATGACTTTAAGTTTGTTCTCACCTCTTTCTTTTACTGCTCTCATCCTCCACCTCCTCTCTCTGCTTTCTCTTTTCTTTCTATTTGCTCTCACTTTGCTCTCACTTTGCTCTTGCTTACTCCCTAGCTTGCCTGCCACCCTACTGCAATACAAGAACCTAGAGTATTTCCCATTCGCCAGAACCCTTTGGGCTATTCCTTTTCTCTTGCTAGAATTATAAGTTGATTCAAGTCAAGAAGCAACTTTTATCATCCAAGTCTAGCTGAATTCTATGTATCTGCGAGTATGTACGCTATAAACTCGTCTTCCCCCTCGACTCATATCCAATCAGCAAAACCACCAGCCCAGCAACGACAAACAAACCCCCGCTCACATACACCGGCACACTGGTCTTCAGATCGGCGACGAGCGCGATCACCGGCGCCAGGATCCCGCCCACCCGATTCGCTGCCGCGGTCAATGCATTCCCCGTTCCCCGGTCCTTGGTCAGGAACATCTCGGGCGTGTACGCATAGAGGACCGCGTAGAGAATACTACTGGTGAAGCTATAGGCGCAGTTCCAACCCAGCAGGGCAGAAGACGACATGGCCGTTGTAGAGGCTAGCAGGAACGCACCCGTCAGCACGGCGGATGAGCTGATGGCGCCCCGCCGGCCGAGGTAGGGTATCTCGACTAGCACGCCGCCGACCAGGGAGCCAGGTAGGCCTGCCGCGGCGATGATTAGCGAGTTCCGGTAGGTCAGAGCCGTCGAGCCATCGCCAAATTCGGCGCCCTTGGTCTGCTGGATGTAGGGCAGGAAGGCGTTGTAGAGGGGAAAGCCAAGGCCGATAAGGCCCCAAACGACGATAAGGAGCGAGGTGGACCAGGCGCGGCGGGGGGTATCAAAGAGGGCTCGGATGTGACCAAGAGTCAGATGATCCAGTCGTTGGCGGATGAGGACGTTTGTCCCGGTAGTAGTGGCCTGGTCTGCGGTGGTTGCAGGGGTGATGAGGTCGTCCACGGACAAGGTGGCAGAGGTGCCATTCCGGCGGGCGACTTCGTGGACGACGGCCACAGCGTCTTCGTAGCGGCCTTTGCCCATTAGAAACTTGGGCGATTCATACAAGGTGAAACAAATCCAGCGGACGAGGCACATGACAAGGGCTATCCCGCCCATGGCGATGAGGAAGTACCGCCAGCCCATGTTGTTGGCGCGGGTGCAGGTCTCCTCATTGGGGCAGGTGAGGTTGCCTAGGATCGGCCAGGCGATGAGAGTGGCCAGCAGCTGGGCGAGCGACCAGTGCACAGACAACACGGTGAGGAGATACTGGTGCGAGCCCGGGAGGAACTCGAGGAAGATGGCCGAGTCGACGGGGAGGTTCCCGCCCACGCCGGTGGACCACAGCGCGGTGAAGACGCATACCGCCGCGAAGGTGGGCGACGCGGCTGCCACGAGCCCGAATACTGCGGTCAGGCCGATGGTCAGATTGAAGGCCCAGCGGCGGCCGAAGATGTCGCAACCGAAGCCCCAGAATAGGGCGCCAATTAGCAGGCCGATGTTCTGGGCTAGAGTCAGGAATGGCGGATTGGAGATGTGGAATTCCGATGTAACAGGGCCCAGGATGAGCGAGGTCGCGATCGGCCAGAGATTGTCGCTTGCCCAGCCAAAACCTATGACGATAAAGAGTTGCCATTGATAGGCGCCCATGCCAATACCCTGGATGGCGGTGTTGAGTGTCGCGGCGTTGAGCCGGTAATCAGTGAGTTTGTTTTGATCGTCTGCCATTTTGATTCACCAGGTGAATTTGATGAATTTAATGGATTGAATATGATGGCGAAGAAGAAGAAGAAAAAGATGAAGACTGATGGACATTTTCTGCACGATGGATGAAGATTTTCAGCCCCGCGTCAAATACGAATGACGTGATTGGAGCCTTGTCTGAGATCAACAAACCTCTGAATTAGCAGATATGCTTGCTCTAGTGTACTTTATATCGCCATTTCATGTTAATATGATACCACGGAGAAAAAGAAGGGAGAGGGAGGGCCTAGGGGTTTAGAGTATTTCAGTAATCCGCGGTCCATATGGCTCAGGGAGCCCTGAGTAGACAACTTAGGAGTGTAGATCTTAGAGTAGAACTCTGTGGTCCTAAGAAGCTCTATGAAAGGGGCCTCAGGCAACTACGTGAGTGCTACCTCCCTCAACTAAGTATAGGTGGCGGGTAGTACCCTGCCTTTATCTCATGCAGCCTGGACCAGGAAAGGGCCTGGTTAAACCAATCAGCTACCTTCTCGTGGTGGCCCTGTTTTGACTAAAATCTGATGGTGGTCTGGGGGGTCCAACAAACACTGTGAGGGGGATAGGCTCTCTGAATAAACTCTTAGGAGAGAGCTCCAGCGTCTTGTATGTGTGCCAGGGGGCAGCACCCTGGGTGATTCTTGACAGCCAGTTGCTCACGTGTCACTGGAATCTGCCATCCAACATGGTGGAGCCGATGAAATGACGAAACAAGAAAAAGAAGCTCTATGAAATCCTTAGACTTGAGGGACTGGAGGTACTTGGTAGTTAATATCCCCCTGTCTGCCTGAGGGCAGCTAGGTGGTCTGGTGGCAAGGCCGCTGCTATCCAGCCCTCTCAATACTACAGTGAATCGTCAACACCTCCAGTGAGACCTAGTATCTACCAGGAAAATAAGGTACTCTGGAACAGATGCCATGGACATTTCACACTAGCTAAACATACGAATCTTCATCTCTCCAACCGTCTTGCATCCTCTATCAGCCTTTCCAAGACATACATGATCTCAGAAGGTATATCCAACTCAGCGCATCTGTCTTTCAAACCAAACCCGCCAATATCACGTCTCAATCACCATAACTTCGAGGAAGGAGTCTACACCAACTGTTAGCTAACTGAACAGCGAATTACAACGGGCCTGAAATACAGCAGAAGGAGTAGCCGACGACATGGAGGATGCCAGGGCCATAGACGACGGCAATACGCGCTGGACGAACCGAGCTGGGTGACTTGGTGCATGGACCGAGATTGGGGTGGAGGGGGCCGCCAGGATCGAGCTGGAAGATGCTGAGAACGGTGCCATAGGTGTCAATTTTGCAGAGACTATGGCCAGAAGGGTGAGAGTAGTTGTGATGAGAGTTGTGGAGTGCATTGTGAGTACTATCTATGAGAGTCTTAAGAGAGGGGGATATTGAAGTGATATTGACTGGTGGCGAGGATTGGAGGGGGCTCGCAATCCATTTATATGTGCTGAATGATAACTACAGGCAGTATTTTGTTGTTGATCATGATGTGGATGTCTGGCCATATAAGACAGTGTCGTACTTGTCCTTCGAGTTATGTGCAGCAGTGTGGACTGTTGTTGATGATCTATGTCTTGCGGATATATCGATCAACATCGTGTTTCGTGTTTGCATCAGAAGTGGGTTTCTGGCTGTAGATTGATTATACATCTTTCAGATATAGCTTAACATGATCAACGTTGCTGCGTACAATTGCGTGTGTCTAAGCAAGGGTCATGATCGCCCTTGCATTGTGAGATCAACAACTTCTGACCGCAGATCGTGGTGAGTATATAGTCGTCAAAAATGTACGATTCATGCTTTGCCAGTACGTATGTACACAATTTCCATGAAGGTCGAACCCACCATACGGACTTTTGTACGAAACATGCTATATACAACTCAGCAGCTAAGGCTGAACCTTTGCCAGATGACTTCGGACAGGCATGTTCCGACCTCTTGAAGGATCCGGAAATCCCTCCACCTTGACATCCTTACGGAAGAGCAGACAATGCGTCGACCCTCCAAAGTGGAACATACCGAGCTGGTCGCCCTTTTTCAGACGCTGACCCTCCTTGACTGTGATCTCGCATGTGGAAACCTCGCACATACCAATACCCATGAAGCACATAAGGCCGATGGCCGGGTGATCTGCCTCTATGAAGATCAGTGCTCTCGTCGCCGTGGCGCTGTTATACTCCTGGGCGGTGACCTGGCCGGCCAGGTCGATCTGATGGGGCGACGGATCCCCTACTCCCTCAAACAACGGCTCGGAGTAGTAGGTCCCTTCAACGACATATGCTTTCACCACCTTGCCGCTAACAGGCGAATGCCAGCGGTGGTAGCTCAGTGCGCTCAAGAACGCTTGGTAGACAGTTCCGCCGACAAATTGCGGCGTGAACTCGTCGTGGTTCAGCATATCGCGGACTGAGTAGGGTTGCTCTTTGATCCAGAACTTGTCTCGCTCTTTGACGTTGTGAGCCACCTTGTAGGGCTGCGCCTCGCATGCGTTTGCGATGACGGTGTCATCCTCAGGTGACGCGACGGGTCTCACGCCCTCGCGGAAGACACGAGTGAAGTAGTCGTCCCACGATTTGAATCCGTGGTACTTTACGGAAGGGTCGCAAACGTACAGATCCTCGAAGGAATGGCTGGTCTCGCCAACGTTACCGACCTCCTCCAGATCGGATCTGGCCGTGGAGCCGAACCAGCCGCTGGAAGTGTCGTTGAGGACCGAGGCAGACTCGGGAGACTTGAGGTAGTCTCCCCACGCATTGAGGACCTTCTTGATCATCCTGTTGATTTCGGGATCCAGATACGCGGCGTAGCCGCTAGGCGTACCCATGCTCCAGTCCAACACTGCATTGATCGGGAGACCAACGAGACCAACGCGATGAGAAAAATCGTTCCAGCTAGGCGCAGTGGTCAGAAGGTAGTTCAAAACTTGCAGGAGGTGGTGGTAGTCGCGGATCTGAGCGCAGCCTGTCGGATCGGTACTGTATGGTCGTTTGTGAGGGATCTCGGCGAACATGGCGGAGATGAGCAAGTAGACGCGGGAATTCGATTCGATCAGTTCTTTGAATTCTTGCAGAACGGGGTGCAATTCATGGGACTTGTGCTTGTCGACGTGAGTGATGACTCCGCCCAGCCATTCCTGGTGGGCAGCGTGGCTCGAGGGCATCCATTTTCCAACGCTGGTTTGTCAGTTCACAGCTGCTTAGCCAACTGATGATGCGAATGCTCACTGATGCAGCTTTGGAGTATCATGATCGTGCTTGTTGCCCATGGTATCACTAATCTAGGAGCGTCTGTTGTGCAGTAGAAATCGGAAATACAGTCTCTTGGCAGATTGAATGATTGTTCTAGTGGATGAGAATGTGCTGAGATCGAAAGAAGTGTGTGTGTTGACGAAGCTGGGTTTATATGGTGACAGGAGGGTGATGTCATAGTGATAGAGTTAATTATGGAGAGAAACAAGCATGGCCAAGCTATGACCTAAAGTAGTGGTACTATTCTGTACTGTGGTGGGAGATAATGCAAACAGTGCAAACAGGGCTGACTCATCCATACTTGTGCTCTTATGAAATTATAACCTTTCCATATTCTGATTATCCTCTATTATGTATCTAACTACTATAATTAATATTATTAGAATACTAGCAGAATTATTATTTCCCTACTATATACTATATTTTAGTGACTAGTGCTAGGCTAAGTGAAGTCTAGGTAGTTTCTTCTTATTAGTTTTTATATTTATTTAGCTATAGATCCTTAGTTATATACTAAAGGGAGATTTACAGAGAGCTATTTATTAATTATTATATTTAAGTTTATTATAGAATTATTCTATCTAAGTTTCTACTAATCTAGTCTTTGTTACAGCACTAATGAAGCCACAGCAAGGTAAGGCAGATGTGGTGGGCAGAATAATAAGATAATAATAACTAATCATCACCTAGATCACATGACTAATATAGTATATAAATAGTATGCTAAGACTATTAAATATAGTATATAAATATACCACCTATATACTATTTACCTACCTATATATCTACTAAATAAGAGGAACTCTAGATATATAAGGATACTTATTACTATTATATCTAAAGATCTTAGTTTAGTTCTTTATATTTAATATAAATAACTTACTTAAGTATAAGTTTACTAGTCTAATTTATTAGTTACTCTCTTATTATTAAGAATATATTCTTAATAGGCCTTACTTCTATCTTTACTATTTATTAATCTTATATTATCTTTAGATTATCCTTAATCTTAGATTAGATTATTATATTATATATTACTATATATCTAGATTAGTATATAGAAGGCTACCACAGAGGGTAGGCCCTAGGTAAGTATTAGATATAGTCTAGGGACTATATTACTCTACTCCTAAAGTCATTAACTAGAAAAGGAACAGTAAAGACAGATCCCAGGGTGTGATAGTCTTCTTCTATTAATTCTTATTCTAAAAACTATTAAAATCTATCTACAACTTCCCTCGTATACTATTAATTTGTTAAAAATAGATCTCTTTTTATTAATCTATCTAGGAGTCTAGCTAGCATAGTTAGTACCTAGAAGTAAGATAGTAGAGCCTAAGGTAATAATTACTAATTTAGTATCCCTTCTAAAATCTACTCTAGAGTAGACTATATATTATAACCTCCTTCCTATTAAGATAGAGGGCAGTAAATTTACTAGTAAAGAAAGTATATTAGAGTAGCTATAAACTACTACTACTAATTATTTATTTATACTATTAGTTTCTAATTATAAAGATTCTAAATTTATCCCTTAACTATTATCAGTATATAAGAGTCTATAGATATTATTATTATTAAATACTTAACTATAGTTAATACTATAAGAGGATTACTTACTAAGAGTAAGTATATACTATATAGCTATATTAAGTTAACCTACTTTCTCTAGAAGGCCTAGAGAGGATATAGACCTATATATTAATTAATATAGGTTTATATAGGCAGGAGTTAACTTAAATCTAGAAGATAGAAAACTAGTAATAGCTATAATACTCTTTATTAGGTTATAGAATACTACTTTATAATTTAGATAAACCCTTAAGAAAGATAATTAATAAGATTAGGAAAAATTAGCTAAGCACCTCTAAACCTACTTCCCTAAATAAGAGTAAGATAACTATACCTAGAATACTATTATAAAGCTTTTAGAGTTAAAGTAAGGATAGAAAGGGCTATATAAGTATATTAATAAGGTTTAAGAGCTTATAATAGTAATACTAAATAAATAGGACTAGACTATTACTTTTATATTTATAAGGGGTATTACAGATATAACTATATAGAAAGTATTAAATATATATATTTAGATTTAGAAGGTGTTATCTAAGCTAGTAAAACTTAAAGATATAATATAGCTAGTAAAGGCCTATAAAGATAATAAGACTAATTAAATTATATAAGATATTACTACTTCTAGGTTAAAAGATGAGCTTTTTACTAATATACTAAATAATTAGAATAAAGTTATTAAAATATTAGCAGACTAGCTAGTAAGATTTAATATATTATATTAGCTACTAACTATAAACCATCTACTATAGTAACCATAGGGTATGGGTTAGAGAGTATATTTTAAGTATAGCTAGGTTAGATATATTATACCTAGCTATACTAACCTTCTATTACCTATAGAAGAATAGTAACAGCTTTAGTAGGAGATTATAAACTAATTCTAAGAATAAGGTTAGAACTATTTCTAACTAGCTATAATATTCTATAGTGCTCCTAAGTCTTCTTAGCCTATTAAACCTTAGGATAGAGTATTTAGATTAGACTTAAGGTATTAGATAGAACTAGTTAGTAGTACTATATTAGCTACTATTACTATAATAGAACTAAGCTATTTAGTATATATCTACTTTATTAACTTAGAAGATAAATCTATCTAGGATTAGGACGATATTAATTATATTAATACTATCCTATTAGGCTTAATAGCTCTTATTAATATTAGAATCTCTTAATCTATAAATACCCTAATTAAGTTATAGTAGGTATATACCTTTAGAGAGAATAGTAAGAAGTATATAAGAGTAGAAATAGAGTTAGATAGTATTAAGGAAACTCTTTAGGTCCATATCTAAAAGCCTTAGGAGAAATAATATATAAGGGGTCTAGAGGATAACCTACTAGATCTTAGATATATTATTAATAGTACTTAAGTTAATATTAGTCTAGTATAGCTTATAGATATTATACTAGTAGTAGGAGTTAAACTTATAAAATTAATATATCTAACTCCTATAGAAAAGAAATAAAAGGTAGTAAAGAGAGTATATATCTACTACCTTAGATATCTATCCTAAGCTAATAATATATCTAATAATAGTCCTTAGTATAAGGACTTAAATACTACTAACCTCTTCTATACCACCATAAATCTATAAGTAATAACTAAAGATAATAAGTTATATATAATTATCTATAAGGCTATGCTTATAGATAATAGCTTAGAGGGAAACTTAGTTACCTGCTATATTATTAATATATTATAGGTAGGCTGGCTGTTGGGAAGGGAAGGGAATTCCCATGGGAGTCCTATGGCTAGTTCTCTTCCCTTTTTACCCTTAGTAGTGGGAATCCCATCCTAACCCCTTAGATAAATGGGATTCCCGATTCCCATTTCCCTATCCCTTAGATATATGGGATTCCCTAATTAATATAGGAATCCTATATTAATTTCCCATCCCATTCCTACTAAAGGATTAGGGATCCTATCCTATCTTGATAAGAATAGGAAATCTCATGGGAATTCTAAAATGGGATAGGAAATTAATATGGGATACCCATTTCCTAATAGGAAGGGATTTCCCATGGGATTTCCCTTCCCTACAGCCAGCCTAATTATAGGTAAGGATAGTACCTATTAATATCTACTATAAAGTAGCTACAGGCTATAATTTCTAACTAAATACTATTATATAGTTATAAGTATTAATTAATAAGGTTAGCTAAATTATAGCTATAATAGTTATAGATAGGAACCCTGGCTACTCTGTACTCCTAGGAAGATATTAGATATCCTCTATAGGAATACTAGGTAACTATAAGCATAGAACCTATATAATTAAAGATGTAGTAGGTAATATAAGGGAGGTTATAAAGACCTACTAAACCACTATTATTAAAGAGATTAAGGAAGCCTATGTCTAGACCTAAGCTATTAGATATATTAAGTTAAAAACCTAATATATGCTTCATCCTCTACCTAATCCTATTAAAATCTAGATAACCCTAATATAGAAGGTGAATCTGAGTTGCTCTAAATTATTAGAGAAGTAATAGAGGAAGATATCTATAAGGCTA
The DNA here is from genome assembly GCF_018404265.1 of Aspergillus viridinutans. NCBI lineage: Eukaryota > Fungi > Ascomycota > Eurotiomycetes > Eurotiales > Aspergillaceae > Aspergillus > Aspergillus viridinutans. Next base: position 894,074 of record NW_025091222.1, on the reverse strand, counting down.
ATTCATCTAATTAGAGAAACTAGTATAGCCTACTATCTAACCCTCTATAGTGGCTATATAGCAGAAGTAAAATAAGAAGCAAGGGCATATAAGAGAGATATTAATAACTATAATTCCCTATCTTTTAGTAGAATATTATAGTAATTAATAAGAAAGTATAGGATGGAGAAATTATAAAAATAAGAAAAATAGGGAAAATAATAAAATAGAAGAAAATATTATATACAAGACTAGAAGAGAGATAGAGTTAGATAGATTTTATTAGTATTCTTATCTCTCACCTCCTATATCTATAACTACAGCCTTATAGAATATTAATGATGAAATAGAAGAGATAGGGTATCTTAGATTCCCTATAATAATATAACCTACTAATTTCTACTAAGGACTTACTAAGGACTACTATAAGGTATAGTAGTGGATGTAGAAGAACTCCTACCTTTTAGGATTACTAGTAATAAAGTATTCTCTAGAGTAGCTAATAATAGTAAATCTACTCTATACCTAGTATAATTTATTTATTAAATATATTACTAATATACCACCTACTAGACTTATTAAATACTAGATCCTAATCTTTCCTTAGGCTATCCTAAGAGCTGTAAGACTTCCCCTCTATACTAAGAAAGAAAAGTTATAATAGGTAGAAAACTTACTAAAGATAATTAATACTAGGATTATAATTAAATATATCTTACCCTAGAGCACCTATATAAAATTTCTAAGAAAGCCTTTAGGAAAGCTTTATATAGTATATAATTTTATGCTAATTAATACTATAACTATTAAGATAAATTACCTACTCTACTATATTAAGCCTATTATCTCTAACCTATTAAAATAGAGATAGAAGGTATTCTTTAAAGTTAATGCTGCTAATAGTTACTAGGCTATACTACTAGTAACTAAGTATTTATTTAAAATAGGTTTTAATTTAATCCTAGGGTAGTATTACTACTTATAGATAGGCTAGGGCTTAATAGGTACTCCTAGAACTTACTTAAAGCTAAAGGATCTAGCTATAGGCCTAATTCCTAAACCCTACCCTAAACCAGCTCTTACTATATTATAGGAGGTCAGATTTAAATAATTTATAGATAATAATACTAGGGTAGTATATAATATAACTAATATAATAAACTTTCTTTATAACCACTATTTTCCCTAACTTATATAGGCTAGATTAACTCTAAATCCTGCTAAGAGCACCTTCTTTACCCTAGATATAGAAATCCTAGGCTACTAATATATAAGGATAGGGCTAAGACCCTCTATAAGTAAGCTTATAGTATTATAGAACTAGCCTAAGCTAATAAATAAAGAGGAGCTTATAAGATTTATATATATACTACTATTTCTAAAGGTTTATATCCTAGGAAGAGTGGATTATACCTTAATATTAAAGAAAGTATTAAGATATAGTAGAAAGGGTAAAGATAAGTAGTTAGAAGTATTTAAGTAGGGTAAGTAATAATAATATATCTTCTATAAGCTATAGTACTATATCCTAGATGTAAAGTTCTTAGGAGGAGACCCTATAAAATAATATTATCTTAGTACTAATACTTTAAACTAAGGTCTAGGTAGAGTTTTATTCTAACTATTAAACTACTTTACTAGAATAAAAGTATCCTAGAAGACTTAAGTAGATAAGGTGTTAAGGGCTACAGTAAACTGCAACACCACTGTGTGCAGCTAACACCAACAGTGTGGAGGGTTTAGACCTATTAGATTACATAACCTACTATATATATCTCTGTAATTAGCTAAGTATTCTATAGCTTAGTAATTAGTTCTTCTTACTTAGGTAATATATAGATATCTACTCCCTTCACACTAATCTTACTAGTTAATATTAACTCCTAGTAGCTAATCTTATAGTTCTAATCACTCTTAAAAATCTAATTAGCCTATTAGGATACTATAAGATAATAGTTAATACTAGATCTTCTTCTAGAACCCTAAATCCATATAGTAAATCTACTTCTATAGCAGAAAGAATAATTCCTATCTATAAAGAACTAACTAATCTTATAGAATCTATAGCTAAATAACTAGATAATAGTTATAATAGCATTCACCTACTATATATAAATAACTAATCTACCCCTAAAAGGGCAGAAAGGGCAAATACCCCTACTAAATTAGAAGCCTAATATATAGAAAAGGGGAAGTAACTAATAAGCACTACCCCTAATAAGGATAATAAGATTACTTATAAGCTTCTAGAAAGAGAACACTAGCTTAAGTAAAAGCTTAGGTAAGTAGAAATTAGGAGATATATCTAGGAGATAGAAATTTAATTATAAGAAAACTATAATAAAGATTCTATATCTATACTACATCAGGAGGTGGATAACCTTATTAGATAGGAAGTAGGGAATACTAGACTACTATTAGAGCTAACTATAGAAATTAAGAGAAAGATTATAAGACTAGAAAGACTATAAAAGCTAGTAAATATTAAGTAATTTACTATATATTCTATATAGGAATATATTACCTTCTTTAACTACCTAGAGGTATACTTTAAAGAATACCTAGATTAGTTTAAGAATAAAGAAAACTATATCTATATAGTCTTAGCCTAGCTTATAGATATATACTATAATAAATAATAGACTTATAAGGCTAAGCTTACTAAAACACCTAGATAGTTAGACTTTTAAGACTTCTACTTATATCTAGTTTCTGTGCTAGAATAACTCTATAAGGAAGTAGTAGTATAATATTTCTTTACTATCTAGTTAGAATACTAAAGTATATAAGAATTCTTTATATTTATTAATAGAATCCATAGCTAACTAGCTTAACTATTACTAGATTTTATCTATAAAGACTTCCTCTATACCTACATCTTACTAATTATCTAGAGTAAAGCTACTAGATTTACTAACCTATTAGAACTACTAGAGGTATATATCTCTTACCTAGCCACTATCAAAGATAGAATCCCATTATAATAGGATGCCCTATGGAAATAATATAATATTTAATATAATAATTAGCAGAATTCTAAACCCTATAGTGACTGGTTAGGCTATACCAAGGACTATTAGGATATTCATAGTTGTTAAGGATGTGGAGTCTTTGAAGAGTGTAAGGGTAGGGGGTAGGCCAGCAGCCACCCTATATATGCCTTCTTAACTTTGAGGGATTCCAGTCTTCTTTTATTGGGATATTCATAGTCATTAAGGACATAGAGCCTTCAAAGAGTGTAAGAGTAGGGGGTAGGCTAGTAGCTACCCTATATATACCTCCTTAACTTTAAGAGATTCTAGTCTTCTTTTATAATTTAACCTAGGCTAAAGAATAAATATAAGGTCTAACTAACTATATAAATAGTAATAGTAATTACTGGATATTATTATATATCTAATAGACTTCTCTAAAGTTATATATATACTAGTTAATATTATATCCTCCCCTACTTAGATTAAACTTTATCTGCAGAGTTCTTAGTTAGCTATTATTATAGAAAATTTATTAGCACCTAGTAAAGTAATTATATAGATATAACTATTACTAAGATATATTAATTTCTAGATCTAGTATTAGATATTATTATTTCTTTATTAATAATCTATAGAATTAACTAAATTATTCTTTATATTATTATTCTAAAATCACTATGGTAGTGGCTAAGTATATTCTTTATTTAATATATAAGAGGTATAATTAGATTATCTTACTTAGTAATATTAATAAGTAAGTTACCTAAGTAATTAGTAATCTTTAAGTAGTATATAAAGAATTATAGTAAATATTACTATTTATATATATATATATAAATAATTAAATTAATAAAGGTAGAATTAACTAATAAGTATAGATAAATAAGTAAGTATTTACTACTAGTATATATAGTCTAGGTATAAATACCCTTAACTTTTTATACTTATTATATATAATATTTTATAGAATAAGCCTTAATATATTATCCCTTAGCCCTATTACTCTTTATATAGATAAAAGAACTTCTATAATCTCTTTTATTCCTCTCTTATCTTTATCTTATCTAGTTAATTTATAATTATACCCTTTCTAATCCTTCTTTATCTAGCATAGTAATTATAATCCCTAACTATAAGAATATAATTATAGCTATATAGAGAGAAGTCCTCTTTAGTCTAAATAAGATTTAGTTAAGTTTTATAAAGTTATTAGATTGTGATATCGACAGCAGGCATATCAGGGAGGCCATATCAGGTGTGTAATAATATCTAGTAACTAATATCACTATTTATATAGTTAGTTAGACCTTATATTCATTCTTAGCTTAGGTTAAAATATAAAAGATAACTAGAATCCCTTAAAGTAAAGGAGGATATAGGGGGCAGCTACTAGCCTACCTCCTACCCTTATACTCTTTAAAGACTCTATGTCCTTAATAATAATAAATATCCTATCTAGTAGTATATCTAGATTAAGTAAATATATAATATCTAATTCCTAGGAAGGTTTAAAACCCCTTATAAAGGATTAATCTAAATTATAGTAGGTGCTAAAGATATTATTTACTAATCCTTAAAAATATTATTAATAATTTAACTTTAATAAAATCCCTTATATTAATTATCCCTAACTTAATAGAAAATATCTTAGATTAATAAGTTTTTAACCTTCTTAGACTAATCTAGATACCTATAATAGTAATAATTTATTATAGAGATATCCTTATTAACTCTTCCCTATAGTAATATTATAAGTTATAGATATTATAGGCTATTAGAGTCTTTTAAAATAGTAATAGATATAGGATTAATGATTTAACCTTAAAGAAAGATAAATTAGAAGTTATTAAAGTTATTTTAAAGAGTTTAAATAAATATTAATAATTATTAATCTAACTTTTATTTTTAATTAGATATTATTCTTTACTTAATAAAATAGATAATATTAAATCTATATCTTCTAGTATAAAGATCTCTTAAACCTAAGCTACTAATTATAGTAATAGCTTTAAGATAGAGTATATTTAACTTTAATAGTAATTTACTCTTACTATCTAGGGCATAAATAAAGCTACCTAGGCTAAACTAATCTAGCTATATAACTATCTAGTTAAACTTCTCTAGGATTAGTATAACTATCTAGGTTATACCTATCTAGATAAAGCTATAGAAGCTATAACTACTACTTCTAACTCTAATTCTCTTCCTACTATTATCCCTAAGATACTTAAGCTATATTAAAAGGTTTTAAACCTTAAACTAATTCCTATATATAATAATAAGTATAGTAAGGATGCTATAGTAAAGTAACTATAATAAATTAATAAATACTTTTATAATAGGTAGACTCTTATTTAGAAGGAAGCTACTAAACTTAAAAAGATTATAATAATTAAGTATTATTTTATAAACTAAGCTAAAGAGTAATAGAATACTTATAAATAAAAGATTAAATATAATTTAATAATTATTATAATTACTCTAGATACTTTTAAATAGTAGATCTAAGAATACTTTAGAGAAATTAAAGAAGAGAATAAATATTAGAAAAAGTATAAAAAATATATTTAAAAAAATTAAATTATATAATCTTATACTACTTCCCTAATTAAAGCTACTGAATATATTAAATCTAAAATTCTAGATAATATATTAATTTAGAAGTTTATTACTAATTTAAAGCTAGTTCTGTATACTTATTAAGTAAAAGATTATAATAAACTAACTACTTTTAATAATATAGTTAATTATTTTACTAAGTATAAATAGGGAGTGGCCCTATATACTTAAGTATAGTTTTAATTCTTTAGTAAGATTAATAATTACTAGATAGATCTAATAGATATTAATTTAAATACTATTACTACATCTCCTAATTAACTAAAGAAGAGGATATATAAATAGAAAATATAGTATTAAACTAATTAAGCTTACTTTAATTATAGATAGAAAGGCTATAATATTTAAGCTTATATTATACTAAATTAGCTATAATTAAATTATAAAAGTAGTTAGGAAAAGTAATAGACTACTAGATATAAAAATACTAATTAGTTAACTATTATAGGCTTCTAAAGTTAAGGAATATAAAGTATTTAATAATCTTAAACTACTAAAGGATTATAATAATTTTAATAAGAATAGTAATAAGGAAAATTAGCTACTATAAGAAGGACTATTTAATATAATAGAGGTAGATTTAGAATAAAAAGATTATAATAGTATTAATACTTATTTAAATACCCTTAGATCTAATATTCTCTATTTCTCTACTATACTTAAAGCTTCTTAGATAGTAGTCTATCTCTAAATATTATTAGACTATAATTCTAGCTATATATTTATATTAAAATATCTAGCTAATTCATTACCCCCTTTATAGTTTTAGTTTTAATAAATAACTAACTAACTACAGATTTATCTACTAAATAGTAGATTTATATATATATCTAGTTAAGTTTAAATTCTACTTAAGCTAGGTAATTAGTACTATATTATTACTCTCTAGGTCCTTAAAATAATAGAGTATAATATTATCTTAGATTAAGATTAGCTAAAATATTTTAACCCTAATATTAATTAGGTTACTGGATAGATAGTTATAAAAGAATATAGAATAAAGTATATAACTATCTATCCTATTAATCTAAGAACCTAAATTAAGATTAATAAGGAAATATTACTTAATCTTATCTTTATAAAATAGCTTTAATATACTCTTTAGAAGGGTTAACAGAAAGCTTAGTTATATATTATTTAAGAATAGAAAGAGAGTAAAGAAGTATTAACTAATTTATAATAGTTAAGTCCTCTTCTAGCCTAGTATAAAGATATATTTAGAGAAGAGTTAGTTATAGAAATACCTCTAGTTTAATTATTAGAATATTATATTAATATAGGAGATTTATTACTAATTAATATTAACTCTTATCCTTAGTTACTAGAGAAATTTAGTAAGATAAAAAGGTAAGTTAAAGAGCTTTTAAAGAAAATAATTATTTATTTATTAGCTAGTGCCTAGTGTCACACCCTGGGATCTGTCTCTGCTGTTCTCTGCTAGTTAACTACTTTAGGAAACAGGATGATATAGTCTCTAGACTATATCTAATACTTATCTAAGACCTACCCTCTGTGGTAGCCTACTATATATTAATCTAGGTATATAGTGATATATGATGTAATAACCTAACTAGGATCTAATATAATTTAAAGGTATAATAATCTTACCTAAGATTAAGGATAATAAGAATAATAATAGTAGAGATAGAAGTAAGGTCTATTAAGAATATATCCTTAATAATAAAAGAGTAATTAATAAATTAGACTAATAAACTTATACTTAAGTAATAAACTTATATTAAATATAAAGAACTAAACTAAGATCTCTAGATATAGTAGTAATAAGTATCCTTATATAGTTCCTTCTTTATCTATTATTCTTACTACTATAACAGGGTAGTTATAATAGTAGTTATATACTATCTATTATTACTAAGGTTAGATATATAGTAGTTAGTTATATAATAGTTATAGCTAAATTAGGTATTACTAATATAATATATCTTACCTTTTATAAGACCTTAGTAACTAAAGATTAATTAGTTATTATTACTCTTCTGATTCTGCCCCTAACATCCACCTAATAGTGTTAGTATCATAATATCATCTCCCCCTCTCCTAGTGTTTTATCCTTAAAACTTACTTATAAGGCTATCATCCCTTTATTCTGGTGAGTTTTTCCTTCTATTCTTTATTTATACTACTTTCATGATGCCTAAGCATAACTGTTATTATGAGTTTAGTATTCAGGCTAATAAAATTAAGAGGTATAGTATTCCTATTAATAATCCCTATGAATATTATCTCTATCATGGTCTTCCTTATATTATGGATTCTAAAAGTTATAACTGTGCTTTATATACTTATTATAGTTAAAAATATAAAAAACACTTTCATAGTAAAGGTGAATGGAAGTAACTAAATTATAATTATAATGTCTTAACTATATAAATTAATAAAACTAAAAATTAAATTAAGGCTCTATTCACTAAATTAAAGAGTCTTAAAACTTATTAGAAATTTCTGGACAACTGTGATAAAAAGATGTTAGATTATGATACTATAGTAATAGATTATCTAAATAAAGAAGATCCTCTAAGCCTAGAGGACTTCTAAGAGTTAGACTAAATTATAGATATTTATAAAACCACTATCCTTAGCTCTGTGTTAGGTGGCCCTAGTCTATCTTAGTTATAGAGTAATCCTTTAATCTAGGTGAATATTGACTTTTCTGTAAGTAATATTATTAAATAAGTTAGTAGCAGCCTATTAGGTTCTTAATAGGTTCCTATATATTTTCTAAGGTATTATAACCTTTCTATTTTATAAGATAATATAGTTTTCTACTAACTTATCTATAGTCTAGGATTTATTCAACTTTGTATTCCTATTCTATATTATTATTAATTTCTACTTTTTTAGTAATTTTTATATTTTCTGGTGCTAGTTCTAATAATAAGATATAGAATACTAGATAAACTCTTAATATACTTTTTAGTAGTTATAATTTATAATTAACTAGCCCTTTTTATTCTTTAATAATAAAGGGTCTAATTTTCTAATAATCTAGTTTCTAACTTAGTTATTTTATCTTAATATTTTTATAGAGTAGATAAACTTTCCTCCTTTTTTTAAGATTTAGAGTACTCCTGTACTTCTTATTATAATATAATATTATTCTAAGGTTTATAAACTTAATATCTCTTAAGAGTTAAGTCCTTAAATATTTAATAGTATTTACTAAATCTATAGCTTTATCTATTATTAGTACTTTATTCTATAGTTCTCTAATTAATATAGGATTATATCTATAGTTAGTAAAGAATAGTATTTCTCCTATTATTAAGTAAATAGTATTATTATATATAAACTATACTATTAGTAGGTAAACTACCTAATCATCCTATTAGTAATTTATATAATATTATAAATATTATTTAACTATCTAGTTTACTTATTCTATCTATCTATTAGCCTATAGATAATATACAGTCATAAGTCTTTATTTAATTCCTATTAAATCTATTAATAATTACTAAAACTTTAATATAAATAGCTTATCTCTATCTAATATAATATATTATAGCATTCTATAACTAATAATTATATATCCTATAAGTAAGCTTATAAGCTGTAATACTATTATATTTATTATAATTAAAATTAAATAGATAAATTTTATAAGTCTATTAATAACTATTATTAGGTAATTATACCCTTTTAACTCTAGTAGTAATCTAATAAAATTAATAATAATCTATTCCTATAGCTTCTTTAGTATCTCTAGTAATTATATCTTACTATAAGGTTAATATCTAGCTAGCTTATCTCTAATATAAGTCTTATATTACTAAATATAGCCCTATACCTTCTATCTTATATTTAGAAAGTAGTAATTTCTTAAGATAGCTTTAGCTATCTTCTTAGTTCCTATATATCTATATATTAGATTATTATAATACTTTATAATAATCTTACTTCTTATATATTTAGGTATATAGATAAGTCTTTATAAGTAGATTAATCCTTATTTATTTATTATAAGATACTTATTTTCTATAGAATTCTTAAGTATCTCTTAAATAATCCTATCTTTTTTTATTTCTTTAATAATTTTCTAAATTAATAGATCTTTCTTTAACTTAATAGTTACTATAAGTATATAATAATTATATATTAATAATCTATCTTCCTATTATTTTAATATTACTAGTTTAATTATTTTTCCTTAAAGCTTATAATCTAATTATTAATTAAGTATATCTACTTATCTATTTTCTATTCCTTTATAGTATATAATTCTAAAATTATACTATAAAAGTATCTTAGCCTATCTAGCTTAATATTATATTAATTCTTTTATTATTATAAAGAATATAAGATTCTTATAATCTATCTTTATAATAATAGTATACTTTACTYCTTCTAGRTAGACTCTCTAAACTTTAAATACTACTACTATAGTTAGTAGTTCTTTATTATAGATATTATAGTTAAATTCTACTTAAATTAACTTTTATAAGTAGAATATTACTAGCTATAATTTCCTATCCTCTCCTAGTTAAGTTATTCTTATTCTAACTATATAGTCTAATATATTARTYTTAATTATTATCTCTTTTTCTWKATTATATTATAYTAARATTAGTACYTYTATAATTCTWTTCTTAACTTTATTAAATACTTTATTATAATCTTTATTCTATTTAAACTCTTTTACTTTCTTAAGTAATATAAAGAGTATATATATAATATTTATATATCCTATAATAAATTATTAATAATAATTAATAAGTCTAATAAACTATTAGACTTTCTTAATATTCTTTAGTTAAGACTAATCTATAATTATCTTTACCTTATTCTAATCTATATAGATCCCTTCTATAGATATCTAATATCCTAGGAACTTAGTCTCTTAAATATAGAATTTATATTTCTTTAGTTTTAACTTAATATTAGCTCCCTAAAGCTCTTTTAAGACTATCTTAATATATTTCTTATGTTCTATCTTATCTTAATTAAAGACTAAGATATTATCTAAATAGACTATTATAAAGAGGTTATAGTACTTATATAATACCTTATTAATAAATCTCTAAAATAATACTAGTATATTAGTAAGCCTAAATAGTATTACTAAATATTTAAAATAACTATATTTTATYCTAAATACTATTTTCTATTTATTACCTTTTATAATCTAAATATAGTTATATATATCTATAATATCTAACTTTATAAATTACTTAGCTCCTTAAATTTAATCTTAGATTTTATAGATTAATAGAAGTAGGTAATAATCCTTAATTATTATTATATTTAATAATCTATAGTCTATGCAGAGTTATAGACCTCTATCTTTTTTAGGTATAAAGAGTATACCATAACCTGCTAATAAGTTTAATAGCTATATCTTCCTAAGTTATAATTATTTATTAATATATTCCTTTAGTATTACTAATTCTTTCTTTAATATCTAGTATATTTTCTTATATGCTAGTGCTTTCCCTTCTACTAGTAGAGTCTTATAGTTATGCTTTCTATACTTTAGTTAGAGTTGCATTTGGTGTGAGTTCAGGTGAGTTTAAAACCAGTTAGCACTGAACTACTATGATTTTAAGTTTAAATTTTAGAACCCACAGCCAACCTAGATCTAATCTAGGTTAGTGGTGGTTTCACTGCAAAAACCTGCTACTAGGCCTAGCTAGGCCTAGCTAGGCCCCTACTAACTAACCATGGTTAGATTTAGTTTGATTTTGAGTTGGTTAAACTGCTACCCCTTRGTRAATTTTRATRGTTTTTRAATTTYAATGCCTCATYAAATGCCATATTATCTATCATAATATCACTATGCTAATYAAAAATTATYATTTTTATATGAAATATATCATAATTATCATYATACTAATCTATATCTAAAATTTTAATTCAATATCTATAGGGCTGAATRGGGGGTGGTTAAAAAATYATTTTTAAACYATAGTAGTTRTTAATYATTAGTTRYATATATATATATATCTACACCACTTTCATACCACCCCATGACAAAAATGATTATTCCTCTATATCTCAGCAACCACTAGGTATTTTAAATTAATATTTATATCACTAGATAGCCTGGATCAGGGGCTATCTAGTGATATCAAAATTATTAGTAAAATACTAGAAATTAGTGATTTCTATCTAAAATAGATTAGGTGGTTTCACCTAATCTACAAAAACTACAGAAATTAAAACCAATAGTTTTTACTAAACCTGAATTAGGCCTGGGGTAGGGAACTTGAACCTAAAGTAATTCCCTAGGCTAGGCCCTAAGCCCAACCCACTGCAGGTTTGGTAAGGGTTGGATTTGATTTTTGTGGTTCAGTTATGCAACTCTAACTTTAGTAGTTTATACTATTTAGGTTATTTAAATAAGTCCTTAAACTTATAATATACCTCAGGCAGAGCTATCTTAATAGCTATCTCCTAGTATCTTCTAGGATTATTATTATAAGTCTTATCTATATTTTAATTAGCTATTACTAAAATCTACTAGATCTCTAAACTAAATCTTATCTTTTTATTCTTACTTTCCTAGATACTTTTATTACTCTCTAGTATTATAATCTTAGTATATTCTTTACTGCTCTCAGGTGCCTATCCTAGTAATTCTATTATTACTATATATTATAATAGTTTAATTACTACTAGTACTATTATTATATTCTAGCTAATTACTACTTTTCTTAGTTCACCTCTTAACTACTTAGTACTATTATTATTTTCTTTTAATCTAATATACTATAAGGCCCTAGTCTTCCCTTTAATCTAGTCCTATTATAGATATTTATAGTTAAATTATAGACTTCCTATCTTCTAGTTAATTATTAGATTATAATTCCTAAGCTATAGAATCCCTAACACTATATTATACTATCCTATTAGTATAATATTAAACTTTAATTATTTAAAGTAGTCTAATATAACTATTAATATAGTCTCTAACTTAATTATAATTAAGAGAGTTCCTAAATTCTCTCTATTTAGATCTATAATTAATTTAGATATTACTTTTATAATTTCTAGAAGCCCTAGCTTCTCTATAAATTCTAGATTTATATAATTTCCTATTACTCCTGAGTTAACTATTACTTAGGTTAATTAATTTAGAATATAAGCTTAGAATTTTAAGTACTTTCTATATTATACTTCTATAGCTATAAAATAAGAGTATTTATCTTCTTATTTTAGTAGCCTAGTATCTCTTACTAGTACTAGGAAATATCCTCCCTCTAACTTTCCTTAGTAATGTATTATATATTAGTCTTTAAAATATACTATCTAATATATTATATTATAATCTAGATGTTATCTATATCCTCTATAAAAGTATTTAAGTCTTTAATATAGATAAGTAATATTTTCTTTTATAATTATTAGTATCTCTAGCTAAAACTTTACTATATACTTATTATTATAGTAAATACTATAATTATTATTATAATAAATAATCTAGAGTACTTTATAATATCTTAAATATTCTTAGAAATATTTATATATATACTAGGTATAATTATATTTACTATAGAATAGTTCTAGTAGTCTCTTTTCTAATACCTTCTTAAGTTTATAGAAATATTTATTTAACTAGTATCTATATCTTTAATACTAAGATAGATATCTATTATATCTAGATATATACTTATCCTATAACTCTACTTAAGTCTAGTATTCTAGATTCTAGTAGATATATCCTCTTACTCCTTATTTTATTTTTTTAAGAATCTATATATTTAGCTAGTATACTTATAGCTCTACTAACTACTTCTTATCTAGCTATTATAGCTATATAGTATATTAATCTACTTTATAATTATTTTTTAGGGAATTATCTTAAAGTATCTTAAGAATATTATAAGACTACTCCTTACTAGGATTAAGGCTTACTTACTAAGTTCTATACTCTTTATTAAGTAGATTAATAGGTTAATTAATTATAGTTTAATCTATTATAGAAAAATCTACTTAATCTAGCTCTTTATAGTTAGTCTTTTCTTTATTAGAATTAATAATCTAATCTTTATTAATAAATATTATTAACCTATAAATAGCTCCTTTAGATATAATATTTTCCTACTTAATAGGACTATATCTATTACTAGTTAATAAATCTTAATTAGTAGCTATAAGTATACTAGGATCTTTAGTAGGCTAATTACTTTATATACTTCTATACTTAGTAGAGTCTTCCTCTTAAAGCTCCTTCTTAATCTTATTATTATTAAGAATTATATATTCTTTATATAATTTTCTTAGCTACTTATTACTCTTTCTTTTAACTATAATAGTACTAGTTATATTATAAGCTCCTCTAATAGTATAGAATTCTACTATTACCCTAAGCTATTTTATTTTTTCCTACTAATCCTGCCTAGGTTATTATCTATAGTTTTTTAATATATATCTAGATTTCTTATACTAGAAATATAACTTATTATATTATTACTATTCTCTTTCCTCTTTAGAAAGTACTAATTATATTATATCTAATTCTATTAGATATAGCCTATAAGGATCTATATATCCTTAGCTTTATAGCTAAGCTAGCCTTCTATTATTTAGTTAATAACTTATAGTATATCTACTACTAAAGGTATTCTAATTATTTTATTCCTTCCTATATATATAGAAATCTTATAATTTATTATTAATTTTAACTACTTATTTAATTATTCTACTAAGCTTATCTAGTTATTCTATCTAGATTAACTTTTCTTAGATATCTGGTTTTAAGCCTTCTTTAAATTATATAATATTTATATCTTTATCCTAATTTAAATAGGATATAATCTATTAGAATTATAATATATATTCCCTTATAGATCCTATTTATTTAAGTTACTATAGTTATCTCTTAGCATTATACTCTTTATTAATATTACTAAAAGTATTCTCTAACTATTTCTTAAATATATTATAACTAGTAAATATCTTATCTATTTTATTAGCCTAGTTATTATTAGTGTGCTCCTGATAATCCCTAATAAAAGGTTTAAACTAATTAAATACTAGTCTAGTTAGATAAGTTATAGTAAATAAGATCTTATCTACTTTATTAATAAGTTTCTCTTAGTTTATCTAAATATATATATCTAATTATATAAGAAATACTTATAACTTAGATTAACTTCTATTAAATAGTTCTAGTAGTCTAATCTTAATAGACTTAACTATAAGTTAACCTTCTAATTAATAGATATACTCCTAAAGCTATTTAATCTAATCTCTTAGATTTTTTACTATAATCTAAGACTATATAGCTACTTACTACTATACTCTAGCCCTTCTAATATTTAAGCTAGTTAGGGTTTATAGTATATTTCCTACTATAATATTTAATATTAAGAGTTAGTTAAACTTCCTAAAGTAATTTATATAGAATAGGTATTTAATTTATTATACCCTAGGATCTATCTCTATTATTCTCTACTAGTTAACTACTTTAGGAAATAGGATAATATAGTCTCTAGACTATATCTAATACTTACCTAAGGCCTACTCTCTGTGGTAGCCTACTATATACTAATCTAGATATATAGTAATATATAATATAATAACCTAACTAGGATCTAATATAATCTAAAGGTATAATAATCTTACCTAAGATTAAGGATAATAAGAATAATAATAGTAGAGATAGAAGTAAGGCCTATTAAAGATATATTCTTAATAATAAAAAAGTAATTAATAAATTAGACTAGTAAACTTATACTTAAGTAATAAACTTATATTAAATATAAAGAACTAAACTAAGATCTCTAGATATAGTAATAATAAGTATTCTTATATAGTTCCTTCTTTATCTACTATCCTTACTACTATAATAGGGTAGTTATAATAGTAGTTATATACTATCTACTATTACTAAGATTAGGTATATAGTAGTTAGTTATATAATAGTTATAGCTAAATTAGATATTACTAATATAATATATCTTACCTTTTATAAGACCTTAGTAACTAAAGATTAATTAGTCATTATTGCTCTTCTAATTCTGCCCCTAATGTCTGCCTGACAGTGTTGGTGTCATAACACCTAGGGCTTTCCTATTATAATTATCTTAAAGCTAGATAAAAAGTAATAATTTTATATTAACTACTACTTACTTAATAAGATAACTATTAAGAATATCTATTTATTATTAAGAATTTAAGAACTCCTAGATTAAGTAGATTAAGCTAAGTATCTTTTAAAGCTTAATCTCCTCTTAGGATATTAGTAGTTATAAATAGGTAAATTATTAATTCTAAAAATAGCTTTTAATATATTATTTAGTAAGTTTAAATAGTTAATAATATTATTTAGACTTTATAATACTCTTATATTATTTTAAATAATAATAAATAGTATTATATAAGACCTTAACTTTATAGTAGTTTATCTTAATAATATCTTAATCTTCTTAGACTTAAAAAAGGAATATTAGAAGTATATTTAATAAGTACTTAACTAACTCTAAGAATATTAGTTATATATAAAACTCTCTAAGTATATATTTACTAAGAGAGAAATATAGTTTTATAGTTATATTATTAGTAATAGACTAGTTTAACTAATACCTATAAAGATTAAGGTTATAAAGATATAGCTAAAACTAATAAATATTTATAAAGTTTAATAATTCTTAAGACTAGCTATATACTATTACTAATTTATATATAAATTTATAAGAATTATAACTTCTCTTTATAAGCTCTTAAAGGAATTAGATACTTTACTTTATAAGAAGAAGTTTTAATCTATAATCTAGAATACTTAATATTAGTAAGTATTTATAATACTAAAGAATATAATAATTTATATACCTATTCTTAAGATTACTAATCCCTTACTACTATATTAAATTAAGACTAATATATCTAAATAGGCTCTTAGTATAGTATTATTATAATAAGATAAAAAGAGATAATAGTATCTTATAGTATTTAATAAATAAAAGCTTAATAATACTAAAAAAAACTATCCTATATATAAGAAGGAACTTCTTATAATTAAGGAAGTACTCTAATAATAAGATTACTATATTAATAATAGTTAGTCTATTATAATTATAATAGATTATAAAAGCCTTTAATATTATATCTATATAAAGATATATTTAAAATATCTTATATAATAGATTAAAGAATTTTAAATATATAATCTAGTTATTAAGTATTATAAGGGAACTAAGGTAGTTATCCTAAATATAATAAATTATTAACTAGACTTTATTAAGGAAGGTCTAGTAAATTAAGTATAAATACCTACTTTTAGTCTATCTATAATATAGTTATAGTAGATAACTAGTAAAGAATRYCTTTATATAYTATTATATCTCTATAAAYTAGAATAGYATCTATTAATARTCTTATTCYTAAARRRTAAKRAYCTARAYATATCTAATAATATTAAAATAAARATTAAGATATTAGYACTAAACTTTTAACTWAARGTRGARTWTATTAAYWRATAAYCTAYTAATWAACTATATTATATTAATRAAGRTAYTAAAATACTATATCTTAAAATTCCCTTTTAAAAGAACTTTATATTATAGCTTTATAACTAGTTTAGCTATCTAGCTTATTTAACCTTACTTAGAGTAATTTATACCTATACCTAGTAGCCTATAATATAAAAAGATATCTAAGATATTACTAAGAGCTATCTAAATTATTAAATAGTAAAGCTTTTATAACTAAATCTTAAATATAAAGCTATATAGCACTTAGTAAAAAAGGGTATTTATCTATTTAAATATTAGGGAATTAATCTTATTAGGTATTTACCTATAATACTAAATAGTAATTAATAGATTATTATAGCTATTAATTATATAACTAGTTAGGTTATAATAAAAGCTATACCTAATATAAAAGAGRATATATTAGCCTATTTTCTCTATAAAGATATTTTTATTAATTATAGAGTATTTAAGGAACTACTCTTAGATAATAGTTTTAACCTACTATCTTAAGTTATAGTAGTATACCTTAAGATTCTTAAGGTAAAATATTATATAATAACTCTAAACTATTCTAGAATAAATAGTAAGAATAAAAATATAAATAGCTTACTAGAAAAGATATTAATAAAGTATCTTATAAATAAACTAATATATCTATAGAATAAATACCTACCTCTAGCTATCTTTATTACTTAAGTATATATCTATACCTAGATAAAGTTATTACTATTCTACCTTCTCTATAGTATATCTATTATTATCTAGTTATCTATAAACTAATTAACTAAGTGCCTAAGATATTAAAACTTAATTATAATATATTAATTATATATAATCTCTAGCTAATAAGAAGCTATTAGTATATATAATTAAATAAAACTTAATTTAAGATAGTAATATAAAAGAATCTTAACTTATAAAAGATTAATAGGTCTTTATTTATAATAAATTACTATAGAAGTTTTAATATAAATAATTTAATCTATATAAGATTAAATAATTATATCTACTTAATATATACACTATCTTAGAACCTAATAGATATATAATAGAGAACTTAATTAATAGCTAATAATTAGTAGAAGCTAATATTAATAGTAAGCTAAAGAAACTATAGATATTAGCTATATTAATATAATAATTATAGAAGGTAGGATTATTAATTTATATACTAATTAAAGTATATAAGATATTTAAAGAGGTTAAAGAACCCTTATTCTTATATAATAATCTTTTAAAGATAACTTAAAAGGATTAGAAATCTACTAAATATTTAGGAGTATATTTAAAGTAGATAAAAAAGGATATTTTAATAAAATAATATACTTAATAAATAAAGAATTAAAAATATATTAATAATATACTAATAAGAACTAGCTATCCTATATACTATCTAAAGAAGTTAATTTTAAGAAGTAACTAGAGTAAAATTAACTTAACTTTTTTAGATAATAAGTTAAATAAGGAAATACTATATAATTTATTAAAAAATAATTAAATTTAATAGAATACTAATAAGAGAGATATAGACTTTAATAAACTATTTATAATAGTAATTCTAACTTATTAGGAGTAATTAGAGAAGGATAAGTTATTTAGTATTATAAGAATATTTAGATAGAAGAGAGAAGACTTATTTAATTAGAGTTAAAACTACTTAAAAATAACTAAATATAAAAGAAAATAACTAAATAAAGAGATCTTCTAAACTTTCTTAACTTTATTAGTTTTTTTAATAAAAGTAATATTTAACTACCTTAGCCTCTACCTCTATCTTAAAGACTAGTAAGATTAGAAAATTATTTATCTTAATATATTTTATTCTTTAAATTAAGTTCTTTATTATTATTATCTACTTTATTAGAATAAAGAGCTTCCTTAAGCTTTAAAATTTTTCTATTAATAAGTTTAGAGAAATAAATAAGATTCTTCTAAACTATTTAAAGTATAATAAAGTCTTTAAAGTTAGATATTAATATAGGCTAAGAGAGAATAATACTATTAAAAAAATAATTAAGATAATATTTCTTAAAGAAAGTTAGAGATACTCTACTTAAAGTAAGATAATATTTATTCTTTAAATTACTAAAAGTAGAAGTAATAGAGTTAGACTAAAATAGATTTAAGTAAGAATTAATAATAATAGCTTCTATAGTAAAATCTATACTAAAAAGAAAGAGATCTATAGTACTTAAAGTTAAAGTAGTATTTAAGATTAAAAAATTATTATCTAATATTAGAAAGATTAGAATATTAAAATATACTATCTTAGCTTAAGCTTTCTCTATAGTAATATAGTAATAATAAATATTTAATATAGAAATAGAATTCTCTTTAGGACTACTTAATTAACTTAATCTAGTCTAATACTTTAAGTTAGTATTAGATATAGGTAGAATAGCTTTACTTATAAAAGAAGAGAAGTAATAATTATAATAACTTAGACTAGGTTTTATAATAAGTTTAAGAGAGGTCTAATATAAAATATTTAATTATTATTTAGTAGATATATTAATAGTTTTACTTAGAGGTATATCTTATAAGATAGAACTATTATTCTAAATCTTTAATAAATTACTAGCTTATAGAATTATCCTATATAAATAAATAACTATTAATAGAAAGTTTAAAATAAAAAACTTATATATTATTCCTAGAATTCTATTACTTACTATAACCTAGGTAGAATTTATAATTTAAATCTTTTTTATATTATAGATAATTTATATAAGCACCCTAGAATAATATCTAAGTTATATTATTTAAATTATATTTAAGAGATATAATATATTTAAGAAATATATTAAAATCTATATATTACTTATAACTAGGACCTATAGTAATACCTTATTAATAGAGAATAATAATTAATTACTAAGATAGATTAATAATTAGCTTAGTTAATAGTTTACTACTCTTACTATAAGACTATTTAATATTATATACTATATCTAGGAGAGTAATATAGAATCTATCTTACTTTATTAATAGAAAAAAGCACTTCTCTATTACCTGCTTAATAGTACTATAATAATTAGAAATAAGTATCTTTAAATTAGGAATAGAAGTATAATAACTAAGGAGCTATAGAAGATAAATATACTTTATAAAAAGAAGAGACTATAAAAGTCTATTAATCTAAATAAATAAAAGCTAAGCTAGGGGATCTAATATTAAGATTTAGTTATAAAATATCTTATATATTAAGTAAGAAAAGTTAAGGGTATTTATATCTAGACTATATATATTAGTAATAAATACTTACTTATTTACYTATACTTATTAGTTAATTCTATCTTTATTAATTTAATTATTTATATATATATATAAATAATAATATTTATTATAATTCTTTATATAGTACTTAAGGATTATTAATTACTTAGGTAACTTACTTATTAATATTATTAAGTAAGGTAATCTAATTATATCTCTTATATATTAAATAAAGAATATACTTAGCTATTACTATAGTAATTTTAAAATAATAGCATAAAGAATTATTTAGTTAATTCTATAGATTATTAATAAAGAAATAATAATATCTAAATACTAGATCTAGAAATTAATATCTCTTAGTAATAATTATATCTATATAGTCATGCTAATAGGTGCTGACTAAGAACTCTATAGATAAAGTTTAGTTTAAGTAGGGGAGGATATAATATTAATAGTAGGTATATTAGGGAGGCTATATTAGGTATATAATAATATCTAGTAACTAATATTACTATTTATATAGTTAGTTAGACCTTACATTCATTCTTAGCTTAGGTTGAAATATAAAAGATGACTAGAATCCCTTGAAGTAAAGAAAGATATAGGGGGCAGCTACTAGCCTACCCCCTACCCTTACACTCTTCAAAGACTCCACATCCTTAACAACAACAAATATCCCAAGATATTATTTAAGAGATTAAGTAGGTATCCTAAAATAATATTAATATTATTAAGAAAGTTATATCTAAGGCTTATTAGAATATTATTCTTCTTTATTAATATTGGGATATTCGTTGTTGTTAAGGATGTGGAGTCTTTAAAGAGTATAAGGGTAGGGGGTAGGCTAGCAGCTACCCTATATATGCTTTATTAACTTTAAGGGATTCTAGTCTTCTTTTATAATTTAACCTAGGCTAAAGAATGAATGTAAGGTCTAACTAACTATATAAATAATAATAATAATTACTAGATATTATTATATATCTAATAGACTTCCCTAAAGTTATATAAGTACTAATTAATATTACATCCTCCCCTGCTTAGATTAAACTTTATCTATAGAGTTCTTAGTTAGCTATTATTATAGGAAATTTATTAGCACCTAGTGAAGTAACTATATAGATATAACTACTACTAAGATATATTAATTCCTAGATTTAGTATTAGATATTATTATTTCTTTATTAATAATCTATAGAATTAACTAAATTATTCTTTATACTATTATTCTAAAATTATTATAGTGGTAGCTAAGTATATTCTTTATTTAATATATAAGATATATAATTAGATTACTTTACTTAGTAATATTAATAAGTAAGTTACCTAAGTAATTAGTAATCTTTAAGTAATATATAAAGAATTAAATTAATAAAGGTAGAATTAACTAATAAGTATAGATAAATAAGTAAGTATTTACTACTAGTATATATAGCCTAGATATAAATACCCTTAACTTTTTATACTTATTATATATAATATTTTATAGAATAAGCCTTAATATATTATCCCTTAGCCCTATTACTCTTTATATAAATAAAAGAACTTTTATAATCTCTTTTATTTCTCTTTTATCTTTATCTTATCTAGTTAATTTATAATTATACCCTTTCTAATCCTTCCTTATCTAGTATAGTAATTATAATCCCTAACTATAAGGGTATAGTTATAGCTATATAGAGAGAGGTCTTTTTTAGTCTAAATAAGATTTAATTAAGTCTTATAAAATTATTAGATATTATTTAAGAGATTAAGTAGATATCTTAGAATAATATTAATATTATTAAGAAAATTATATCTAAAGCTTATTAGAATACTATTCTTCTCTATTAATATAGAATTAAGTATAAAGAGGTATATAAGTCTTATAACTATAATATAGAAATATTTTAATAATATATATCTATCCCTAATATTACTATTAATAACTAGTAGTAAGCTTTTTTTATAGATACTTATACTAATTATATATAAAATAATAAAGCTATAGCCTACTTATATTATATTAATAGAAATTAAGGCTAGAATTCTTAATTTAATATATATAAACTTTCCTTCTCTATTAATATTTATATACTACTAACTAGAGTAGGATAATTCTTAAGAAAGGTAGATTATTTATAACTCTTAATAAAGAAAGTCTAGTTCTTAACTAGTCTTTTATTAATAAAGAGATTATTAAGTCTAAACTAATACCCTTAAAAATACTCTATAAAAAGACTATAGAGTCCTTCCTTAGTAGTTCTAGCCCTGCTAGCTTAATATATTTAAAAGTTAATAAGATTATAATAAACTTTAATCCTTCTTTATTTATATTAAAGATAAAGAAGCCTTCTAATAGTAGCTATAATATTTTTAACCTTCTTTAGTTTAGCTATTTTATAACTAATAAACTAGAAGTAATTTATTATTATTTTAATATTATTTTTATTATTTTTAAGAAAATTAGGTCTTCTTCTACTAGTCCTTTAGACCTAAAAGAAAAATATTATTATAAAGATATTATTAATAAGTCTACCCTAAAGAAGAAAAAGAAGGGAAAGACTATACTAAATAAGATTAAATTATTCTAATTTATTACTTAAGAAGATTAGGATAGCCTTATTAATCTTTAATAGGTATATAATAATTTAGCTAAGTTTACTAAGATTATAAATAATTAGATCTCTAAGCTTAAGGCTAAAGAGAAGATAGAGAAAGAATCTCCTAATAATCTAGATATAATATTTTAGAATAATATTACTATTACTATTACTTTAGCTATTACTAATAATAATAACCCTTTCTACTAAGCTAAGATAGAGGCTAAGATAATTAAGTATTACTTTTATTAAAGAAGTTAATAAAATTAAGAAAGCTTTATAGTATTCTCTAGTATTTTTTCTACTAGTTTCTTTTATATTTAGTTATTTTTAAATAACTTTCTAATTTAATTTAAATAGATCTTCTTCTCCTATTTTAATATTCTTATAATACTAGATAACTTATCCTTCTCTAATTACTCCTAATAAGTTAGAACTACTACTATAAATAGTCTATTAAAGTCTATATTTCTTCTACTAATATTTTATTAAGTTTAATTACTCTTTAATAAATTATATAGTATTCCCCTATTTAACTTATTATTTAAAGAAATTAAGTTAATTTTACTCTAGTTACTTCCTAGAGTTAACTTCTTTTAATAGTATATAGATTAGCTAGTTCCTATTAATATATTACTAATATATTCTTAAATCTTTATTTATTAAATATATTATTTTATTAAGATACCCTCTTTTACCTACTTTAAATATACTCTTAAATATTTAGTAGATTTCTAATTCTTTTAAATTATTTTTAAAAGTTTATTATATAAGAATAAGGGTTCTTTAACCTCTTTAAGTATCTTATATATTTTAATTAGTATATAAAGTAATAATTCTACCTTCTATAGTTATTATATTAATATAGCTAATATCTATAGTTTCTTTAGCTTACTATTAAAATTAGCTTTAACTAATTATTAGCTATTAATTAAGTTCTCTACTATATATCTATTAGGTTCTAAAATAGTGTATATACTAAGTAGGTATAATTATTTAATCTTATATAGATTAAACTATTTATATTAGAACTTCTAAGAGGATTTATTCTAAATAAAGATCTATTAATCTTTTATAAGATAAGATTCTTTTATATTACTATCTTAAATTAAGTTCTATTTAATTACATATACTAATAGCTTCTTATTAGCTAGGGATTATATATAATTAATATATTATAATTAAGTTTTAATATCTTAGATAGTTAATTAATTAGTCTATAGATAATTAGATAATAATAGATATATACTATAGAGAAGGTAGAATAGTAATAACTTTATCTAGATATAGATATATACTTAAGTAGTAAAGATAGCTAGAGGTAGGTATTTATCCTATAGATATATTAATTTATCTATAAGATACTTTATTAATATCTTTTCTAGTAAGCTATTTATATTTTTATTCTTATTATTTATTCTAGGATAGTTTAGAGTTATTATATAATATTTTATCTTAAGAATCTTAAGGTATACTACTATAACTTAGAATAGAAGATTAGAACTATTATCTAAGAGTAGTTCCTTAAATACTCTATAATTAATAAAGATATCTTTATAGAGAAAATAGGCTAATATATCCTCTTTTATATTAGGTATAGCTTTTATTATAACCTAACTAGTTATATAATTAATAGCTATAATAATCTATTAATTATTATTTAATATTATAGATAGATATCTAATAAGATTAATTCCCTAATATTTAAATAGATAAATACCCTTCTTTACTAAGTACTATATAGCTTTATATTTAAGATTTAGTCTTAAAGGCTTAGCTATTTAATAATTTAGATAGCTCTTAATAATATCTTAGATATCTTTTTATATTATAGRCTACTAAGCATAGGTATAAATTACTCTAAGTAAGGCTAGATAGGCTAGATAGCTAAACTAGTTATAAAGCTATAATATAAAGTTCTTTTAAAAGAGAATTTTAAGATATAGTATTTTAATACCCTTATTAATATAATATAATTAATTAGTAGATTATTAGTTAATAAATTCTACTTTAAGTTAAAAGTTTAGTGCTAACTAATATCTTAAT